>NC_069393.1:11167500-11535000 GCF_027475565.1 Acinonyx jubatus | reverse complement strand
AATTTCGGTTTTTTAACAACTCCCAGTGGGATTCTCACGCACCCCAAATTTAAGAACGGCTGCATCGGACACCAGGGCTTATTTATTTACGCTTTAAAAGATTATTTATTTTTAAATACCCAGGGACGGTGTATTAATAGCACACGCACAAAACGGAACTCGGCTTTGATAGAGTAAAAAGTGGTGTACCTTAACTTTATTTTCTCTTTTCCTTTCTGAACTTAACTGCCTCCTAAACATGAACACAGTCCATATGTTCATGGGGGAAAAAAAATCTCCCCCCATTCCCGAATGCGAGGCTGGCCGGGCAACACCGGAGTGAGTCTGTCCGGCGCTGAGAGCGGGCGGAAGTTGGACGCATGCTTCTCCAGCGCAGTGAGGGCACCTAGTGCGGTCACTGCCCTCTTTCCGAGCCTGCTTGGTCTGTGCTTTTTTTTCCTGACCCGAGATGAGATATTTCTGAGGCTTAGAAAGAAAAATAAAAAGGAAAGCAAGCTCAGATAAGGCGCTTTTTGGCAAAAGAACAGGATAAAATGCATTGCAATGGCCCCTAAATCGGTTATGTTATCTGATTTCGATCTGTGTTTTTAGAAGCTAAGCCCCAAACTCGTAACCCCCCCAGCTCCCCAGTTACACTGCAGGTAAAGTCGCCGAAGCTCTGAACCTAATGAACGCATTTCTGTGCGGAGAATGTATACCGTTGGCCTCCTTGGTCACCTTCCACCGCCCAGCGACGGCACCCGGACGTCAGGAGATCCATAAGCTTTGCCGACTGCAGTTCAGGGCCGCACAGCTTTGTGGGCCTTATAGTCTGGCACTAAAAGGCATGTGGGTATTGATCTGTGTGCTACGCTACACGGAGGATTTTCCTATGGCTCGTAACAGATTGGGAACAGGACGCTACCCGGACACTGTGCGGACCCCTCGAAAGAGCTCGTTCAGTGTCTTAGCTTCCTGGCAATGAAATAAGGAGTGCCCTGGAGCTTGTATGAGAGAGAAAACGGAAGCTGATGCCAGGGGAGAATCTTTATTGGAAAGACAGACCAGCCCAGTTTTCCACTGGAACCACGTCTCTGGTTCAAGACGAACCGCACCTCTCGGAACTGCCGAACCCCCACGACGAAGTGTAAAAGCAGCTCCAGCCAGTAACGTGACGCCCCTGGAGGCCCACCCTGACTTTTCTGCAATAAAATCCGGCCGCGCTCCTCTCAGATGTACGTCTCTTGTTTTATTAGCACGCTTGTGCCTATTTGTCACGCAGTTAGGCTGGTGTCTGTGTGTGTGTAGATTACGGGGGTGTAGATAAAATGCCAAATGGGGACTCAGAGATTCAAAGGCAGAGGGACCCATTTTTCACAGACATTTGCCAAAAGCTACTTTCGTAGATGCTTGAAACTGGAGGCTGGAGGGACGGCTCTCGCTCGCCGGGTTCGCCTAATATTCTGGCAATCCCACAGTGTTGCAGCCTTCTTGAGGAAGAGGATAAGGAAAGTGGCACGCCGGGAGGGTTTGTCTTTCGGTATTTTGGTTGAAGAACCATAGGGAGATTTATGGTGTTTTATTCATAGGCAGAGTTCTAACGGCAAATCTTTTGAAAGCTGGTGGGATTTTCTAGATCTCCTTACCACTCCATTCCCTCTGGCTGTTAGCCAGCCCCCAAATCGGAACATGTCTTTGGTAGATGGAATTATTGGCCTCAATTCTTTGTTTAAAAAAATGTTTATTTATTTATTTTGAAAGACAGAGAGAGAGAGAGAAGGCAGACACAGAGAGAGACAGACAGAATCCTAAGCAGGCTCCACACTGTCAGTGCAGAGCCTGACACGGGGCTTGACCTCACGACCCGAGCCAAAACCAAGAGTCGGACAGTCAACTGACTGAGCCGCGGAGCTGAGCCCAGCAATACCCAGCCTGTGAGCAAGGATACGTGCTTACTGTTTTAATCCACTGGATTTTGGAGTGACCCACTTCAGCAGGAACAAGTTAGAGCCAACCAACACAGTGTCCTTAATCCTTTTATCTCTCAAATTCATATATTGACGCTCTGCTCGGTACGGTTAAGGGCAAATAGATAAAATCTCCAGCCCCTTCAAAATGCCGCAAGGGCCAATGCTACACGTTGGCTTCAGCGACAACACGTTGCTAGAGACCAGCTCCTTTTTCTAATTAAAAATGATCTCTGGGGAAGGGATAATATCTCCTAATCTCTAGGCATAAGGCACTGAGCTTGCACACGAGACAGTTCCGCCCAGGAGGAAAGGGCATGACTTTGGGGATCCGACAGCCTCGGAATTAAGTGAAGCTTTAGCCACTTAACAACCATGTAGCCTTGGCAAGGCCACTTAACTCCTCTGAATCTCCATTTCCCCATCCGCTGAGGTGGCTGGGAGAGAGTTAGCAGGGAGAAGGCACATAAAGTGGCCGGCACGTAGTCGGTGTTAAATAAGAGGCGGCTGTTGTGTGTGCAGAATAAATTGATGCGTGCTGCTTTCCGTCAGTGGTGGTGACCCGGTTCCCTTCACAAGGTACCTCTTCCTTGCTGCCACACACGGGACCTTCCGTGGGCTCTTTCCAGTGCCTGGCGGGTCTGGCGTTGCCTGTCAGCAACGTGTCTCCCTTCCCTAGTCCCTGCTCAGTCAACTGTCCACATGGGCATCGAATAGTAGACCTGGTGGTCCGGGTCAGATGGTGTGCTCTGGGTTAACAGCAGCAGCAGAAACGATAATGGCGGACATTATTGAGGGCTTACTAGTTCAAATGCTTTACAGGAATGATCTTGTTTAATCTTTCAAGAAACCCTATGCTATGGACCGAATTGTGTCTCTCTGCCCCCCTCATGTCCTACGTTGAAGCCTTAACCTCTGACGTGAGGATATTTGGAGATTGAGCCTTTAGGAGGTATTTAAGACGAATGAAGTCATAAGGGTGGCGACCTGACCCAATGGGCTTGGTGTCCTTATAAAGGGAGAAGCAGACACAAATTTTCTCTCTCTCTGTATTATCTTATCTTATCTTATCTTATCGCATCCCATCTTATCTTATCCCATCCCATCTTCTCTTCTCTTATCTTATCATCTTATCTTATCAAAAGAGAGAGAGCATGAGCAGGGGAGAGGGAGAAGGAGAGAGGGAGAAAGAGAATCCCAAGCAGGCTCCACCCTTAACTTGGAGCCCAACAGAGGGTTAGATCCCACGACCCAGGGATCAACACCTGAGCTGAAATCAAGAATAGGACACTCAACTGATAGCCACCCAGGTGCTCCTCTCTCTCTCTCTTTTTCACGCGCGTGCTCTCTCTGCTTATGCACAGAGGAGAGGCCGGGGGAGGACACAGCAAGAAGGAGGCTGTCTGCCTGCAAGACAA
Source organism: Acinonyx jubatus (assembly GCF_027475565.1). NCBI lineage: Eukaryota > Metazoa > Chordata > Mammalia > Carnivora > Felidae > Acinonyx > Acinonyx jubatus. Next base: position 11,531,636 of record NC_069393.1, on the reverse strand, counting down.
GGAGAGAGTTCTCATCAGAGACCAGCCACACTGGCACCTTCACTTCAGGATTCCAGCTTGCAGAGCTGCAGGAAAATACATTTCTGTTGTTTAAGCCACTCGGTCTGTGGTGTCTTGTTATGGGAGCCCGAGCGGTCTAAAACTCCCTACGTGGTTGATATTGTCACCGATCCATTTTGCAGTTAAAGAAACTGAGGCTCAGAGAGGTGAAGTAACGTGCCTTGCTCCTATCGTCCAGCAGGTGTGAGCCAGCGTCCCCCCCTCAGGGGCCCCACTCCGGAGCCTGTGCAGGGGTCACCTGGAACTTCTGCCTCGGTGGGCTCTGGGTGGCCTCAGCTGCTGCAGGTGGCACTCAGGCCTGAGGGAGGGAAGCGGTGGCCAGAGGTACACACAAGACCTGGTGAAGGTCAGATCCCGGGCCCTCCGCTCCGGTTTTATGAATGTGCTTTTGTGTAGAGTGGAATTTCGAGAAGAGCCCAACTCTGCTAGAAAGGAGTCCACCTAGGAAAGAGGACGCCCCTCCAAGAAACTGTGTTGTGGTTTTGGGGTAGTAATAAATTCTTTATGGTGTAAGCAATTCCATTCAATGCACATTTTATCAAGTCTCCGCCTGGCATAAGAAAAGTAGCTGGTTATATAATATTTATAAATATTCATAAAAGCACAATAGAGTATTTCTGAACTACCTCTCAGTTTATCTTGCCCAGTGGGCAGTTGGTTTCTCTCCCCTCACTTATTTCAGCATTGAGGCCCCAGAGGAGGTCCCAGGGCAAAAGGCATCTTGAAAAGGAGGAGCTGACCACGTGGGGGAAATTTCTGACACACAGAAAGTTCGCCATTGAACCCCCAGTGAGGCGTGGGGACGGGAGAGATAGGCGGAGCAAGGTAGGGAAGTGTCCATGTCCCTACCCCCTGCTCACCCCACTCCCAGATAAAACCCTGGGCTAGAGGGCAGGAGAGGGAAGTGATGCTGTGTGGTAGAAACATCCAGGAGGCTGAAGGTGACTGAGAATCTTGAATCCAGTGGCCTGCTTTCCTCTGCGTGGAATGGGGTGCTGTGAACCTCTAAGATAGATTTTCTCGACCTCGGCACTATGGATGTTTTGGGCCGGGTCATCTTTGTCGTTGGGGGAGCTGTCCCATGCATTGTAGGATAGTCAGCCTCTCTGGCCGCTACCTACCAGACGCTAGACTGTCTCCAGATATTGCCCGCTGTGTCCTGGGAGAAAAATTGTGCCCATAGGGACAATACTCCGTACTCAGTGCAGAGCCTGGCGCGGGACTTGATCCCACAACGGTGGGATCATGACCTGAGCAGAAATCAAGTAGGACGCTTCACTGACCGAGCCACCCAGGAGCCCCCGCTGTGGCATTTTGTATCAATGGCCCCAATTCATTCGTTTGTTCCTCTTCCTGTACCTGTAGGACTAATGGTGTGGTTCCCTTTCTTTTCTGTAGCTGTGCTTAAAGGGACCATTTCTAGCATTTAAATCCTGTTGAGTGCTGATTTCTCGTCTCTCAGTAGCCCAAATACTGTCAAGACTGAGAAGGAACTAAAGGGAGCGTTTGTTGCAGTAGATTATTCATGGTAAAGAATTTGCTGCCTCGGGAGCAACAAAGATGTGTTTGTGTATAGGCTGCATGGGTGGCATCTGCGTCACCCTGGGCACCATAAGCAGAGCGCTGGGCACTGAGCTTAGCCCAGGCCCCATGAAGTGGCCCTCAGTATCAATGGTCTGTAGACAGAGTTACTGGATACTTCTTAGCATTTCCCTGGCCGTTCTTTCTGAAAGAGCCAAGGACTCAATGTTTTGGAAGATAAAAGTCAATTACACTAAAATGAGTCTTTGTTTGTTTTGAATAGCTATCAGTTCCTATTTAAAAATGACTTTTGGTCAGTATACAACGTCTTCTGACCTTCCTCAGCAATCAGCTTCTCGTCTGGGTATGAAAAGTCCCCAGAACAATCTTTGGATATCCACAACAGCCTTCTGCTTTTAAGAAGGCTAAATCTTCAGAATTTTGTGAAACAAGTAAATGCTTTTATTTTCTCATCATTGGTGCTGAGTAGATTTCATGATGTTGGGAATTAACTTTTATTTTCTATTTAAATGCTGACTGTGGTAGGTGAAGGATCGCCAGTTCTCTGACACTCTTCCCTTTGAGCAGCAGGTCTGGCCCTCCACCCACGTCTGGGTTGGCTTGTGCTGCTTAACCAACGGAGTTAACCAGTAACGTTGTGGTGCTTAACCAACAGAGTTAACCAACAGAGCTGTGATGTTTAACCAACAGTTTACCAACAGAGTTGTGATGCTTAGCCAACAGAGTTAACCAGTAGTGTTGGACTGTTTAGCCATTAGAGTTAACCAATGGAGTTAACCAATAGTAGTGTGCTGTTTAACCAACAGAGTTAACCAACAGAGCTGTGATGTTTAACCAACAGTTTACCAACAGAGTTGTGATGCTTAGCCAACAGAGTTAACCAGTAGTGTTGGACTGTTTAGCCATTAGAGTTAACCAATGGAGTTAACCAATAGTAGTGTGCTGTTTAACCAACAGAGGTAACCAACAGAGTTAACCAATAGTGGTGTGATAGTTAACCAACAGAGTTAGTTGTAAGTAACCAGGTGTGAGTAAGTAAGAGTTGTGATGTTTAACCGATGGAAGTGACACCGTGTCAGCTCTGGGCCTCGCCCTCAAGAGGACGAGCAGTTTCACACTTCGCCCGTGGGAATGTGGCCGAGGGTCCGCGTGGGAAGTCTGACTACCCTGAGGCTGCCATGCTGTGAGAAGCACAAGCCACCCGGGGAGCCCTGGAGGATGAGGTGCCAAGTATGGAGACAGAGAGAGGTGGAGGGAGAGGGGCAAAAGGGAGGCAGGGTGGGAGACGGACAGTGAGCAGCGCACTATGGCATCAGGCAGGTGATTGAAGATGTCATGCCAGAATCCTAGAAATGGATCCTCAGCCCCAGCTGGAATCAGAGATGAGTCACCCAGCCAAGCTCTTCCCCAATGCTTCACCCGCAAAATGGCGAGCAAAATAAAATGGTTTTTATTTTATTTTATTTTATGTTAGGGTCCCAAGTTTTGGTGTAGTTTGTTATACAGTAATGGACAATTGACTTTTCAGCTACTACAGATCATCACTGAAGATAATTCTAAGAAACCTGTCAGGCACAGCTCGGGAAAGACATTCATTCTTGGGATGTGAAAGCTGGAAGGGGTCATAAAAACCATTGGTTCCAATACTGTTATTTCACAGAGGGAGGAAACCGAAATCCGGAGACATTAAAAGAGCAGTGCTCAGCCACTTGATCCTAGAGCTAGGGGCTTACCCATTGCCTCAATGGTTTTGTGACAACTTTCCCAGAGAAGAGCACTTCTCGGTCTTCAAATTTCTTCTGAGAGTCACTAAGTTCAGAATCTCTCCTTCCCCGCACCTGCAGTCTGTGGTGTGCTCCTTCCGAGGGCCCCCGTGTCCTCCTGCTACCCAGGGTCCTTCCTTCCACCTCCCACCGTCTCATCCCTGAGCAGAATTTATTCATCTTCAAATGCAGAGAGAGCACAAGGGACGTTGTGATTCATGCCACCAAGTTTCTTCCTCCAGGATAGGTGCTTGAGCCGCTCAGCCGGAAGCCAACGAAGGGCACATCCCAGGAGAGCATGTTAGGGAGGCTCCCAGGTTATCTGCCTCTTGACTGGGTGCCCGGGTTCCTGTGGTCCGCCCAGCAATTGTACACAGCTGATTACATGTAGCAAGCCAGAGCCCCGGATTCCCCATGGCACACACTGCTGTTTCTACAGCCACATGGTCCATGCAGAAGCTGACCACATAGCTTTCAAGTTCACAGGGAAGGGCGTCTCGAAGGAGACCCAGCTCAGCTGACTTCCCTCCATTTAAACTACTCCTGGTGGGGTAACCCCTCACGAGAAAACCTCTCTGATAGTTTCTGTCACTGTCCCGCTGAGGTCCAGGATACAGCATTCTCCATTACATCTGCCCCTGCCCTACTCAGTAAGGAGTCACTTCAGCTTTCAGAGAATACGAAGTTCCCAAATGGGTGGGTGGGGGGGGGGGGGGGTTGGAAATCCACCGGTGCAAATGAGGGGAATTTTATGCTTAGGGAGAAAACTGGGGAAAATAGTTAAAAGTCATCCCCAAATACAAGGGACAGAAAAAAAAATGTAAAGAGAGAAAAGCATAAACCTTAGGCCAGCATTTTTCAGAGTGGTTCAAGGGCCATTTGCATCAGAATTACATAGGGTGCTTACGAAAAATGCAGATTCCAGCCTTCCATTCTGGACCCACTGAGTCAGGCTCGGTGGGGGTGGAAACGTACATTTTCAACAGCTCTCCGGGTCGTTCTCGTGCTCATTAAAGTTTGAGAATAGCTGCCTTAGATTTGTTTTACAAACAAATTTCATGAAACATTTTCTGAGAAGTCCATGCAAATTTCAGCTTTGATTTATGTGTTCTTCCTAATGCCCACATGTGCACACGCACATGTATACACACACACACACACACATGCACACACACACTGTTCTATAAGCTTCTAATGGGAATGGAGGGAAGGGAATGGATGTGGGCTAATTTCAGTCTTTATGTGTGGTTTTTAGACCTTGAGACATACCTCCCTTCCCTTTGGCTCATTTCTCCCCTTTACCATTTCTTTTATGCATGAGGCATCCCCCCCCCCCTTCATGTTTTCTGGCCACAAGGGAAATTCCCAGGTGCGAGAACATTCAGTCCTCAGCCTCAGGAAAGACTCTGATGTGTATCTTTGAAGATGGCAGAACTTAAATATTAAAGGATCCACCAGGCGCCAATAGAGTCGAGCTGGAGTCCCAAAGGGGAATTTGTTTTCAACATAAATACTAATAATACACTGATTGTGAAGGCGAATATTGACAGTGTGTTGAGTGCTCCAATCAGCACCTCCCTTTGTGCTCTTGAAGGATGTCAGGGCAGCTAAGTCAGGCCAACTATGGGGAGGTGGCGGACCGGGAAGCTTGTGCTGAACGTGTGTATTCCTTCGTCTCCAGCCCTGACCATTTGGGGGTCCAGGCCTCTCCCCGCGAACCCTTGGGTAACAAAGCCTTTCTCAAGTGGTCTCACACACTGCAGAATACAAAACTTGGAACTCAGTAGAGGCTTGGACAAGCATCAGATAAAAACACCTGTTTTCATTCCAAAGAGCCAAATAGTGCTTCAATGCTACCCATTCTTCGAGATTTAGCTTGAATGCTGAATTCTCCAGGAAGCACTTACCATGTTACAAATAGTATTATGATACTCTTACTTTTATTTGAATTAATGTTATAATATTACCTACATAATATAGAGACCTGAATAATATACTAGTTTTAAAATGCTGGCAGTGTTACTATGCTATATATTAATACCTGTAATAATATCACTCTTATCCCGTTAAGGGATAAGAGTAACAGCCGTGACAATAATGGCTGATATTTATTGAGAACTTACTGGGAAGATGTCAACCCTGCCGTGAGTGAGTATTATCACTTAATGCTTACCACCATTCTGCAAGGTGGATCCTCAAAGTGCTCTCACTGCAGAGGAGGAAAGGAAGCTTCTGTCAGCTGCTAAATGGTGGGACCACAGTTTGCACCCACAGCCCATTCTCCCAATCAGCAGGTTACCTTCCTCACTCCCCTGGGTCCAGACCATCGTCTGGCCTTTGGTGGGAGCCCTTGACCACGTTCTGCCTTTCCTTATAGTGATTTAGCAATTGCCCAGCTCCTGGAGGGCAGGATCTGGTTGGCCCCTGAAAGCCTTCATCCCGTGCCGTTCAAATGTCTCTTGGATAGGTTAGAATTTCACCCGCCAAAAGGATCAGGCTTGCAGCTGACAGTGGCAGTCTACCTTCTTCTGCATAAAGGGAGTGCCGATTATCCACAACTTATCTCGAGTGATAGCAGAAGGTAATTTCCACGCCAGTTTCCTCCAGCAAGGACCGCGGCAACTGTTACCCAAACAATTGCAAAGTGTCCATCAGATTTATGATGAGTCCGGCTGAGCTCTATAATACTATAACCTATAATTACATACTACTAAATGGAATACTATAGAATAACGTGCACTCAACACCTACCGTGTGCTGAGCACTCGGCTAAACCCTTGGCGAAATAATCCCATAGCTCTTACCACTCTTCAAGGCAGATAGTTATCTTTTCTCTATTGAGTGAAAAGCCAATGAGTCACAGGGTTGGGATCTGGAATCCAGTCTGACTCCAAAATCTCCGCTTTTAATCATGTAATCACTATTCTAACTAACCTCTTTCCCTCTTCCTTCCTCTTTGCTTTCTTTTCAAGAAACGTGTATTGAATGCTTCCTCTGTATGAGGTGGGTCAGGCAGATACTGCGGAGGTGAGCGAGCAAAACCTGGTCCTTGCCCTGATGGGATATTGGGCAAAGTCAGAAGACGGAATAAGCAATTAGGAAACCCAGTGGTGAGGGTTCCTCGGGACTTCATTGTCGACTCGCTGCAAGTTTGGGGACATCTCACCTCTTGTTAGTCCTCCGGATTTTCTGTACTTTTTTGTGAAATGAACACAGTAGCAGGGAAATGGCTTCAGAGGAAGGATAAGCCACCTGCTGCTCCGAGAGCACTACACGTTGCCCTGGCAGAGGAGGTGACATTCTCAAGCTTCTACACTCTTCGTACACACCATGTATTCTGAACGGCACCGGGCATTTTACAAGTATCTGGTTACCATTTTTGAAAACCGTTCTTGTGAATGGTGTTTGGACATGAGACAACTAATTTCCTGCGTCATGTGTGGATTTCCAGAACGATGCCAGAGGGGGCTAAGAATACTGTTACTCTGTTGACAACAAAAAAATGCTTTTAACATCTGCCCAGGGCCAGAATTTTATCTCTCCCAGTATATTAAAAACACCACGCCGGAGAGTCAGTGTGAAGGGAAGGATGTATAATTAGTCGGGTGCTTTTGAAATCCTATCTTTGAGTTCTGAGATAGCGCTGAAGAATAAAAGGCCCCAACTGGCACTGACCCTACTTACCTGAAGGCAATATTTAAACAGAAGAGTCTGGTGTCCCTCCGCCCCATCCTCTTGGCCCCATCACGCCCACCATGTTGGCCAACGTGACAGACGGCTAACACACTGTGCCAGTGGAAGTCAGTCTCGGACGGCCAGAGCTCCAAGCAGGCCCCAGCTCAGGAGAGCCAAGCCATCATCTCTTCTCAGTACTCAATAAAAGCATTCAGACGTCCCAATATGTCTTTTTTTTTTTTTTTAAGGCATTGATCTTCTGTGTAAGGAAAAGATGATTCTGAGCAAGATTCATCAGAGTTGCTGGTGAACGATGCTGTGTTATGGGAAAGTGAAGCCAGGGCCTTCTCGGCCTTGCATGATACAAAATTAGGGACAGGAAGGGCCATGCGGCAAGTAAAAAACTGTTAACAGGTGGCTCCCGGGCTACCTGGAGCCCTAAATGTGTCTCATTTGACCTACACAGAGCTTTCATAGAACTTAATAACAAATCATAAATCATAAAATAATAAATAATACAAAATAACAGTAAGTAAATAAAAGAAAACAAAACAAAAATAATAAAATAATCAGCTCCACCTTCTGAAAGGGGTGGGGAGACCAGAAAATAGAGGAGGATATCTTTGCAGTCTCGGGGTCGGCAGAACTTTCTTCAGATGGAACACCAAAATGGTGACCCATGAAAGAAAAAAAAAAAAAAGCTGGACTTTAGCAAAATTGAAAACTCACGGTTTTGAAAGGCACTCTTAGAACAATGAAAGACGAGTCACAGGCCAGAAGAAGTATTTGAAAATCACAAATCTGATGAAGGACGTATATACAGATTAATAAAGAACCCTCAGCACTCAACAATACAAAAATAACCCCATAAAAATAGGCAGAAGATTTAAATAGTTCACCAAAGAAGATGTAAGGACGGCAAATAAACGCATAGAAAGATGCCCAACTGAACTGGTCTTTAGGGGAATGCAAGTTAAAACCACGGTGAGATACGCACATCTACAAAAACGATTAAAACTAAGAAGGCTGACTGTACAAAGTGTTAACACAAATAGTATGACCTAGCTGTTCTGTATGACCTAGCTGTTCTGCTCCTAGGTGTTCATCCAAGAGAAACAAAAGCATATGTCCAAAGACTTACACAAAAATATGAAAGCAACTTTGTGCTAGTAGCCTCAACCCCAAACTAGAAACAACCCCAATATCCATCAACAGATGAATGGATAAACAAATTATGGCGTTTGCATATAATAGAATACTATCCGCCTGTAAGAGGGAATGAGCTATTGATCCACATGCCATGAAGGAGTCTCAAAATTATTATGCCGGATGCAAAAAACCTGACCCAAAAAAGTACATACTATACGATTCCATTTGCGGAAAATTCTAGAAAATGCCAATGAATCTGAAGGAACAGAAAGCAGATTTGTGGTTGTCCCAGAATGGGGATGAGGGTGAGAAGGCTGGATTATAAAGGGATACAAAAGAACTCTCGGGAGTGGTGGATGTGTTCATTATCTTGATTATAGTTCTGGTTTATAAGTGAACGTGTATATAAACCTCCTAAATTGCACATTTTGAATCTGTGCCATGTATCGTCTGCCAGTTACATTGCAATAAGGCTGTTCAAAATGGACAGATCACATCTGGGTTTGGGGGATGCCACATTTCTCTTAAAAACTTACCAGCTGTGGGCCTATATTCCTGTATGACACCAACAGGCTAGCTGGGAGCCCTGCTGTCCCTGGACGTGGTGTTCCCTCCGTGCCCACTGCTCTCGTGAACTGGCTCCACTCCTCGTATTGAGGTTGCCTGCTTGGCCTCTGCAGGCGTTCGAATTTAGACTCCTCAGTCTTGCCACGCTCCTTGCGGGCATTACAGTTTTTAAAACTTCTCCTTGCTTCCCAGATTAAGTTCCTTTAGATAAGTTCTTTAAGAGTGAGCCTGGGGTCACAGATCATTATGACAGAAGGGCATCAGGGAACTTTATGAGAGTGACACACTTCTTTGGGCTCCCGCCAGCAAGTTGAGACAATAGTTCCCTTGCTTGCGTGGGAGGCCGATTTCAACTCTTCAACTCATAAATAACTCTGGCTAGCATGAATCAAAGGAATGCTTTATTAGGAGAGAAGAGTTGAGGGGCTCCTGGGTGGCTCAGTCGGTTGAGCGTCCGATTTTGGCTCAGGTCATGATCTTGGCAGTTTGTGGGTTTGAGCCCCACGTTGGGCTCTGTGCGGACAGCTCAGAGCCTGGACTCTGCTTCATATTCTGTGCCTCCCTCTCTCTCTGCCCCTGCCCTGTTCGTGCTCTATCTCTGTCTCTCTCAAAAATACATACATGCTAAAAAAAAAAAAAAAAGGAGAGAAGAGTTGAGGGGCACCTGGATGGCTCAGTCGGTTGAGCACCTGACTCTTGATTTTGGCATAGGTCATGATCTCATGGTTTGTGAGTTCGAGCCCCAAGTGGGGCTCCATGCTGACAGCACGGAGTCTGCTTGGGATTCTCCCCCTACCCTGCCCTCAAAATAAATAAACATTTTTTTAAAAAAGAAGAGAAGCGTTGAAAAGGTTTCTATAATATTCCATAGCTAAAATGGCAAGGCTCAAAGGTCGAGCAGGACATTCCCCAACATGAATATCAGCCTGTCCTCGGTTGATGCTTTCCTGCAAGCTGGGACTTGGCTGGCCTGATTATGTCCCATAGTCCCTTGTGGCTGCCCTGAGAATACCTATCTGCTTCACCAGGACCTCTGACAAGTCTCCTTGAACTCTAGATTTTAGCATGGGGAAGCCAGGAAATGTGCTGATCTGGACAATTATTATAACACTTTTGGCCACCCAGGGGCAGATGAGGACTTCCTTTCTTTTGAGATCTATGCCTTCTGATAATGGCACAGAGACATGGCCATAAACAGTAGACGCGGAGATCTTAGTGTGGGATCATCGTGTCTGCTCACCTCCATGCAGCCCAGTCCTTTGAAGCTCAGAGCTTGGTCTAGACCACAGGCTAACAGCACACCAGATGGTTGAAAACTCTCCTCCAATCCCGGTGTGCTTCCTGACTCTCTACAGGGGGGTTCTCTGGTTCTTCCTTGAGGGGGACTACTCCGCATTTATGCTGGTGCTAACTTTCTGTTGGCTTTCTTTTTCAGAAGAGTCTCAGGACCCATGCCTCCTGGAGCCTGCCTCAAGTCCCAAAGTCCTTAGTTTTCTTTGTTAGGAGCTAATTTGGCTGCACTGGCTACAGGGAAATTCCCCACCATTTTGAAAATCCAAGCTCTGTGGTCATCTCTGTCTTCTAGTACCTGTCTCCCTCCAGAATCTGCTTTGTGCCACGGAAGAGTTTCACCTGGGGCTGGAGAACATCTTTGGCTTTCTGTTTGCCTCAAAAGAAGCTAAGTGCTGCCTATCTATAGAAATTTATGCTATTTCTACAAGTGCAAACTGTATAACTACACAGAGCTTGGAGACTGGGGTTGGAAAGGGAGTAGTTCAGCTTGAATCTATTTTTGGCCAGATCCAATTTAGAGGAAGAATGCCACTTTCATGATGATGGTGATGATGATGATGATTACTCTTTGAAGGAGTAGCTCTTCTAGTGCCACGTGATGAGTGTCACGTGATCAGCATAAGCACGCACGAGCACACCCTCCATTCTACATTAACGGAGGGACGGGAGGGTGGGTTTCAGTAAAACTTTTAAATCATAAGGATACATACACAGAGTCAGATGTGATGACTTCAAATCAATCACAGTTGTGGCCAAGCCGTATTTTCCAACAAAGCTGCCAGCTGCCACTGTCTGTAATGCATCCGGAACTCCTCTTTTTTGCTACCTTTTATAAAACCCGCGTCAGATTACTTGGAATGTCCTCAAGAACGTACAGATCTTTGGGTTTTTTGTACTGTGATTTTGGGGACTGTTCTCGGTTGAAGAGTGAACCCCCCAAATTCACATCCACCTGGAAGCTAAGAACATGCGGACATATTATGAGGGCAAGTTTAGGGTGGATCCTATATCCTATATAACTGGTATCCTTAGAAAGAGGAGAGAAAAGAAGAGACATAGAGACAGAGACATACGGGGAGAATGCTGTGTGATGGACAAGGTCAAAGTGCTGTGTCTACAAGCCAAGAAATGTCAAGGATTGCTAGGGACCACCAGAGCTAGGAAGAGGAAAGGAAGACTAGACACTATAGAGAGTGACACGGCCCTGCCACGACCTTGATTTTGGACTTCTAGACTCCACAACTAGGAGAGAAAACATTTCTGTTGTTTAACCCACTCGGCGTGTGGTACTTTGTACGACAGTCCCAGGAAGCTAACACAGGAGCTAAGTCGGTTGACTGAGGAAGTAATCAAGCTGAGTAATTCTGCTGCTGATCAAACAAACGCTGTGATCAACCAGACCAGACGGATTTAAAGGACACAACAAGTAATGGTTGCCTCTGGTGGCGAGCGCTCTAAGACCGGTACCCTTCGCGTTATCTCACGGGTCCTCGAAAAACTGTGGCGTGGTGTCTTAGCTCCATTTCACAAGAGGAAGAAGCTGAGGAGTTTATAGGTTGAGAAACTTGCCTGTGATGGTGCAGCTGGTCATGGTCAGAATTTAAAGTTTATGCCTCTTTTTCTACACCACACTGCGTCTCAATGTCTGAGGATGACTGCCAAAAATGTTTGAGCAACAGACCTGTCTTTGAACTAATTGTACCATGCCCCAAGGTGACAGATGTGTAGAAAGGTTCTCTTGGACAGTTAGCTCTGGCGTTTGTTGGTTTGTTTAAAAAAAAAAAAAATCCTCTGTGATTACTTTCCGGCCACACCTCGTCTATGTTATGTTGGATTCTTTGCCTGCCTAACTTATATTCCCATTCCCTTAGGAGACACTGGGACTTCTTTTCCATCTTGTGCAGAACTGAAGAAGCTGTCAGCACTTAGTAAATAATCAGTACCCACGCCAGCACAGCGATCCCTACAAATTATGACCCTCAGGCTCTGAAGACTGAGAAAAATGTTCAGTTGTGCAATATTCCACTCTTTTAATAATCTTAACAGTGTGGGTCATGTTAGTCCTAGTTTAATATTATAATCCAAACAATATTTGACTCTGAATGCTCAGGAGTGAGGCTCAGGAATCACCCGGGCCAGCGTATTCTAAGACAACTCAGGGTAGCCGGTCGGGCTGTTTTGACCTTTCCAGTACTTGCGAACTGGCTGGGCTTTTTGTCCATCCACTGCCTACATGGCACTCACCACACACATAATAATAGAACAATGGTGCCATTTTTATTTTCCCTTTCTCTTCTTCAAGTCTTGTTAAGAAGAACCAGCTCAGCTTTGCCGTTGTGGTAGATTGAGGGCCACCATGTCTGTTTGCTGGGACCACTTTGAATGGACTCAAGCTGGACAGGGTCCATCTCCTCTACTCGGCTCTCCTCTACCCTACTTTATCTTTCTGTGTCCCCAGTCAAAGAAACGGGGCTCACCTCAGGTGGAGAGGGTTTTTTGCAAACGGTCCTTGACACTCCGTGTCCCTCTTTTTCTCCATGCGGTGTGAGGCGTGTGCCAGGGCTCATGACGTGGCAGTAAGGGAGGATGGTGTTGCTTGGCTGAAGACCAGCTTTGGGTTGAAGCCAATCTTAAATTCTGTAAGAAGCGTCCCTAGACTGTAGCCTTGGTCTCATGCTTCCTTCTCGGAGACGCTTTCTCTTTGTGAAAGAAAGTCTTTGACTTCTCTTCTTTCATTTGCCAGTCTTCCTTTGCTATAAGTCACTTATATCTATTTTTCCCTTTGGAATATCAGTGGCATCATCTCTTGGTCTGTCACACTTTGGGTTCAAAATTGTTTAATAGGTAGGCGCTCTCCAGGTAAACTTCAGAGTCTTTGGCCTATCATTCAAGGCCCACCTACCCCTCAATCCCACCCCAATTTGTCTGATATTCATTGATTCAGTGAGAGGCAAAGGTGCTATGAGGATGTAGGCAGGACATGTGACCCAGATTCTGAGGCCAAGAGACGCTTTGCAGAGGAAATGATGTCGAGGCTGAAACCCGACTACGAATTGGAGTTGCCCAGATGAAAGATAGGAAAGGTTTTCTTGGTGGGTGGAATGCCATGTATAAAGCCTAGAGGCAAGACTGCAGAGTGCACTTGGGAACTGAGAAGTGCTCTGTAGATGGAGGGCAGGGAGGGGTTGGGCAGGGACTGGGAAGGTGAAGGCTGGAGGCAGAAAGCAGGGACCAGATCCTGTTGGACTTGAAACCCTAGTGGGTTAGACTTTGCCCTAAGGTCAGTGAGGAACCATGGTAGGTTTTAAGCAGGGGTGGTGGTGGTGAGAGAACCATTAAGATTTACCTTTTATTTACAAAAAATTTTTTTTAATGTTTATTTATTTTTGAGGGGGGAGGGAGGGGCAGAGAGAAAGGGAGACACAGAATCCGAAGCAGGCCCCAGGCTCTGAGCAAGCTGTCCTCACAGAGTCTGACACGGGGCGCGAGATCATGACCTGAGCCAAAGTCAGATGCTTAACCGACTGAGCCACCCAGGTGGCCCAAGGTTTCCCTTTTAAAAAGATCATTCTAGCTTCCTCGAGGATAGTAGATCAGAAGAGAGCAAGATAAAGAGACTGGAAACCCAACTGGAGGCTGCAATTCAGACAAGAGACGATAGCAGGAATCCAGAGCATGGCCAAGAGGATGAGAAATGTGAACAGACTAGGGATATTTAGGTGTCAGGTTGGTTCCGAGTATGTTGCCTGATTGCATTCATACCATACGTGCTCCTGCTTGTATCCACAGAGACAAATTCTACCCGCACCGATGCTGTCTCTACGTGAAAGCCTGCTCTGACCTTCAGCCCCCAGAACCTGTATAAATGCTCGTAAGCTTTTTTGCCCTGTGCCCTTATTTCACAAAGACAACTCACGTACACGGTCAGTTCTCATTTTCATAACGTGTGTCTTTTCTCAAGCGGATGGCGTGCATTTTGAGCAGAAGCCACGTTGATACGTCTTTTATATTCTGTCCTCCTTAGGGAGTCCCACATCATCTCATGCAGCGTGGATGGAGCAGTAAGTATTTGTCCCGCCGACCAAATCGGAAGTGGATCGTGTTCCACTTCCGAACACCTGCTGGCTATTCTCGTGCAGGTTTCCTTTTAAGTGGCACAACCAAGCGGTCAGTCTAGTGATCCACTCATTCATTTATTCATCTGCTTATGCTTTTCTTCACTCACTCACCATAGCCTTACTAGGCAGCTGCTGTCTCCCAGGTAGGGCCGATTCTCTCTGCCTTTGGCTGATCGGCCCACTTCATTTTGGATATGGTGTTTCTCGTCACAGAGCCAGACTCCTTCTCCCATTTGCCACATTCAACGAGGATTCAGTGTACCGGACGTGTTTTTCTGCTCTAAGCGCAGCTTAGCGAGTGGTACCCAGATGAGTCACATCGTGGGGAGGAACTAAGGTGTGGAAAGATTCCTTTGGCTCCCCAGGTAGAGCACTCGCCTTCCTGCAGTTGGCAAATGTCTTGCCCAAGGGACTCAAGCTTTGGTATTTGAATGTGTACCGGGCCGAGTTAATCCTGTCCTGTTTTTTGAATAGTTCCTGATGTTTACCCAGTTGAAAGAGAATTAAAGAGTGCCAGAGACTCCGTGGATGCATGAATCAGAAGAACGGCGGAGTCCTAATGCAAAGTTCTCCACGTAAAGACACATTTTGGCTCTTGCCCCCGACACGGTCCCAGCTCTCGGGCTGCCATTACCCGATACCCCACCCTACCAAGAATGGGCATTGGACTAACTGCGGTTTGGGAGGGAAGCTTCTGAGTTCCAAGATTCTTCTGAACTCCACTTGCTTTAAGTGATTTTCACTGCAGAGTTGCATCAAAGCTCCTTTTTTGGCAAAGAAGTTGCCATATACGATTAAAAATAATCTAGGGGGCAGGATCTCTACCAGGAATTGAACAAACAATGTACTGTCTTAAGCTGGTTCCAAATTCCTAATGCATCTGTTTTGTACAGTCCCCATTTCATAAAACTACAATTCCTCGTTTGTCTGAGTTCTTTCTGCTTGCGCGTTATAAAAGTCACACCCGTTTATTCCTGGCCCTGGAGGCACCTTCCCAAGTTTGGGAAAGCCTCTTGTTTGAAGTCACAGAAGCCCTAAATAATGCAGTTGTTGTCAGCATCCCTATTCAACATTTAGCAAGTTACCCCACTGCTTTTCTTGACCAGGACAGATGTAAAACGTCTGACTCCTCAGTTAATTTCCTGAAGATTTCACAGCCCTGATCCGTTTTCTGGCCAGAGCCACGATCTTAGATCCGCATACCTCCCCTAGTTTCTCCGTTGAAACTCTCCAACGGGGCAGCCATGGCCACACAGCGTAAGTCCGCTGTTTTATTTGTTTAATTATTTTATCTCAAGGCGAATTGTGAGGCTATGGATCAGAAATTTCTAGGTTCAACAGGCTGTTGTCCTCGGTCTTCATCTCAGCTGTGATCATAGAAATTTTCCTGATTTGCTGACACCTAATTTAAACTTAGGCATTCGATTTGGTTTGTTTTTGATGCTGAATCTCTACATCAGTCGGTCACATTAATTTGCAAATTGCAACATCCTAGCCTAAACTGGCCGACACAAAAAAAGAATCCCCCGGCTTACAGAAACTGGCACCTCCAGGGGGCACGTTAAGGCACAGCGGGATTCAGGCTCACAGAGGATTTTCGGGACTCAGTTTCTCCCGGTTTCTTGGCTCTGCTTCCTGCGAGTGTTGGCATCAGGCTCACGGTCCATGAGCGGGAGACGCAGGACTTTGCAGCGACGGGAGCACAGCCTCCTTTCAGGCCCCGTGGAGACAGGTGGGTTTCTCTCGCCCAGAGGTTCCACAGAATCCTGAACCTGAGTCTTGTTGACCAGAAGTTTTTCACACACCCATCTCTGAATGGGTTCCCCTGGGTAGGGGTAGGCTGATTACTGTAGGACATCCCTGAGGGGAGGAGATGGGGATTGGAGTCAGGGCAGAGAGCCCTCCACACAACAGCAAGAAGAGATACCCACCTCAGCTCCTAAGTAAGATGGGAACCGTGACCCGCTCTCTGTTCCCCCTTTGCCTGTCATAGGATCCAGGGTTGGGCTTCAAGAGGATCCGGCACCGTAAAACTACTTAAAACTCAGGCGTCCGGGTCGGAAGGAACCGTAACCGTGCGCACGTGAATGTTACGGTTACACTCGCCGACATGACTTTATTTTCGGTACGGTGATGATGGTGACTTTTTTCCTCCAGTTTTTATCTCCGGGTTTCTTTCCATTTCATGCCACATTTTCCAGGTGGGGTATTATTCTAGCAGACCCTTTGAAAATGACTCCTTTGCAAAGTTAACATGGCGTTTTGGACACCGTTTGGGGAGGCTGAACGGGTAAGTAGGATGTGCTGGCTTTGACAAAGTTTACATAATTCAACTGTTGAAAGAGATCCGGAAGCATTATCTTCAATGGGACTGAATTGAAAAGAAGCAGAGATTAGTGTACAAAATCCTGTAAGTGTTGGAGAAATTTGGCTTAGTCGAGGCCTCTGTATTGGCCTCAACAAAATTGACCGAAGTGTCCTTCTTACAGCTCCTCATTCCCCTGAACCTGGCATGCCCAGGCCTATCTATGGTAATTATTCTTAGTGCTGCCTTATAGGCCGGGAGGCCACCCGAGATTTAAATAGAAGTGAGCAAACTTCTATCACCTCGGTGATTATCATTATTACAATTACTGTTACTAATAATTATACTAATAATGGCTGCCAATTATCGAGCGTTTACTATGTGTATAGACTAGTACTTAGATTTATAATTTCATTGAATATTCTCAACAGCCGTACGAGATAGGAAGGATCATTCTCATTTCCAGGGGAGGAAATCAAGGCAAAAAAAAGCTCCCCTGAGATTTCACAAACTAGTACATTATAAACCTTGGGATTGACATACAGGTTAGCAAGTTAGTCAGATTTCAAAGCTCATGATTTTTGTTCAGGTCCTGTTAACTGGGAGACTTAGTCTTCAGGTCTATGGAATAGAAATACCATTGCCTTGGGAAGTCTTTTTCCCTGGCCCTCATTGACCAGGGACATTTTACCCTTTCTTTCATTTTGTAGATTTATTTTTCCTCTTTCTTCCATCTTTCAAATTAAAGAAAGACTAAAATTATTCTGGAGAATAACTGCTCACACTTGGCTGCTGTGTAATGTGTCCACCGTCACCGTGTGGGGACCGGGCACAGTTTTGTACGTCCGCTAGGTCCTATGTTGCTGTTTGTCACATTTGGACCTTCATTATCTGTCAGTCCTCACACGGGTAAGCCACCTGTAAACGTTGCTACTTCATCATTACCTTGTCATGTTTGGGAAAGAAGAGATTAAGGACATTGATTAAGACGGGTTGGAAATGCTACCAGTGTTCATAAAAGCTGCATTTCTATGCTGTGCCTTAATCGCTGGGAAAAGAAGGATGAATCCATCCATTCCTGGACATTAGCATATCATTAAGAACAGGTGGCTCTCCATTAAGAGTAGGCTCAAAGTTCCGAAGCATCTTCAGGAAAGGCTCTTCAAGGAGAGCCAGCAGCCTTGTTCAAAATGGCTGACCGAATTTGTTGGCTAACGTAACTGAACAGTTCAGGCAGAATTCACTTCAGGCACAGCTAGGGCTAGGGGCTTAAATGGAGTCATCAGATTACCGAGTCATACAGCTTACTGTGGCTCTCCACCTTTCACCTCTGCTCTTTCTCTCTTGGCTTAGTGCTCCGGAAGGTTCTCCCCTTCTGGTGACAGAATGGCCACAGGAAGTTTCACGCTTACAATCTCTCAGCTTTCAAGCACAGTAGAAAGACAGTACCTCTTTCCTAAGGCTCCTAGCACGAATCCTGAGAATGACACTTCGACTTGGCTCGAGTCACACACCCACCTCCTGAACCAATTACCGAAAACAGGAAAGAGAACTGGCCAGACTTGGATTGCTTGCTGGCCTCTGTAGCCTAAGAGTGGGATGGACCTCTCCAGAACCATAAATACTGGAAACGTGTAGAAAGGTGGCTTTTCAAAAGAAAATCAGGGCCAAGGGGGGTCAAAAGAACAAAACAGCAAACAATCACACTAAGAACCCCCAGTGTCCACCATGCTTTTTCTAGAACTCAGTTTCTCCACCTGGAAATAAATCCAGCTGCAGACTACTGTGTTCCCGGGTACCCCCTGATGTGGTAAAGCAGGAGGAGAAAGAGTGATGTTTAGGGGGACAGAGAAATGCTCTGAGCAGTCTCGGGGTCCAGCAGGCTTGGAGGCTCCTGTAACTGGGACAAGAGTGGGTCCCCATTAGGCGGGTGGGTGGGAGAGTGCAGGACCAGTCCCGAGGGAAAACGGCTGGATTTTCAGACATCTACTTGCGGTGGTTATTAAGTAAGCTTTTAGAGCACTTATAAGGCCAGCGTCATGCTCTCCCCTGCCAGGCTGCATTCTCAAGATGTGACATTGAGAGATAATGCCCACTGTCACCAGTGGCTAAAAAATAGGGTTGAGGCGACAAACTACATCAACCCTACAGGACAGTCAGGGACAGGAGTGACATGGGGGACACTGAGTTAATTAGAGGTCTTCTGGAAGAATATGCATTCGTACATTTTGCAGACATCACTTTATCATCAGCACGAACACGAAAAAGACCTGTGGCTTATGTTGCAACATTTTTTAAAGAAAGAAAGATAACAAAACCCAAAGAAACATCTTGTGTTCCCAGTGGCAGAGAGTGGTCCTCACTCCGCGAATGTTATTAGATACAGAAAGACAACAAACCTGCGGTTCATAGCAGGGAATCCTGGGTACCTATTAGGAAATAATAGAATAAATTATAAGCCCTCCAAGAAAATGAAACAGAGGGCCCTGGCTACAAAGAGAAACCCAAGTGGTGGAGACGCTCTGCATGTAATTTTCATAACTTATCACAAAATAAAAATTCTTAGGACTTTCCTAAATTCTGGAAACTTAATTGAGTTTGATGTTAGAGAAACTCTCTTGTTGTTTTCAAATTAAAAAAAAAAAAAGAAAAGAAAAGAGAAAAAATAAAAGACACCCTATGTTTTGCTTTCCTGCGCTGTGATGAGTGCCAGAGAGCTAGGCTTTGGGGACTAACTGGTGACACCAGGCGGAAAGGCTGGCCTCCGGGGGGCGGGCCGGGCGGCGGAACAGCCTCGATCCTAAAGTGGATGTTGGCCAAAGCAGCCAGCCCTGTGCCTGTGAAAATACAAGCTCAGTCTGGCATATGGGATTAGAGAGGGATCATGGAACCTCAGACATTTCCAAGAAAAATGAATAATATCAGCCCCGGCCTTGGACGATCTGCAGCAAATTAATCCCCCTTTTCCATGATGGCGGGTGGGTGCCGGGATGTGGGCTGCAGGTGGGAGGCACACTGTCCTGGGGTTTTGTTCTGTTCTCTAGGCTCCCATTAGGCACCAGAAGTATCCATTTCCTGGCACGAGCACGGGTGTTCGATTCAGTCTTTGCGTAACTTGGACGGCTGGGTGGGCCTTGAACTATCCGAAAGGGCCGATGGGAACCCCACTGTTATGACAGGCTCTGCCTGACCCAGCCTTCCCGTTCCGTCTCTCCGACTCTGGGTCACCGGAGAGGGCCCACACTGACCTGTCCCTCCTCAACTCTCAACCTGTGACCCACTTTGAATATTGCCACCAGATTCGACGTCTTGAATGACCATGTAGAATGAGGCACTCGGTCTCAGAAGTCGACAAGGATGCCCCTTTGTTTCCAGGAGGGCCCTCGAACCCTCCACCTCAGAGAAGCCCATGTCCTTCAAACCTTCTGATCGTGCATTTCTTCGAATCTTTGCCACTCTCCTCCGCGGGCCTGGAATATTCCCTTTGCGCCAGCCCCACTGCCCATCACCTGCCCTGTCCAGACCGCCCAACTCTCAAGGATTCTCCTGCCATAGCTTGCTTGGATCACACAGTAGCTGCCCTTCCCCGTGGGAAATCAATTGCGCCTTATTTCCTCTTCCTTTTCGGCACAGTTTTGCACACTTGCGTTGGCGACACTATCAATTTCTTCCTCTCCTGTATCTCTCAAAAGGGTGAGAACATCGTAGACGTTTAATAATTATTTATCGAGTAAATGAATACATAACTCAATGGTATTGGATAACACTAAAAACGTTCTTGTTATGTGAATAAAATGTCATGTTAGAAAAGTTATAACCCAGCCCCGTTGTTGTTATTTCCAAATCTGAATTTGATCTACAAATAGGTCAGTGTGTCCGCCCCACCCCATTCCTTGTTCTAAGCTGCAGCAAGAGAAGATACCGGAAATATCTTTCATCGGCGGAATATTCCTGCTGTCCCTCCTCTGCTTAGAGACCTACCGTGATTTCCTATGGGGACCGCGTCCATTTCAAACCGGCCCCTCTACTTCTCCCGTCTCCTGACTCCTTGCTTTTATCACCTCCCAGAAAGCTTAGCTGCCTGGTTCCTACCTTATTCGGCTTCTGGATTCTGACCTCATTTCTGGGGAGGGCTGACCGGCCAGCCTTTGCCACTTCCCTCGCCGTGGCAGAGGGCTCCCTTCCCTGCCTTCTGGGCACAGAGCTAGGGCCCTCTGAAGTTTTATCTTCAAAGCTGTGTAAAAGCTCCTTTTAAGCTGGAGTACCAAACAGGCGGGGGGGGGTGGGGGGGGGTGCGAAATCTGACTTACCATTCAGTGTCTATGACTTGTGAGATTAAAAAATAAACAAAAGCAGGCATACTTGAAGCGTTAAAGGCACATCAATGACTTCCAGCTTGTGCTATTTCCTTTTGAACTGTCGTCTTGTGCATGGTGCTGTCTCCCTGCTCCTCAGTGCCTTTTCCCCCTTTGGGGGTCTGACCCCGCCCTCCCGGGGAATCTCGAGGACAGGAAGCCCGGAAGAGTACGGCAGTCCCTGAGCCGAGCCAGCACCCTCATGACTCGGCACACCCATCTGCCCATGGTCCCTGATTCACAGGTGAGGGGGCTGGTGACAGCAATCCACACCGATGAGTGTGGCTGGAACACAGCCCCAGGCCTCGCTTTCCCCCTCGGCTGGCTTTTGCTTTGAAATCCGCTTTATTTTCCTTGGAGGCAGCTCCACAAAGGGGCCAAGCATCGTAGGCCATCTCATGGTCAGGGTCAAATCTTCAGGTATGCTTTAGTCCAGAGACTGCTGGGGTCAGGCACTGCACTCTCTGAACTTCCCTGGGACTTCAGTGTCATGGAGGGGACAGGGCCCTGCTCACGGTGGGTTTGAGCATCGGTGAGAAATACACAGGCCAAAAGAACATTATGGTTAAAGGGATCGGAGAGACCAGTCTTCCTTAGATGGATGAGAAAACTGGGGCCCACCTGTTTCTGTAAAATCTTTCTGGGGGTTTCTTATTCACCCATTCATTCCTTCTGCCAACATTTATTTAAGGCTTACTACGTGCCAGGCCGAGGGTCCAAGGTCCCGTGCTGAGGCAGAACTGGGACCAAGAACTCCAGCTTTCTCATCCCTCGAAGTACTGTGCCCCCTACAATATATAACAAGCCAGTATATTCTTTAATTACTTGACCATTTATCGAACACCTACCAAATTCCACGCACTGTGTATAAGTGTGGGATGTAATTATACTATCTTGGAAGACACATGATGCGTGAGCAAACCGAGGTCCAGAGAGGTTGCACAGCATGCTGGATCCTGAAGGAGCCAGGGCTGAGTTGGGGGTCCATATGACCACGAAGTCCAGTCTCCTTTCGTGGTTCCTTTTCACCTGGCCCCCAGACTCCCCACTCCCCACCTAGGGCTCCACTTTTTTTCGCCACCACGCCTTGGCGAATGCAGTTCCCCTGCTTGGCCGTGCCTTCTTTTCTCCCCCTCTACCTAACTACCCCTGGACTCACATCTTGATGAGCTCAGACTTTGGGAATGTTTAGGGATGATGAAATCTGGCCACCAAAGCTTCGCTCAGCTGAGCTTGCTGTTTAGGGAGTCATCACTCCTTCGAACGCGTTTTCTTTTGTCTGGCTTTACTGACAAGCCCAGGTCAGACCGGCAAACAGGATGGCTACAAAAACGTGTGTCACTGGCCCTTTAGAAAAAAGAAGGAAGACCTTGACCTGACTTCTTTCCTCTTGTCTGGAATAAATTGCTACTTGCCTGGAGGAGGTGGTGATTTGCTATTACCGGCAGAGTCGGGGAAGGCTCTGAATAATCAGATATTCCAATGAAGAGAGTGGCGTTCCACGGATCATCAGCTTTCAAGGAATTAGAATGAAATGCACTTCACACAAATACTGTACGAAGCATAATGTAATTTGCTTGCTGGTGTTTGCTGCTGATCCTGGGATCACCAATTACCACTTGCCAGGAGTTGAGGTGTTATAGAAAGGGCACTGGAAACCAGGTAATTCTGCCACTAACCTGCTAAGGGATTTTGAGGCATTCACCCTTTCACTTCAAAGTCCTATTTCCTCTTCTTCACGTTTTCCTCAAACGTGGTGGGTCGGACTCCATCTGGTATGTGTGTGGCAATCGAGCCATCATTCCCTGCTCCTGGATCCGGATCAGACATCGCTAATCGATTGTGGCACTTTTTCCTTCGATCTCTGACAGCCCCTGGATCCTTCTAAACCCAATATTCCAACAGGAGCCTTCAGTCGATTAGAGTTGGCACAGGAAATAAAATCTATTTGCCGTCATTGACCTAGATGACCCCCAGGGTCTCAGCTTTCATGAGTTGCCTGAAGCGAATCGTGCCGGATGGAAAGCTGGATGCTGGTTTATGGTATTATGAAAGCACTAAGTATTTGACCACTCGACTGAGGTTTTCTCCTTTCTTTTTTATTCTTTTCCTTCAATTCACGGATACCCAGGCCAAGGTGGCTGTTAAAAACGATGGTAGGAATCATATCTAAAATCCTCGCTGGGTGGGCGCAAGTGAAGGGTGGTGACAAGGGAGGTCTGGTCAGCGGGGCTCTATGCCTAAGACTCAACTCAACTGTTACCTTCTCTTTGAAGCCCTGTTTCCTAAAAGAAATAGGCAGAAATGGTCAAACCCACATCTGAATCCCCCAACCCACAGCACTAGGCTGGGACGTGTCATTTTCTGGGACGGTTAGTGGAATGTGAAATACAACCCCCCAAGTAGATTATAAGCCTCTTGGAATCAGGGAGAAGCTTCTAGTTATTTTCTGGATTCACAGCCTGATTCCACAACCAATAGGCTGTTTAACCTCTGAGAAGCTGTTTGATTTCTCTCTGCCCCAGTTCTTAATTCATCAAACGGGGAAATCATAACAGTCTATACTTGAGTTCGTCCAGCATATCAGATAAGATCAGTGATTTAAAGTACTTCCAAGACTGTCTGGTATATTGTTGTTTTTGCTGTTTTTGTTCTTATAAAATCACAGCCTAGCACGATGCTTGATGCAACAGGGGCTAACATAGGTTGACTAATTTCATTTTTAAATGACCATTAGAGATGAATATCCACCTTTTGAGACTGATCCAAGAACCATCAGAATGACATTCAGGGCACCTGGGTGGCTCATTCGGTTGAGTGTCCGACTTTGTCTCAGGTCATGATCTCACGGTTCATGGGTTCGAGCCCCGTGTGGGGTTCTGTGCTGACAGCTCAGAGCCTGGAGCCTGCTTTGGATTCTCCCTCTCTCTCTGTTTCTCCCCTGATTCTGCTCTGTCTCTGTCTTTCAAAAGTAAATAAAAATGTTAAAAAAAATAATAAAAAAGAAAGACAAATATGACAGGGTCTGTCCACAAGATGGTGGGGAACTGAATGAGCAAAGTTAGCACAAAGGGTCTAGATCCATCTGCTTCCGAGGCCACTAGAAACTGCTGAAGGGAACCACGTGACAAAGAAGGAAGCTCTACTCAGTTTTCTGGGCTTGAGAAATTTTTATTCTTCTAGAATCTTCCATTTTTTGAAGACTATTCACGAATCCTGAAAGCACTCTGTGAGAACACGTCACTTTTATCTCATTGTGTCCTCAAACACACTTGTGAGCTCAAGCTCAAAACAGCGTCATGCCTATGTGACTAATGAGGGGAGTCTGAGGCCCAGAGAGGTTATGTGACTTGCCCAAGGACACACAGCTTGCGAGGGACAGAGCTTGGTGCTTAGACTCTCGGCTCCATAATCTCCTCCACTGTCCCTGCTTTCTGTTCTCTCCAAGAGCATTTCAGTTGTGGGACTCCCAACAGTTTTTTCTAAACAGCATCAAAAAAGCACAATTGTGTCAATTTATTAATGTAAACAATGCGTTGATAAGGGACTTTTATCTTCCTCAAATTCTCCAACCCCATGTGTCAGATTTATTTTGCGGCTACAGGAAACCATAAATGTATAAATGAGCAAAACTTAGTGCAACAAAAGGAGTCCACAAAGCATGCCTGGGTGTGATTGTGGAAAAAGAGGACAGGAACAGCATATAATGCTTAATGAAACGTGTAAGGGACAGAACTGGGCTTTTATTCGAAACACGATCTTCATTTTGCTGCCAAATAAAATAAAACGAGTATGAAACAGGCACAAACCACCATTGGATGTGTTTCCCAAAAGACTTGGACACAACGTGAAGCCAGGAGTTTGCATACTGTTCATTTAAAAACGAATACAAGGTTATGTACCTTCTAAGCAGACGGGACTTTTAGTTTTCTTTTCCATGGTGGGGATAAAGTTGCAAGGGACCATTATCGATTCATCCCTCCTTTCTCCTGGAGACCAGGAAGTAAGAGACCCATCTTCCAAAGCTGTACCCCACCATGACTTGCAATGGGTGGGTCTCAGTCACCAGATGCCCCAATGTCTGGGCAGAGTATAAGCACACCATTTGCTAGACAAATTGTGTTATTATGGATTGAATCACCTCCTTCTTCTCTGAGCTACTTTGAGTGGATGTTTGCTCCTGATATCCAAAAAGGTTTTACTTGGCATCATGCAGCTTCCTCTAACTGACATCTAGGTCGGTGGCTCATTCCAACCATCAGGCAAGTCTTCTTTATTTTAATTTTTAATGGGATGATTGATTGCGTGTTGAACATGTTCCAGAACCCGTGCAAAATATTTTAGTGCCTGATCTCATTTAAGCCACGCAACAATTTGGGTCAGTACAGACAACTGAGTATACTCAACCATCAGCAACGAACACCGTTTTAACCCAAGCCGACTGAGTAGAAACTAAGAATGAGAGTAGGAACAGGTGAGCTCACCCAAGTTCATGCAGGAAGTACATGACAGACTTACTGTTGGAACCTAGAACTGGGCACGCCATTTAACCTTTCTTAGCTTTGGTTTCCTAACTGCATAATGGGACAGTAGTGTTTGCAAAGAACAAATGTTTTGAGATCTAAGGACACACACATATAAAAGTGCCTAACACTGTGCCTGACACTCAGGGCTTGCTGAATATTTGTTTAAAATAACAGTAAGGCAAGGATTCTTAATTGGGGTTCATCGATGGGCTCCAGGAGATCTGATTACTCTCCCAAATTATATGTGGCATTATATATATATATGTCAACGCCCATTTCGGGGAGGTGGGGGTGAGTGTCTGTTTTCAACAGTCTTCACACAGGTCTGTGCTGCCCCGCAGCCCCACCCAAAGTGAAAACCATCCACTTAAGATTCTCTTTTGCCCCAACTCATCACTTACTCAGTCCCAAGAAGGAAGAGTTTTGCGGAGTTGTGAGCCACGTGGAAATTTCATGCGAACAGTAAAAAGAGAAGTGCCTGATTTTGCGTGGGAGACCAGACCCTCTGGGCTGTGTCCAGAGTCATTTCTCTCTCTTGGTATCTGTGTGGCTGAAACTGTTAACACCAGGCTGCTTCCTTGGGAGATACTTGAGGAGAGGTGGAGGCCTTTTAGGTCACTCTGTACCAGGCAAATAAATCCTCTTGGGTTCCTGAGTCTGAGCCTCACTAGTCAGGGGATAGGTGCCAAAACCTAGGGTGTGATCAAGTCTTTCTTTGCCAGATTACCTTATCGGGATCTCACTGGTGGTGGCTTTTTAACAGGAGAGAATTTGGAGGTCAAGACTTCATCTGCTTTTCTCTCTGCCTCTCAATAGAATAGTTCAGTAGTCGCCCCCATCCTTTGTGATCTCTCTCCCTCTCCCCCACCCCTCACACACACACACGCACACACACACACACACACACACACACACAGTAGCAAAATCTCAGATGGAAGGCTTCCAACCATTCCACTGGCTTTAACTGATAAAGATCTAGGCAATTACATTTTCTCTTTTAGCTTCAAAATTTGGGAAAGCAATTTCACGAATAAAATAAGCCATTTTTGTCTCTTTTTAACAAATAATCCAAATAATAGTACA
Source organism: Acinonyx jubatus (assembly GCF_027475565.1). Classification (NCBI taxonomy): domain Eukaryota; kingdom Metazoa; phylum Chordata; class Mammalia; order Carnivora; family Felidae; genus Acinonyx; species Acinonyx jubatus. The sequence continues at coordinate 11,505,200 of NC_069393.1, read as the reverse complement.
AAACATTTATTGAGCGCTTACTTTATACTAGTAACTCAACTAGTGTGTTACATGCATCATTATTATTATTCCTCTAACCACCCCCGTGAGATTGGACATGTTATTATGCCCATTCATAGATTAAGAAGGCTTGGAGAGGATAAAGAACATATCCAGAGTCACCTGGGTGGGTATCTTACTGGACACTTCAATTACTAAATTGTCACTGATTTGCCTCATGCAACAGTAGAAAGTGTGTGGTGTATGAGTGGAATGCCATCTGTGAGGACACTGGGTTTAATTTTCATGACTCCCACAGCAGGATAAATCAATTCTCAATGTTTCCATCCAACAAATCAGGCATCCTAATACCTGCCTCCCACTCTGTCAATGATGAGACTTCTTCCTGAGGGTACACTCACGCCCCCAAAAGACAAAGACTTATTCAGCTTGGTTCTTACGTTTCAGATTCTTAGAGGTCAGCCAGCAATGACATACCTTCTGAACTCTGTGGGGAAGAAAATCCAGATTTGTTACTCTACTGAGCCAGCAAGTGGTAGAAATTAAAGTTTCAAGAACACCCCGTATCTTCTCACTTCCCTACTCATTGAAAAATGGAATTGTTGTATTAGCTCGGGCTGCCGTAACAAGATAGCATGGATGGGGCGCTGAGACAACAGACATTTATTTCTCATTGTTCTGAGAAGTCCAAGATCAAGATACTGGCCGATCTGGTTCCTGGTGAGGGCCTTCTTCCTGGTGTAAAGATGTCACCTTCTTGCTGGTCTTCATCTTTCCTCCTCTTCTTATAAAGCCATGGGTACCATCACGAGGGGCCCCAATCCCCCAGTCTCCCATCTAAGTCTAGTTGCTTCCTAAAGACCTAGTATCTCTGAAGAACCATCATACTGATGGTTGGAGGAACCCAATTCAGTCCATAGCAATTGTGGTTTAAAACAACTGGGGACCAATATAGGGCTGTTGACATTATTTTACTAAATAAGTACTTATTTAACTAAAATTAATTAAATGTGATTAGTTAACACGGGAACAGACCGGAAGAAGGTCCTTTAAATGAAATGCACTTAGATCAATAAAATATCTACTCTGGCATCCTAATATTTTTGCCTCCTAAGGACTGATGAAAATTGCCATGAAATGAATTTTGTGAACCATTGCTGTTGAAAGGTTTTGTAAGAGTTTACAACTAAAGAGACAGAAAGCTTGCTTTGTTTTTTAACAAACGTATTTTGAGTTGGACTAATTTAATTTGTTCACTCAGTTTTCCTAATTTTCGAACCGTTGGGGTTCTGCTCTGAGGCGATACTTACAGACGAAGAAATTGGGAACAGTCATTGGTGGACATTCCAATGTAAGACAGGTTTATTCAATTTCAAGGACATTCAAGTGAACAATTTTATCTCTCATCTATTCATGGTTTATATCATCCTTGGTTATTCAGTGTAAAACGTTGACTTTGATCTTTGATGAATATTAGGCTTATAGGTATGAACCCCTATAATTAATGTCTATCCCAACTAACCACATGCCTCTGGATGTAGTTGGAGAAGAATTTCAGCTAAGACTCAGGACATCCCAGCTCCAGCTGGGACTTCAAATGGTGTTTCCAGAACACAAAGAACATTTGATAAAGCTGGAGAGAAATATTTTTTGAAAATGTGTCACCAGGCAGCTTGGGAGTGATTTCACAGAACCATCCTACAGGGTATGAATTTAACCTTTGATCTCTGAAATGAAGGTCAGCAAATTTGTTTTTGCTTTGCATCTTTTATAGTCAACTCAATGTCTGGGTAAATGGGTTTCTGAGGAAGAGACTGTGCTTGTGGTTAAGTGATACTTTCACTCTACAATTTTTAGTCACGTAACCCTCTCTTCCCTGAATTAAATTCTACTGCTTCCCTCAACTTTATTTATTTATTTATTTTTGGATGTGTGAGAGGGAGAGATCTAAATCTTAAGATGTAATATGTTAGAAGGGGGCGATATCATACTGTAATAAAACGTCCAGAAGTAATAAAATGTCCAACAAAATGTTTCAGTTATTTTTTTCTTCTTGGAGACAAACACATAAAAAGATGCTGTTTTTTATCTGTCAGTTCAGCTGATGTCTTCTTGATAAATAAATAAAGTTTTATTGGAATGCAACCATGCTTATTCATTTAAGTATTTTCTCTGGCGGCTTTCAGGCGGCAACGACAGAGTTGAGTAGTTGCAACAGAGATTGTTACGTCCCACAAAACCTAAAACATTTACTTTCTGGGTCTGTACACACGTTTGCCAACCCCTGCTTCAAATCAGAGAAAGAAGCTTGGCGTGGTGACTTCGTGAAAATACATCCTTAGCCCAGATACAGCAATGGCTTGGAGGTAAATGACGATGGATGGACACTGGTTTTAATTCAAATATTCACTTCGCAGAAAGAGTCAGAATAACATCAAGCTGATGAAAAGAACAATAGTCGGGCATGTGTTGTAATGAGATATAGACATAGCAGCCAGATTTACTCCTCTGATTCTCCGGCAGCCTATCTAATAAAAATATGTTATGGGAGAGATGAACCCAGAATCTTCAGCTAATGTCAGCCATTTGGGAATATGAGTTTCTTCTCTGCAGCAGATGTGTGGCTCAAAGTTCATCACAAGTGCGCTCACAGGGAGAGCACAGTATGTGTTGCTCTGTGGGGGACCAGCACTGGCCTGTCAATGGAATAACGAATTTGGGTAAAGGACACAGTGGAGGTGGGGCCAGGCTAGAACTTAGAACCAAACAGTTTTAACCCTTTCTGGGCATGACTTTATTTACTTTAAAAAAAAAAATCTTTATTTATTTATTTTCGAGGGGGAGGAGGAGCAGAGAGAGAGAGAGAGAGAGGGAAGGAGGGAGGGAGGGAGAGAGAGAATCCCAAGCAGGTTCCATGCTGGCGGTGCAGAGCTGACGCAGGGCTTGAACTCACAAACCGTGAGATGCTCCCACAAACTGAGAGTCTGATGCTGAACTGACTGAGCCACCAGACGCCCTGACTCTATTTACTTTTTAAATAACGATGATTCTAAGAAATGCCTATAGAATTTAAGGCCAGTCATCCATCAAAGGCCACGGGTTCCAAGCTCCAATCTCCACTCTTCTGTCTCAGAAGTGGACTGCGTAGGCTCCCTCAGCTTCGCTCTCAAGCCCAACCTGCCCGGCACCCATCTTCTGCCTGGAATTGTACTTCTTTCCTGGAAGAAGAAGGGCAGAGACCCACCAACGGGCTTGTGCATTGTCGGATTTTCTGTTTTCTGTAGGACGCTGCTTTGCCCTCTTTGGGCCCTTCCTCCCTACAGACTCTTTCCATCTTCCTAGCAAACATGCTTGGGTCTCGCCTGCCTGAAAAATACGAAAAATCAAAACCTGGAATAAAAGCATCCCATCCTTGACTTTGTGGTTCTCTTTGCTACCTTTCTTCCTACCGGCTCTCTGTTAGCAAGGGCAGGACGAGGTTATGATGGCAAACACGCCCTCCATCTTGGCATGACAAGAATGTGTTGCTTCTTTGTGCCCCTAGAAGAGCAGGTGACTCTCCTCAAGGACAGTTACCCTTAATTCAGTGACTCGCAATCAAGGGTCTTCAGTCTTGGATTTTCTTATCTATCCAATGAAGCCTCTTCCATGACCACTGTGGCAGGGAGAGGGAGGTGGAAGATGCAGGCATGGGCTTTTCACTGCCCCATTTCAAAAGTGACTCGCTGCACATTTCACCAAAGAGCTGTCATATATGTCTCCTCCAAACTACAAGGGCGCCATCTTCCATGTGCTGGGGAGGGGAGCAGAACCAGGGATTGGGGATTCAGTAATGCTTTCCACGGAGTCCAAACTTCTGTAAGGAGGTGCCTACATGGTGTCATGACTTCTCCAGGGTCCTCTCACTGCCCTCCAGCCCATATCTTCAGTTGCCTTTGTCACCATCACTCCACTCAAATTCCTTTTAAAATAATCTCTTCTTACATGGGTCTTCTAGTTGTATATCTAAACATATTTTCTGTGCTATTTCTTCTTTTGTTCCTATGGAATTTGACCGACACTTCAATCCTCTTCTTCCTAAATCCCCTTTTTGGCTTGCATGACAGCATTTATAGCATTATGAGTTTCCCCATGTCCTTTTTTACCCACTTTGTTTGCAGAATCATTCAGTAATTTCTCTTGCTCTCCTGCCTGTTCAATGTAGAGAGTCCAGGAGGCTCCTCTCTGCACTCTGTCTTTGTGCTCCCTTGGGCTTCAACATTTTTACTCTAAGCAACTCCCCAGTCCATCCATCTGTCCATCCATGCATCCATCCACCCATCCATCCATCTGTCTATCCACACATCCATCCATCCACCCATCCATCCATTTGTCTATCCACACACCCATCCATCTTTCTATCTACACAACCATCCATCAATCCATCCATCCCTCCATCCATCCACACATTCATCCATCCATCTGTCCATCCACCCATCTATCCATCTGTCCATCCATCCATCCATCCATCCACCCATCCATCTGTCCATCCACACATCCATCCATCCATCCACCCATCCATCCATCTGTCCATCCACATATCCATCCATCCATCCACCCATCCATCCATCCGTCTATCCACACATCCATCCATCCACCCATCTATCCATCTGTCCATCCATCCATCCATTCATCCACCCATCCGTCCCTTTCTCCAGATCTTCAACTATACTTCAAATTTTCACCCACATTACACTTGCACCTCTAAATTAATGTAATGTCATAGTTTTTCTAAAAAAAGCAAAAACTAAACCATGACCTTTCTCCTGACCTAAAAATTTCTGTTAACAGAACTGTATAAGTTAGAATGCTAGGTGATGCAATGGCTACTCGTGACAGAATAGCCCAACTCAATTGGCCTAAAATATAAGGACATTTATTATCTTCTGTAAGGAGAAGTCTAGGTGCTTCTCTGGGCTCTGGCCTGCTCTGTAGGTCAGTTCTGACTCATGTTGGTCCTGTCATGGTAGGTTGATATCCACAGCAGCTCCAGTGACCATATTAAGATACATCAGCCTCCAGAAAGAGAAGCCAGCTCTTCTCTGTGTGTGTTTTTTTTAAGAGTGATAAAATGTTTTCCAGGAGTCTCTCTAGAAGTCTTCTTTTTGGTTCTTTAAGGAAAAATTAATAACTGCTTTATTGATATGTTATTTGCCTACTAAATAATTAACCAATTTAAAATGTACAACTCAATTATTTTTAGTACCATCACAAAATTGGCAGCCACCACCACGATTAATTTTAGAAAATTTTCGGGGTGCCTGGGTGGCTCAGTCGGTTGGGCGTCCGACTTCGGCTCAGGTCACGATCTCGCGGTCCGTGAGTTCGAGCCCCGCATCGGGCTCTGGGCTGACTGCTCAGAGCCTGGAGCCTGTTTCAGATTACGTGTCTCCCTCTCTCTCTGACCCTCCCCCGTTCATGCTCTGTCTCTCTCTGTCTCAAAAATAAATAAACGTTAAAAAAAATTAAAAAAAAAGATTTTCATTGCCCTTGACGAAATCCTGTATCCATTAATGATCACTTCCTATGTCCCTCTGCACCCCAGCCCCTGACAACTATTTTCTGTCTTTAGATGGATTTGCCAATTCTGGACAGTTTGTTTAAATGGAATCATATAATATGTGGTCTTTTGTGTGTGAATTTTCACTTAGTATAATGTTTTGAGGCCTCTCCATCTTTACCATGAATCAGTATTTCATTCTCCTTTTATTGTCAAATAATATTCCACTGAATTGATATACCACAATTTGTTTATCCATTCCCTAGTTGATGGACATTTGGGTCGTTTCTGCTCACTTGCTTCTTTTCGCCAAGAATTTTTGCCATATGCTCGTGCCTGGTCTGGTTACTGGCAAGAAAATGGAGCCACCTGGATGTCTTGGACAAATCAATACTCCACCCCCTGTCCCCTGGGGCTAAGGATAGATGCATCTTCTCTGAAGCAGTGGCCAGTTAGAGGAGGGTGAATATTCGAACACAGTGTTAGAAGGGAGGGGTGATGGGGAATGTGGGATAGGAAAAAACAAAACAAAACAAAACAAAACAACAGGGTCTGCTACAACAAACAACCAAGACTTTTAATCCTGAAATTTTGGCTCTTTCTTCTTCCTGGCCAGTGGTATCCAGTAGGTAGCCAGTGACCTTTTCAGTGTTTCTTCCCTCCCTCCCTTCCTCTCCCCTTCCCTTCCACAACTTTCGACCTCTCCCCAGCCCCACGGTCATATTACTGTCCACCTACTTTTTTTTCTAAGAGTCTCCTGCTTACCCTAGGCTTTCTGTTGCGTCCCTCTTACACATCTTGGCAAGAGCAACATTTTCCACGTCACGCATCTGCTAGAAACATCAAAGCCCCTGTTCAAAAGTTTTCACAGCAAAACTGCCTGGAAAACCAGGCCCCAATTCATCCTGCGCACATTTACAATTGACCGCGTCGTAGCTTCAATGATTTTTCTCTTTAAGTTACAAGTGCCTCTCTCTCTTGATGAAAATCCCACCCATTCTTTGAGGCGTCTCAAAGAATATTAGCTAACATGTATTAAGCGGTTGTTATTTGCCTGCACTGCTCTAATACTTACTGAGATTATTTCACTGATTCCTCGTAAGAAATCTATGAGACCCCTCCCCATCTCCCCCTCCTTCTCCTCCTTCTCCTTCTTCTTTCTCTCCCATCCCTTAAAGCACTCTTCAGACTCCCCATACACGCTTATGGTGACCTGACCCATGTGGTGACCTGATCACTGACTTGACAGTGGTGGTTCAGCCAGGTGCTGCAGAACTGAATGAGGCAGGGCCACGGGGACAGCGGTGAAGCCATCTTCCCACCAAGTCGCACCTCCTAGTGCGCAGGGCCTGACGGCCTTCTAGAATCTGTGTTCCCACGTCTCCAAGCTCCAGGCTTGAGGGGACTCCACTCCAGACGTCACCTGCCATGTGGAACATACCACAGACAGGCAATAATAATAACAGTGGCTAATATTAAAGGAGCAGCCACGATATGTCAGGCACGGTGAGGAGCACCAAACGTGCTCCCGTCTTATGGCTCTCCTACCTCAGCCACCCCTCGAGTACCCTCATTTTATCAGTGCGGAAACGGGGGCCCAGAGAGGGTAAGCAACTTGGCCGACGTGGCACAGGCAGGATTCCAAACCAAGTCTGCTTGACTCCAAACCCCCTACGCTTTGCCTCCCAGCCCCAACATGCTGCCTCCACAGCGGGCAGGCCTGGTGGGATCGTGGTCTGAAAGCAATTAGCCCAAGCAGCTCTCCAGCAAACCCCAGAAACAATCCAATCTGTAGCAGGGGAGGGGAGAGCCATCTTAAAAGAGAAAGCCTTTTTCCTCCCCAGCTGGTTGAGGGGGAGCAGTTTGCCACAGGCTGCTGAGGGCAAGGAAGGGGCGGAATGTTCACTGAATGTTCATTCTCCCAATTGTTTGTCCATGACATTGAGCTCACACTCCAGGGAAAATGCAGGGCCTGAATTGAAATGTCGTCCAAAGCCATTCAGCCGGGGCTTTAAAAGACGCTTTTGTTGGTGAAAAATCTCTTGACTGTCCTGACTCTCCCTGGGCTCCGGATTGCCTGATAAAATACGGGATAATCAGCTCATCTCGAATTTGAGATAAATAACAAATATTGTTTTAGTAGTATAAGTATGTCCCATGCAATATTTGGGACACACTCAGATGAAAACTGAATTCATTGTTTATCTAAAATTCCAATCGAGCTGGGCATCGCGTATTTTTATTTGCTAAATCTGGCAACCCTGCCTGGGCTTTAAGGAGAAGCCTGTTGCCTTTTGCCTTGTGCCCAAGCAGAATCCAACAGGTTATGTCATTCTGGTGAGGGGAGCGGAATCCCAGGACACGTTCTGGAAGTTGAGTGCTTACGCTTCCTCTACCTTGAGCAAACTTTTAAAAAATGATGTAGGCTTTGTAAGTAATAACAGCAGTAACCATAATAATCCTTTCGGGAACCGGGAGATGTCCTGAGGGTTTGGGGGGAATCCACTTTCCACTAAAGTCCTGGAAGCTGCGTGGCACCATTCGCATTTAATAAAGAGCAGCCCCAGCGTCTTGTGCGGGAGGCCCTGGTCCTCCCCGGACGGGAGGCTCCTCTCCGAGACCCCTGCCCATGGAGTGTCAGGTGCAGGAGAGGGAGGAGGCTTCTGGGCCCGTTCTGCATCATCTCTTCCACTTCAGTGCTCCCTGCTTCCCTCTCCGCTGGAAATCGGAGAGCACATTCTTGGCATCGAGACTCTCCCCCTTGGACCCTTCTCTCTTCTCGGTTCCTGGCACAGCGAACTTGGCCGTTTGCTGCAGTGATGAGTCGTTCCAGAGAGCGCCCCGTCTAACCAGCAGCAGGCCAGCTGTCAGAATAGCCTCTTCCAAAGGGAAGACGCCCTGGGAGGGGGAGGATTTGCCAAGCAACTAAGTGTCCCCATGTTTCCAGGTGTTTAGTATATGTTTGTGGGTGTGCACAGCGGGGAGAGCAAGGACCCATTGTGTGCTGGACCCTGGCGCTGGCTGAGGGCCTGGTAGGCAGGGTGGGTCACGATTCGCTGCAACTCAACACGTTTTTATTGAGCTTCTGAGCCCGACGCCCTGCACTCAGCCCATAAGACATGCAAAGATAAGGCTGATCTCTGCTTTCAAGGGACTTAACATCAAATACAGGATAAGGCAAAGAGACAGCAGTGTGATTTGCAGAGCAGGCTAAGTACCCTCAGAGGGGTAAAAGCCAAAGTTTTTAAGATGTTCAAGACAGAGTGAAAACATCTTCCTGGAGGAGAGTCCGGAGAAATGTGACAGAGGTGGCTTTCAAGATGAGCTTATTTTTTAAAATTTATTTATTTTTAGAGAGAGAGAGAGAGAGAGAGAGAGAGAGAGGCAGAGAGAGAGGGAGAGAGAGAATCCCAAACAAGATCCGTGCCGTCAGCGCAGAGCCCGATGGAGGGCTCAAACTCACAAACCGTGAGATCACGACCTGAGCCGAAATCAAGAGTCAGAGGCTTAACTGACTGAGCCGCCCAGGCGCCCCTCAAGATGAGCTTTGTAGGGTGGGTGAGATTGCATCAGGTTGTGCTTGGCTGGGAGGACGTAATTGACGATTTTTTTTTGTTGTGGTTCACACAGGAATAGATCCCATTCCTAACATAGATCCGAAAGGAACGCCACTAATGGTGATCGTGGTCATACACGGGTAGTACTCAAAGCAGACAAGCAAGAACAATTTGATTATAATGCTTCCTCGCCTTGCTGTAACCTCGGTGGTCTCAGTGGCTGACGAGGACAGCTAGAGCAAAACACCAAGCCCACATCCACCTGCCAGACATCGTGTTAGGTGATTCACATGTAGTCTCTTATTCCGTATGAGTGCGTGGCCACTGCTTGGGTAATATTGTCGTCTCAATTGCAAGATTCAGAATGTAGTCAAGTGAGTTCATACAAGCCCACGTCGCCCACCCATCCACCCAGATGCAAGCCTTCTTCCTTCATAGCAGGTGTTATAAAGCCATTCATCTACTCTGTTTTTCCCTCCACGTTTTTTTAAATTGATTTGCGGTTTTGGGTCCATGTGTGGAGAGAGTAAAAATGACCAATAAGACTAATGTATAACAAATTGCTGTTTTTTCCCCTTTATATTGCAAAAGTCTTGCACGAGTGGAATCCTGTTGTAGGGAATTTCACTATAACACGGGTGTTGGATTTGTTTGTAGTGGTGCCATTTTGAACTCTTGTTATCACTGCAGGCTGCTGCGTATGCGGATGTCACACACTTAATCAAGAAGTCATGGATAGTAAGGTTTTGGTAGTCTCTGATCAATATTTGTCCATCTCTTTAGCAATTTTTTAAAAAAACTTTTAATGTTGATTTGTTTTTGAGAGAGAGACACAGACAGACCGATAGAGCGGGTGCAGAGGAGGGGTAGAGAGAGAGAGAGAGACACACACACAGAATGTGAAGCAGGTTCCAGGCTCTGAGCTGTCAGCCCAGAGCCTGACGCGGGGCTCGAACTCACGAACCATGAGATCATGACCTGAGCCAAAGTCAGATGCTTAACTGACTGAACCACCCAGGCGCTCCTAAGAAACAATCCCCTTAAACTAGCCTCCTCCCCCCAGATATAACGAGGAGTGGAGTACCACTCCACTAGGTACATGATTGCTTTCTCTCAGGAGGGCCCCTGTGTGAGCTCATCAGAGAGACACTGGCAGGAGTGAGGGCTCTCCCAAGATCCTGGGCAAGTTACTTACTCTCTTCTCACTTCAGTTTTCCCGTCCAGTACATGGGCATCATACTGTAGTTTCCAGAGCTGGTATGAAAATTCATTTATTCAACCAGAGGTACTGAGCACCTCTTCTGTGCCGGCTCTCTGCAAATAACAGCCTATGTCCCCTGCCTCGATGGAGTGACCACGTGAGAAGGGTCACAGCAGAGCCCACACGAGCTTGAGGGAGGCTACCGTCCTGGTTATGAGAAGTGCAAGCGTCTCAGCCTTCTTTGGGAAGAACATGCCACGTGAAGCACCCACCAGTAGGGCGCTATTTAGGAGTTCTCAGATTTAGGTAGGCCCCAGAGTGAGCTTTTTCTAAGCCTGGAAGCAAGATGCAGGTGGGCAAAGCAGGCATCGATAACAACAATGCCTCATAATGGAGAGGTTTTCAAAGTGGATTCCTAAGGTTGGAAGTTGTTTTTCTTTTTAATTTTACCATATTGACATATCTGTTATATGTACATGCCTGTAGTTAGCAAGTGGTTCAAACATGCATGTGGATACTTCAACAAAGAGGTCTTTTTTCTTTTGTTCTTTCTTTGCCTCCCTCCTCCCTCCTTCCGTTCCTTCCTCTCTTCCTTCCTTCCTTCCTTCCTTCGAAAAGCATCAACACTAGATCTTACACTCTGAAAATCCTAATTAGTTCATCAACAAAGGACTTGTCATAACCCTCCATCTACCACAGAAATGGCAGTCGTAGTCCTATTAGAAATTAACCAATGTCTCCATCAATCAACGGAAAATGTCACTGTGGTGTTGCCATATTGGGGGTGACAATATTTACATACCTGTTATCTTACTTTACCACGTAAAAACACATTATTCCCTCTGAAATACTGATGTCCGAAGCTAACTTGAGACCATGCAGAAGATCTTCTAGGACATTTCTTCTCAGTACAGACTATAAAAAGTAACAAAAACCGAGAACAAACTGAGGGTTTATGGGGGGTGGGAGGGAGGGGAGGGTGGGTGTTGGGTATTGAGGAGGGCACCTGTTGGGATGAGCACTGGGTGTTGTATGGAAACCAATTGGACAATAAATTTCATAAAAAAAAAAAAATAACAGGGAATGACGCTTTTTGTGTCCTGGATATTTAAATGCCATATGGTGCAACCAGACTGTATTTCTAGTATACGTCAATGAACAAATCAATCGCTCCACAAACAGTTATTGAGTATGTGCTTTGTGCAAGATTCCATGTTGGATCCTGAAGGAGTTACCGACCCACACCCAATTTAAGTCAACAAATAATAAGACAGAATGTTTCCCTTTGGGAACCATGAATTTGGGAGAGATCACAAGAAGTTAATTGACAATTCAAAGCCAAGAGACAGTTGTTCCTTTCAAAAATGACCAACAGGAGAGTCCTGGGAGGGCTTTGTGAAGAAAGTTGGTCTTCAAACAGAGGTAGGCTTGAGGTGACTCATTTTGTAAAACTCGTATAACAAATTAGGGACACATGTCTTCCTAGCAGCTTCAGCTGCCATGTGGTGCAAAACAGACTGTATTTCTCATATTTATCAGCTAACAAATTCATCCGTCAACAAGCATTCCTTGAGTATCTGCTTTGTGCAGGAACCATTGCTGGATCTTTTACATTTGTTTTTTAATTTTGGAACTTAATGAATTTCAAAACATATGTGTTGAACATCTGAGGACAGACTTTCAACCTCTGTAGTAATGTTGTGGGGGAAGTTGAGCCCAGGTCCCTAGAGCTAGCCTCCCCCTCTCTTCCCAGAGCCTCAGAGGCTATGTAGTTGGCATCCCCCATAGGATAGATCATTTTAAACCCACAGCGTAAGAATGATGGCATTCTGCTGAGCCTTTCTCCACTCATGGGAACTTTGCATCTGAGTAAAAGGGAAGTCAAGACCAGGAAGCTGATGAATCTCGAGGGGCTACTTCCTTAAACTTTAAAGAAGCAAAGGTCCCTGTGTCAGACAGTGGAGTTGCTTCGGTTTAGAAGGAACTCATGCATGATAACCAAAGAGAAAACACAGACTTACTCCTCGTTGGTTTCCAGGTTCCCTGGACCTGAGCCACGAATGAAGAAGGGGTTGGTCCGTCAGGAAGGAAGGATGATTGGAGGTGCCTTGGAGCCGCCATGTTTGATGAGGCTGGGAGTGGCTGAGGTTTGGAAATATTTTTCTGCCTAAAGCTCTGAGATTGCATAGGTTTTCTTAGCCCTGCGGAATTCCTCTAACTGCCTGGGGATTTCTAGGTTTCTAAGAAGCTTGAGGTGGTTGTTAACCTAATACCCAGTTGAAGGGAGCCAAGACAGTCTTTCCATGCCAGCTGTGTAGTAGGCTGTCTTCTTAAAAGGCTCTTTAAAATCAGGCGCGTAAGGGAATCCTTCTTTCCTGAACTAGGGCGTCTGAAACTGGGTCAATGGTTCTCATCCCCATCTTCCAGTTTGCTTTGCTGAAGCACAGTGTAAGCAAATAAATATCAATGAATTGCTTAATGATTTTCATAAGGTCCCATATTTTCAAGGCAAGGGGCTCTCCTGAAATGTTTGATCTACTCCGTATGAATCTGTTTTCCAAATGGCCAGCACATGTTGAGGCCTGCTGCCCTCCGGGTTACAGGAAGATGCCTTTGATGGGTTAACCGCAGAGCAAGTGAGCTCTTTTTAAGTCCTTTTCAAAAGTTCCTTTGTCTTGCTGTGGATCTTGCCACTTGCACTGGATCAGCGGGAGACCGCTCCTGGCAAAGGGTTCTAGTACATTCTCCCTCTGATCCGGGTTGGGTCCCTGGGTAATGCCATCTGTAATCTGGAGTCCCAAAGGTTGGAGTTTAAGCACGAGGCAGCTGGGAAACAATTACCGAGCTCTAGGTGGGCCACACACTTTTCCAGCACTGTCCACCCAACTGTGAGGCCGGAATGAATTTCCTTAAAGCCAAATGAAATCACCATCATTCTCAACCATCTTGGGGGAAGGCTGGTCTTGCTATTAACAAAACTTCTTGGCAGCTGCCTGATGCTGCCCTCAGCGGGATATTACTACGTTCGAAGCGGCCCTCTGTGTTCTATGGGCTTGTCTGTTCTTTTCCTGGCCTGGGCGGAAATGCATAGACCATACCTTTCTTGACCCCTCACGCACGCCTAGTCAAAGGGTGATTCGGTTTGGCTTATTTCTACAGATTCTGAGACACATTCAGGTCACAGCATAATGAATGGACACACAGGGCTATCATCTAGTTGGGTGGCCATATTAGAGAAATTAAGGGCGAAGAAAAAGGCAATCCGGGTCCCTGCCGGCACATGGGTGCAGTTCCTTGGGGACACAGCAATCGTTGAGGATCAAGATATTATGTTTTAGTTGTTCTATAAAAACCAAACGTGTTGTGAGCAACGCTGAACTTTCAATCCAAAAGTGTCGTAACTACTTATAAAAACACAGCAAAATGTATCAGAGAATAAGATTTAAGAAAAGAGAAACATCTTTTCCTCTTTGTTCTGTTCTGAATGGTTTTTTTAATCATAAATATTACCGTTATTAGGTACTCCTTCACTCTAGATTGACTATATACTTCCGAGATAACCTTTATTTTTTCTTGCCAGCTGTGATCCTGGGTATTCATTCAAAAGCAACAACTCCTTACTTTTCCATACTCTGTAAGCTGCTGGTAGCTTTGGTTCCATCCGGTCAACATTTATCAGGTGGTGACTTGGGCAGGCCCGGTAGTATCTTGGCCTTTAAAAGCAGATGATGTTTCTTTTGCATGCTGTCTCTCTCTCTCTGTCTGCCTCTATCTCTGTCTCTCTCTCCCTCTCTCCTGATACTAATTTAGGTCCAGTGATGGCCAAAGCTCTTTTTTTCAGGCTGCTGGCACTTAGTTCTCTTCGAGAGTTATTTCCTTCTCAGGCAAGAGAGTCTTGCTAATTTCAGACAAGCCTTCAAACTACATTTTCTGTCTGGACTAATGGAATTACGGTCCACACAGCCACCTAGTCCAGAAATCTGGGAGTCTCTTCTTTCCAACTGTCTTCCCACATCCAATCAACCACCAGCTTCTGTTGGGCTCCTGTCTTGCAAAAATCCTCATTGCAGAAGTCTGTCCTCCCACACTCCCACTGTGGACTCTTTCCCCACCTTCCACATTGTACCTCTTACCTGGATTTGCCTCCAAATGACCTGCTGATTATTCTCTTTGTCTCCATCCTCTGTCCTTTCCTCATCCGTTCTTGTCCTTTCTCGGGCAAAGGTTATGTTGTTCTTGCCCGAATTACAATGCAATAACCACGAAATCATGCAGCTATGAGTCAAACTCATTGGCATAGCTTTTTTTTTTTTTTTAATTAAGATTAGGTCTAGAATTTTACTGAATGTTTTCCATTATCTATTGTCGTATGTCCATGAGATAAATTATATGACTGATTTTTGAATGTTAAACAATCCTTACATGCCATATAAAATATATTTTATATGCTATTTATGCACACACTCACTTTGTATTTCTTGCTTGTATTTATTTAGTATTTTTGGATCTCTGTTTATATGTGAGATTGAGTCATCTTCTGTCCTTGTCTGGCTTCGACATCAGGATTATAATGGCTTTATAAAATATGTTGGGGAATTTTTTTCTGCTTTTCTGTTCCCTAGAATGGTTATTTGTCAGGGGTTATTTCTTTCTTGAATTTCTGGAAAAAATTGTCCGCAAAATCTTCTGGAGCTAGTACTGCCCGTGGTGTATTTTTGACTATTGAGTTCATTTCCCGCCACCACCCGCCTCCCCCCGCCCCATTACTGGTTGTAGGTTTATTCGGTGTCAATTTCTTCTTTGTTAATTTCCATAATTTATGCTTTCTAAAAACTGTGCAGTGTATCTACGGTTTCAAATATATTGGCCTAAACGTTGTTCATGTGATTATCTCATGATTTTTAAATATTTACTTTTTCTGTTTCAATGTCTCTTTTCATATCTAGTACTGTTTATTTCTGCCTCTTAAGAAAAAAATCATTCATGCCAGGAGTTTGTCTGTTTAATTACTTTCCTGAAACAACCAGCTTTTCATTTTGTTGATCAGATGACCAACCATTCACTTCTGACACCATCACAAGAGTAATTTTTAGGAAAACCAAATGCATGTTTGAAGACCCACGCTGGGCTCGCCACCCCGCATCCAGCCTCTGACCCCCTATCTTCTTCACCAGCTCCTCTCACTGCACTGAGCCCCCTTCTTCTCTCCCCTCCAACAACATCAGATTCCTTCGGGGCCCCAAAATGTCAGCTCATTTCATGCTCTGTATCTTTGCACAGACTTTTCTTTTTCTCCCCTCCTCACTCCAAGCCCCCACGCTATTCATTTGGTCCAAGTCTTTAAGTTCCATCTCAAGTTTTCCTCCTTTGCACTGACCTTGTACCTTTTTTGCATTCCTATTTTTGCCTTCACTTCTGAACCACGAAATCCTTGAGGGTAGGTGCAATCTATTTTTCATCTTTATTATGGGCACTTTTAACTTCTTTTTCTTACCCCCGTATCACTCCTTTTACAAACAAGAAGCATAAACAGCACAGACAAGATTACACTGTGTCTTTTCCCTCTATTTTAAGAAAGGTTGGCATCCAAACCACTCCACGTGAGATACCAGCTAAATTAACATCCCTCTTCCTCCCTTGTCAACATGCACTTAGCATTGACCCACCTATTTGCTAACATCTTTAATCTTGCAATTTTTTAAGGCAATATTTATGTCTGGTAAGTTCCAAACTGCTTTATGTCTGGACATCTCAATGCACTTCAAATGCCAGACCAGATCTGAATTGGGCTGTCTAATGTCTTCCTTGTTGAGAGTTTACTTATAAAATTATGCACTGTTTAATGAAAAGGGATGATCGTATTTCACGAGCAAGCCCCCAACTTTCCTATTGAGGCAAAATATTGCAGGTAGGTAATCCAAAGAAATCCCCATTCTAGCTCATAATTTTTCTCACTAAAGAACTTATACTTGATAACAGTCAACCTAGATTTGCATACACCAAATAGGATGCTATTTAAAAGATGCTATTTAAAACCACTTCGGCTGAGTAGTTCCCAAGCACAGGAGTTAGGAAGCCTGGCCTTGACCCCCAGCCATACCCCTTCACAGCCCAGCGGGGACTTCAACCCCTGAAAGTCTCGATAGTCAAAGAGTAATGATCATACAGTGACCAAATAGTGATGATTTAGGGCTAAATCATAGCGTTCGCAAGGAAATGCCTTGTGCGTTTCCCAGAGCACAGCAGTCTGGAGCACTGCATTTCAGTTTGAACTTGCACGAGGAGAAGTCACAACTAAGCCTACCGTGCAAATGGTGATTTCTCATTGACAACACTATTACCCAGGCATCCAGCATTAGCCGATTTAAAGAAAATCCCGCTTTCCTTGAGGCTCCGTTTGCTTTCTAAACTTTCTGGCCCCAACCAACACCCTTTGCTAATCCATTTTATTTTCCTTGTTTTCCTCCAGGGACGACGGATCGGACGTTGGGATTTGGAAGCCCGGCATTCTACGCTGAGCGCAAACAGACCACCGAGTCGGGGCAGCCGGCCCCGCGATGCTCTTTGGTGAATGGTTTTGCATCACCCCGAAGTCAGAGCGTCCCTGTCCTTGCTCTGCCTGATCGGCACTAACCTGGCCACGCTTATCACCCCAAATCGGGACATCGAGTTTTCCATTCACGAGAAGACTCCAGCTCACGCAGTGCCTCTCTCCCTCTGTGAAGGCGAGTAACCAAGCCGAAATGTTCAGCCAAAAAAAGCATTTGCTGACATCGCTTTAAAGTAATCATCTCCCCTCAAGGCCGGCCGCTCTTTCACGGGCACCCCATCCTGCCGCTGGGAAAGCAAACCTTTTCTGCGCTCATTCTGGGCTTCCACCGTAACTGTCCGGTAACTGAAAGTCATTTTGGGTTTTAGTCACCCTCCGGGCTACGGGCCCATTACCCATCCACTTTGCTACTGAAATCCGGGGTGAGGAGAGGTCCTGGGGGAGATGTGAAGAGCCAGCGGCTGGCTTTGGCCTGAGCAGCTGAGCCTTGGCCTGCGGCCTTGGCTCCCTTGCCCCCAGGACTGATAGAGCCTTTGCATGTCTGTCCCCACGGCTTCTCTGTGTTCTTGGGGCCCGTGTGGACTGGTGTGGGACAGGAGGAGAGTGAGGGGGACCTGGGCCCCATCCGGGGTCTCCATGCTTCCAGTCTGCCTCAAGTTGTCCAGGAAAGGCTGACCCATATTCCACATACCAGCTCTGAGCAGGACACATCTGCTCACTCCTCCTCCCCTTCCTCCTCCTGTTCTCCCTCCTCCCCCTCCTCCTCCTTCCTCGGCCAACAGGGCAGCCAGACCTGCATACCCGGTCTCTCTCGTCAGCCTGCTGGCACGATGGGGCTCAAGGGGGCCACCAGGGGGTGAGCCCCCCCAGTCTGAACCTCCTGGCCTCCCCCCATCGCGTGCCCTCCAGGAGCAGGGCAGTAACCAGAAGGGTACGGAAAAGTCCATCTCTTGGGCTTGTTCACAATTATTTCCTTCCAGCCTTGGTTTTTGGAATGTTTTGCTGCGTTTCTTTTGAGTGGGCAGATGGCAGGATGCTGGTGGTGTAAAACAGCTATGAAAAACAAGATGATTCCGACAGAAGGAGTATGTACAGCCCCTGCTGGACCATCCCGATATTAATCAGGAGAACTGGCTTTTTGTTTTTGTTTTCGTTTTTTCCCCTGGGATCTTTAAAGTTTGCATGCCTTCTCTCTGCTTTCCAAACAAAAAAAAAAAAAAAAAAAGGATAATACGTAAATGCACCACTTTAAGGGCTTCAGCTGGGAAAGCCGGTGTCATTTTTGGAATTCAGTTTATTGTGAGGATGAGCTCGAGCTGAAGGACCTCAGAGCAAGACCCGTGGCTTTGGGGAGGAACGCGAAAATGGAGCTTCGGGAGAGAAAAGCCGACGGCGGGTCACCAGCGATGATGCCCGTCCATGGTGCAGGAGCCGTGCCTGAAAGAGATAATTTCAAGTTGAGCTGTGGTTTACCGCAGTGTCCTCGTGATCGGCTGAATGGTCAGATGTCAGGGGTGACTGAAAATAAGTTCATTTTCCCACAGTGAGAGAAAAAAGAAGAAGGAGGGGAAAAAAAAAAAAGGAACAGCCCTGCCCATATGAAACAAATACTTGCACATTTCAGAGTCCGGCCGGAGCAGGCTTGAACGTGCACCATCACGCATGTGACTTTTGTGAAGCCAGCCGGGGAAGAAACGACAATTTTTGCCCTGGATTAGCCTAACACGTTACCCCTCCCCCGCCACCCCCGTTGAGCACAGACGGTCTTTCACGAGGCGATCGCTGCGCCCCACTGTTGGGCCAACTCGGAAGATCTTTGGGGAACGAGGGTGGCGCGTCTATGTCATTATGTCGCCGGTGGGGATAAGGGAAGGACGGGTGAAGCGTCTGGTGATCCCACCCTGCGAGTGTGGGACTGAACACCGACCACGGGTTCTCTAGACCTTCCTACCCGACCCTCCGGTGCCTCCGGGCTTTACGGAGGTGTGCGAGCTGGGTGTGCGTGAGGGCTCTGGGACTCAAAGTGTTAAAGTGTCCTCTGCAATGGCGAAAAATGGCTTAACCGCAGACTCATCCTGTGTTGGCCTAGTTGTGTGCTTCTGTGTGTGTGTGTGTGTGTGTGTGTGTGTGTGATTTTTTCTTCCTTTTCAAATACTATTCTCTTTCATGATCTCGTATCCTAAAATGTCTCCTTTCTGATTCAGTGAGAGGGATTCCATGGTTCACCACCCAGCACAGGGTACTTCCTTCCATCACAGATGCCAGAAAAGCACTGAAGATCTCAAAGGTGGAAACGCAGAGCATCAAAGCACTGATCGGAAGGCCAGAGGCTTGATTTGGAAATCACACACCAGGCAGCCGCAAATCCCGCGTCCCGATGCCTTTTCTTTTCTCTTGTCCTTTTGTTCCTAATGCAATGCATTCTGACCCCATCTCTTCCATCCCACTGAGCCCGCAGCACCTTGAGCGATTCAGTGGCTGTAAACTCCCCTGCCGACTTTGTTTTGGCTGGAATCGCAACCCATATATGGGAGAATCCAGCCGAAACATCACAGAGCTAACAGCGCGCCTCTGTGCAGTGGTGGCCAGTCAGCAGAAAAAGGTGACATCATGGCTATTCCAGGACTTCAGGTCTGCAGCACAAAGTGACTTCCCTGCTCTACATCAGAGTCAGAACTTGGATTCGAGACAAAAACAACTCTCCCTTCCCATAAATATCTGCTCTGGGGCTCAAGACTATTCGAAGCGCAACGGCTCAGAAATGGTCCCTTTCCTTGGAGACCCGTCTGATTTTCCAAATCCAATCACAAACTTTTTAATAGCATGTCATGAACCTCTCAGCTCATTATTTCTCTTCAAAGCCCTCCGGTTTGCCAGCTTAGAGCCTGTCAAGTGTTGTTTGATGATGTACTACACCATAAATAAACGCATAGGACATGCTAGAAATCCACCCTTCACTACTTCTGGCTTTCCCGCTAGGAACACTGCCATATAATCAGGGATGTGTGATTTGTGGCAATCGCTCTGAATTGAGGGGTGTTGTTTTTTTTTTTTAACGTGTCCAGTGTGTAATGTAGGTAATATAACAGATTTATCACCTTTACATAAATCCCATTTGTTTTTCCTCTTCCTGTTCCTTCTACCCCCTCTCACGGTTAGGATGTTGGAGCCAAGAGTAGGAATATAGACAAACCCTCTGAAATAGCAATCACGGCCTTACCCCTTCCTTCCAGCAGGAAATCAAGGCACTGGATAAGTTACTACACCTCTAATATCCACTGTTCCTTCCGATGTTTTTAAGTTGTGAGCAGACAACCATTTTACATGGGTAACTGGCCATGAAGGTCAGCACCAGCAGGGAGGTTACTGTTGTAATCAAATAAAGCTCATAGACGCCAATCTGACATGTGTTTTGACTAACTTTTTTTCACTGTATGGTAATTAGGCAAACACGACAAGCAGTCGACCCAAATAACTGTGTCATCTGTCCTGTTTTGTTGCATTTCATGGTGAGATTAAGAGAGGTTTCGGGCATGGGAGTACTCAAATCCTAGTCTCAATCAGCGTCTTTCCCCCGGTGGTCACAGGGGGCAAGATATGCAGAGAAAACAATGGTATGCACAGGGACTTTTCATTAATATCTACAGCTGTGGACATAAAGCTCATTGCGTGGTCCAGGAAGCATCGTTAGCAAAACTATAAAGTGAGGTATGTTAAAGCTTGATATATAATAAGAGTATTATTAGGGTTCTCCAGGGAAATAGAATCTATAGGAATATATATATATATATATATATATATGTATATATATGTGTGTATGTGTGTGTGTGTGTGTGTGTGTGTGTATTTCTCCACTGGAAGTCCCAAAGTCCACCATCTGTAAGCTGGAGAACCCAGAAAGCCAATGGTATATTCAGTTCAAGACCAAAAGCCCAAGAATTAGGGAAGAGAGGTTGGTGTAAATCCCCAGTCTGAGTCTGACAGCCTGAGAACCAGGAACTCTGTCTGAGGGCAGGAGAAGACAGATGTCTCAGCTCAAGCAGAGGAAGCAGATTTCCCCTTCCTGCACCTTTTGTGTTCTATCAGGCCTTCAACAGACTGGACCATGCCCACACCCATTCGTGAGGGTGATCTTCTTTATTTAGCCCACTGATGCGAATGCTAATCTCTTCCCGAACCATCTTCGTAAACACGCCCAGAAAGAATGTTTTGTCAGCTGAGTGTCCCTTGGCTCAGTCAAGTTGACCCATTAAAATTCACCATCACAATAAGTACTTTTGGTAGGCCCTACTGTTGGGCCAACTCGGAAGATCTTTGGGGAATGAGGGTGGCGCATCTATATCATTATGTTGCCGGTGGGGATAAGGGAAGGACGGGTGAAGCATCTGGTGATCCCACCCCTCGAGTGTGGGACTGAACACCGACCACGGGTTCTCTAGACCTTCCTACCCGACCCTCCGGTGCCTCCGGGCTTTACGGAGGTGTGCGAGCTGGGTGTGCGTGAGGGCTCTGGGACTCAAAGTGTTAAAGTGTCCTCTGCAATGGCGAAAAATGGCTTAACCGCAGACTCATCCTGTGTTGGCCTAGTTGTGTGCTTCTGTGTGTGTGTGTGTGTGTGTGTGTGTGTGTGTGTGTGATTTTTTCTTCCTTTTCAAATACTATTCTCTTTCATGATCTCATATCCTAAAATGTCTCCTTTCTGATTCAGTGAGAGGGATTCCATGGTTCACCACCCAGCACAGGGTACTTCCTTCCATCACAGATGCCAGAAAAGCACTGAAGATCTCAAAGGTGGAAACGCAGAGCATCAAAGCACTGATCGGAAGGCCAGAGGCTTGATTTGGAAATCACACACCATCTTCGTAAACGCGCCCAGAGAGAATGTTTTGTCAGCTGAGTGTCCCTTGGCTCAGTCAAGTTGACCCATTAAAGTTCACCATCACAGTAAGTACTTTTGGTAGGCAGACTGTATGGCCCCTTGAGATGTCCACCTCCTAGGCACAAGATTCTGAGATTATGTCATGTGGCGTGACGAGGAGGGATCAAGTTTGCTAGTCCGCTAACTTTAAAAGAAGAACACTATCCTAATTACCTAGGCGGGCCCCGTGTAATCCCAAGGTCCTTTCAGTGTGGAAGAGGGAGGAAGAGGAGTGATCTCCAAGGCGATATGATGGGAGAAGGCTCAGCCCACCGTGGCTGGGTCTGTAGGAGGAAGGGTCCTCCAGGCAAGGAGGGTAGGAGCTCCCAGAAGCAGCAAAAGGCAAGACATCAGACTCTCACCTGGAGCCTCAAGAAAGGAACAGAGTTGTCCTGCTACCTTAACGCACCGTGGGACCCACTTTGGAATTCTGCCTTCCAGAACTGTAAGATAATACATTTTTTATTGTTTTAAGCCACTAAGTTCGTGGTAACTTTTTACAGCAGCCACCGGAAACTCTTACAGTACTTGATAAATGTTAGCTAGTAGCTAGTGATTTAACTTTTTCCCTTATCAAGTGATATCCTTCCTGATTGGCGAGTTCGGGAGATCCACATCACAGCCAGTGTCTCAGTGTGAATCCCGCCTCACCTCAGCATCTGCCTAGTGTTCTCAAAATACGTGCTCTACAGGGCAGTTAAGAGCACAAATTATTCTTGTTGTATCGTTGTCTGACCGTAAGCAACGGAAACGGACTGTCTAACTGAAGCAGGAAAGGAATCTGTTGGCAAGATATTGGGTAGTTCCCAGAATTAACTGGAAGACCAGAGGATCAGACTCAGAAAATTAGCCAGAGTCAAGAAAGATTGGGAATCGATCAGAGCTGGAAGGGTTCGGAGGTTGCCCCGGGACACTCAAGGCCAATAACACTGGACTCCCGATGCCACCACTGCTTCTGTGAATAATTGTCTAACTCTCTATCTTTGTGTCCCTCAAGATTGCACGTTCTGGGCAGAAATGTCCGACTGAGATCCTGCAGCTGTGACAGAGGTGGGTCAGCCTCTTTGGCGTTTACAGAGATTGATGGTGCCCTACCTGCAACCAAGTCATATACAATGAGGGTTCTCCCAAGTAAGAAGACGTTGGAGCCCAGATAACTCCCCAAATGACACATATCTACTACACTTAAGTCCGTGCAAGTGGCTGGGATTGAGCACCATAGCCTGGGTAGTCTCCAAACAACAGAAATTTCTTGCTCACCGTTCTGAAGGCTGTGATGTCTCAGATCAGGGTGTTGGCAAATCCAGTGTCCGGTGGGGACTTGCTTCCCGTGTCCTCAATGGCCATCTTTTCACTGTCTTCGTATGGCAGAAGGACAAAGGAGCTCTGTAGGGTCTCTTTTACAAGGGCACTAATTGCATTCATGGGGTTCCACATTTATTGCCTAATTGTCTCCCCACCTTCAAATGCCATCATATTGGGGATTGGGTTTCAACATAAGAATATGGGCAGGGGACACACAAACGTTCAGCCCATAGCACCGAGCATCAGTGTTCTTGCCCACACCACGGGGATAAGGATTTCTACTGATTCTATTCCACCCCAAGTGCAAGGTACACTTCAACTACAGCAGCTGCTGGAAGTTTCCTGAGCACAAGCGCTCACCTTCACACCTCTGCTGTTCCTTCTGTCTGAAATGTCATCTCTCCTTATGTGTCTTGTGACCTTCTACCCGTTCTCCAGTACCTAGTGTGCTATTCCTGGGCCTGTTGCGCTCTCCAGTTTTGGGTTCCTCTGTTCTGTCCTGCTCTGGAAGGGACCTACTCCGGCAGGCTGTGTTTCCTGGGCAGGCCACCGCGGGGCAGTGGCCGAAGATGGCAGGCCAGGAAGAAGAGAGAAACCTACCATTCCCCCTGTTCCTTGGGTAGTATCTTCCGATCCAGCCGTGTTCCTTCTTTCTGGAAGGCCTTCGTTCCAACTTCTGCCAGGTGACCCTAGACCCTGAGCTTCATGAATACCAACTCTTCTCCTTGTCCCTAGAGATGGTGGCCCCGTGCTTCCTGCTGTTGCTAATCGGGGCGGAGGGCTGGCCTCCCCGTCTTGTCTGGCTTCTTAGCAATTCCACAACTTGGAGTTCTTGCTACTGTTTCTATGTAACAAATTATCCCCAAATTCAATGGCTTGAAACAACCGTTCTGAGGGTCAGGAGTTTGGGAAGGCACAGCCAGCAGAGTTTCTCTCTTGTCTACTCCGTCTGGGCCTCAGCTGGGAAGACAGACGCTGAAGGTGATGTGACACCGGACGTGGCGGGGGGCGGGGGGTGGGGGCGCTGGAATCGTCTGAAGGTTATTTACGCACACGTCTGCTGCCCGGGGTTTTGATGACTCAAAGGCTAGGACTGCTGACCAGAGCACCCACACAGGGCTTCCCATGTGGTGCGACTTCCTCACAGCACGACAGCCTCAGAGCAGTCAGACGGCGCCCACAGTCGCTCAGGCCCCAAAGGCCAGTCAGTGTCCCATCCAGCAACAGACGGAAGTCCCCTTTCACGCCCTAACTTCTGAAGCGGCAGGGCATCACTGTCCCCCTTCTCTCTTAGTTGGAACAGTCACACGTCCACCCAGGTTCAACGGGTGGGGGGAAGTGGGGGGTACAGACCACGGCCCTCGATGAGACGAATGTCAAAGAAGCTTGGGGTGTTGTTTTAAAACCGCCATAGCTCGGTTGTCACCTTCAGGACAAAACGGCTCCATTTTCCTTACTTAGAATATTTGCTGTTTTCCCAGTCGGACCCTGAACATGGAGTTCAGTTCTTATTCGCTCTATTAAAATTTCCCAAATTCCCCTGATTCAAACCGGTGGCTCCCACCTTTGTGCTACCGTGACTCACGATAACATTTGGATAAACCATTCTTTTTTTTTTTTTAATTTTTTTTTTTAACGTTACAGAGAGAGACCGAGCATGAACGGGGGAGGGGCAGAGAGAGAGGGAGACGCAGAATCGGAAGCAAGCTCCAGGCTCTGAGCCATCAGCCCAGAGCCCGACGCGGGGCTCGAACTCACGGTCCGTGAGATCGTGACCTGAGCTGAAGTCGGACGCTCAACCGACTGAGCCACCCAGGCGCCCCTAAACCAATCTAACCATACACGTTTCCCTCACTAGACAGTGGGGTCCCGGAGGGGCCAAAACTTATCTATCTCAGCGTGCTCCTTTTTTTAAAAAAAGTTTTTTCTTGATGTTTTTATTTTACTTATTTGAGAGAGAGAGAGAGGTGTGGCAGAGAGAGAGAGACAGAGAATCTGAAGCAGGCTCTGCACTGTCAGCACAGAGCCCGACCTGGGGCTCGAACTTACAAACCTCGAGATCATGACCTGAGTCAAAGTCGGACATTTAACCAACTGAGCCACCCGGGTGTCCCTCAGTGTGCTCATTCTTGGCGCATGCCTGGAACACGGTGGGCAACGAACGATATATATTGAGTGAATGAATGCATATTTTACTGTAACATCACCGATCGCCAGAACCATTTTGGACTCAATACCTGGAGAAAATTGATTGGAAGCACCCACAACTTTGCAAAGATTTTGACCCTTGCAATGGAGCAACTCAAATGCCAGCAAGGCCTCCCTCGCAGGTAAATAAGCGAAGCAGGTGAATGCAGAGGGTAGCAGGGGTGAGGCGGGCTGTGGTGAGAGTTTGCCCTGTCTAAAAAGGCCACCCGAATGCAGCCCTTGACACTTCATGCTGCCTGGGACTGAGGGGGTGGCTTAGTGTCCCTAAGAACTTCTGCTTTTGTAGGAGAAACTAGAATCTCACTATTTTTTTAAACACGAGAAAAGCACACAGTTTTAATTCTCTTTTTTACATGCACGTGGGAGTCTTTAAAAACTTTTAATTGAAGTTGACGTACAATATTATATTAGTTTTGTTGTTGCTTGTTTGTTTGTTTCTTTTTTAGATTCCACGTATAAGTGGTGTTTGTCTTTTTCTGATTTATTTCACACAGGGCCTAGAAAGTATTATACGAAACAGAATCTTGAATTTTATAATATCTTCTGATTTCTTTTTTTTTTTAATTTTTTAAATATTTGTATATTTTTGAGAGAGAGAGAGAGACAGAATGCGAACAGGGGAAGGGCAGAGAGAGAGAGAGGGAGACACAGAATCTGAAGCAGGCTCCAGGCTCCGAGCTGTCAGCACAGAGCCTGACATGGGGCTCGAACTCAAACAGTGAGATCATGACCTGAGCCCCAGTTGGACCCTCAACCGACTGAGCCACCCAGGCGCCCGTATAATCTCCCGATTTTTAAGTGTTGTGAAGTAACACAGCAGTTTTAAAACTCTTGTGCAGGCCAACCCTCTGCAAACCAAACTCAACATAACCAAAGGCAGGATTCTGCCGGGACCACTCATTCATGTCTTCTGATTTAGAGTTCCTTGGGGATAATTCTCTGATAACTTCATTAACCCAAACTTTCATAACCTGAGCTCATTTGTCCTAAAAACGTAATTTGTGAGAGAGGCATATAAATTTGTTAACTATTTAGACTCTTTAACGTAACAAAACAGACAATAATTTAATAGGATAATATAGTAAACTGCACTTGAATTTGTTCAGTTTGCTTCATGATGCCAACCTTGTTTGCTTTAAACGCTGCAAACTGGGGCACATGGGTGGCTCAGTCGGTTAAGCGTCTGAATGGCTCAGGTCATGATCTCACGGTTCGTGAGTTTCAGCCCCGCTTTGGGCTCTCTGCTGTTAGCCCAGAGCCTGCTTCAGATCCTCTGTCTCCTCTGTCTCTGCTCCCTACCTCTCTCTCTCTCTCTCTCTCTCTCCCCCTCTCAAAAATAAACATGAAAAAAGAAAGCTGCAAATCTAAAATTCACAAGAGCTTCATCTTTGGAGGACAAACTATTTTCTTCATATTTTGCAACTGATCAAATGCTCGCATGTTCAGGGAGAAGACACAGGTTGCTATCAAGTGATTCGCTCACTCTTCGAGCTCCTCATACAGATGACAGGCAGGCCGATGCCTCTAAGTTACATAACTAAAAGAATATAAAAGGAGAGCCCTGGACAAGAAGTCTGGGTAACTGTCCTACACGCAGTGCCTGACATGTGACAAGCACTGGGCTATGCTTACACGAATTACACCCGAAGGAATGAGGAGCGGCCGTGAGACTTTGGACAGTGCACCTACGCTGTTTGTGTCCCTCAGTGTCCTTTACGTTTAAAATGAGATATTTGATGGGATGCCTGGGCGGCTCAGTCGGTTAAGCGTCTGACTTCCGCTCAGGTCGTGATCTCCCGGTCGGTGAGTTCGAGCCCTGCGTTGGGCTCTGTGCTTACAGCTCAGAGCCTGGAGCCTGCTTCGGATTCTGTGTCCCCCTCTCTCTCTGCCCTCCCCCGCTCACGCTCTGTCTCTCTCTCTCCTTCAAAAATCAATAAACGTTGGGGCGCCTGGGTGGCTCGGTCGGTTAAGCGTCCGACTTCGGCTCAGGTCACGATCTCATGGTCCGTGAGTTCGAGCCCCGCGTCGGGCTCTGTGCTGACTGCTCAGAGCCTGGAGCCTGTTTCAGATTCTGTGTCTCCCTCTCTCTCTGCCCCTCCCCTGTTCATGCTCTGACTCTGTCTCAAAAATAAATAAACGCTAAAAAAAATTTAAAAAAATCAATAAACATTAAAAATAAAATGAGATATTTGAAACAGTCATTTTATTTTATTACCTTGGTGAACATGTCCAGCACAAAGCCCAGCATCATGATGGGCAGGCTCTTCATTTCCTTTCTGTGGCCCCAGCTCTAAAATTCTATAAGCAAGGGGTTCCAAATCGTATAGAATGCATTGGCTGGTTATGCAACTACCTGATGACATCTCTGTCCTCTACTTTTGAATCAGGGGCGGGGAACGGACCGAGATCTGAAATTCATCAAAAGTCTCGGACTGCAAACCCCGGCACACGCACACCTCGTGCACACACACACACACACACGCACGCACAAGCGGCATCTGGTTTCTGACATCTTCTTGTGACTTAGGGCAGATGCTCATGGAGCTGAAGTCCCTGGACCCCCTGTGTTTGAAGATTCCTTCACTTCATATTTCAGTGAAGCTTTTTCATGTGTCTGACACCAGCCAGGGAGTCTTTCTCTCTCCCTATGGAGTGCCACACCACAGAACGTTTATCCCACACCCAAAGCGTGTCGGAGACGACTGCCCAGAAATGCTTTATTTTGCTGAACGGACCGTCTTCTTCCAAGTCTACCCACCCCCGTGCATGTCTGCAGAGACACAACTGCGGGTGACCAGTGACCAGAGAGCGGCCAGCGGGGGGGTTCCCCTGGTCAACCCGTGGCTGGCCTCCTGCTCCACTGCATTTCCCTTCCTTCTTTCCTGCACCCCCAGCTCCTGTCCCAGCTCTGTTCTGTCATGTTGTACCTCCTTTCTGTCTCATCCCCACTACCCCGCACACAGCAGGCCCTCTATGTGTGACACGCTCTTCAGAGGGACCTGACGAACCTCTTCTGACAGAAAGTTCGGACAGTCCTCCAAGCTGCCAATCAGAGAGTCAGATTTTGTAATAATTCCTGGAAGGAAAGCCTTTGTTTTCAGTTCTGCGTGTCCAACTGCCCACGCCGCCCAGCCTTCCACAGAGACGCCCAGACCTTCTGTCTCTGGGGACTGGGCTCGAAGCCGGGCTTCGTGTGAAGAGGGGGGTCCCGGGCTGCGGCTGGAGGGTCCGGGGACGGCAGTTTTGTGACCCCATCTTCGCCTGCCCGCGTGCTCTCCTTCCTGCAGGGCTGTGGTCTTTTTGCTATGAGACTCCTTCTCTGATATTTTAAGATGCTGTTGAGATTCCGTCCACTGGGTCAAGGGCCCTGTCCTTAGACCTACGAGCATTTATTTACCCCCCTGTGCTGGCCTTGGTTCCTCAGGCATCTTTCCCCCTGTCTGGACTGTAGACCCCTTGGGGCAGGACTGAGTTCAAGTCACCGTTCTGTGCTCAGCTCCTAGCTTGACCAGTTGACTACTCTCACGAGAGCGTGTTTCTGTCGTGCATGTGTGACATGAATAACTCTGCGGGTCTACACGTCACGGGACGCAGAAGCCTGTGGCTGTGGATAATCCCTGCTGAGATCACACGAGTTAGTGGTGTTTTGGGTTCCAGTTCAGACAATAGTCACCGGGGCAGCAGAAGGGAAGGGTCTCTTCCAACACGTGGGCCCTGAACACTCACCCAAAGTCTTTGGGCCACACCGAATTTTTCTTTGGCCTTCTATAGCTTTGTCGAAGACAGAGGCAGCGTTTAGGGAAACGTTTGGGCAATGTCTCGGGGCAGCCAACTTGAGCGAGCTCAAAAACACTTCTCTTTTCCAGACCAGGCTGCCCGTGCGATTTACCCACCGCATTTTGGAGCCTCGGTCCCCGGCCAGGCCGGGGGCTCCGGGCTGTCTCTGCGGGTAGGGGGTAAGCTTCCACGATACTCTCGAAGTTGCCTCATCAGGCTTTGGCTCTAACATGACAGTGACCATCTGTCCTGCCCAATCCCTGAAAGGAACGACGGCTAAAGAAGCAGCACACTGACATTCAGGCTGGAGGGAGAGGGGCCCACACGGAGAGACTTCTCCCTGGTCGCCCTCACTGTGTCCAGAGGTGGGAGCCGGGGACAGAGTTCCACATGGGCTCTGTCTCTATAGACGTGTTTCTACACGATGTCCGCACAGCCCTTGGAAATCGGCGCCAGCTTTGCCCTGAAAAAGCTTGTGGCATCCTCTCCCAATGTCCCCGCTGCCTTCCTATCACCAAAGGAGTTCACGGGTAGCCCGCTGCCCTTTCTCTGGCCTGAAATTCACTGACATTCTGTGAAAATGCGATGGAGGCTTCAGAATTCTGAGCCAGGTTTCTGCCTTTCCAGGAAGAGAGGGGCTTAGTACCCATACGCTGCAAAGAACAAGAAGCTTGCCTCCAGCGCCCTTGGCACTTTTCTGCTCCCTGCCTCCTCTCCTCCAGGCCTGGATCTGTCCCCTGAGGCCTGGCCCTCAGCCAGCTGTCAACTAATCCTTGCTAAGGTGCTAGGTGGCAAAGGCTCACGGTTACTAATCCTTGCAGGAGCCTTTCCATGTTAAACAGAACTTTGTTAGTAAATCAAAGGGCATTAAAAAATCATCGCCATAACATAAAAACAATTTCTTTATGCTCCCTATAAATCCTTACCTTTGGAAATGAGTGTAGTTATGATTATAACCTATTTGCAGTATTTGGGTGGGCTTTTCTCCAGAGAGAAGTACATTTCACGCATTTCTAAGTGTCCCATTCTTCCTCCTTGTGATACTTTGAAGGTAATTTCTGCACCATCGGCCCATCTCAGCAGGAACTCCTGCCCCCAAAGCCAACAGTCCTCCCCCTCTGCCAGCCTCCGCACCAATGAAGGGAGCCTGGGTGGGGGACCTCTGGATAGCCATGACCTTGTGCCCACCTGTGCCTAACCCCTGCCACAGCTGAATGAGCAGGACGAGCGCCAGATTCAAGGTGAGTCTACCTGAACCTTTCCCCTAGACGTGTGCCATTAAAGCCACGAGAAAGGCTTATCTTGTAGCTGAACCTGCGACATGTTAGCCGAGAGGTGGGGTTTCCCGCACTTATGTGCGGAGAGAGGTGGACGGGATGGTGCCTCCGTGGGGCCCAGGTCCATTCCCACTCCCGACGTCCGTGGCACACACCTGTATTTTTCAGTTAAGCCAGCTTTGGCTCATTCTTATCTCTTGCACATAAAAGAGTCCAAACTACCTACGGTAATGCTGATAAGAGCGGCCACGCTGAACATTCGCCAGAGACTTGACTCACACTGGCTCACTTAATCCCTCCCGTTACCTAAGGAGTTAGCTCAGAGATGTTGAGTCATTTTTCTAGGATAATCCACCTTAACGACTTCTGCCCTGGGATTTGAACCCTGGTCTGTCTGATGCTACTACAGTCTTTGGTCTTAACTATTTATTACCTCACGTGGGCGTAAGTAGGGGGAAGAAATCAAGGCCTTCCAGGAATAAATTTCAGCCAATCTAATCTTCAGGGGCCGAAGAGAAGACATCATGAAGTAGAAACCACGACCTGCTCAGCCCCCTGGAACAACCCCGTGTAGATGACAACACTTCTTCGCTGTCCTAGCCCCTGGCTGCCTCCTCGAGCACTGCCCTCTCTCCAAAGCAAGAGAAGTGAGTGTTGAGCCTGTTGCCCAAATATGTCCATAATCCGTTTGGGATTATCCAGGGCACCTCTGTAAAGGGCTCTCTTGCCAGCCACCTGTGCCTGGACCACCTTTCCTTGCTTCTAGACCGTACCTTCTTAGGCTATTCAAACTAGTGCCAGTCCGTCTCTCTATAAAATGTTAGTTGGCCACCGTCTACAGGCCTGTCCTAATCTTGAGCATGCAGGACAAATCAAACGCCATTTCTGCCCCCTGAGAGACCTCAGTGGCATTTGAAGATCCTCCCTCATGATACCATGCATCAATACCAGATGAGAGGCACACCGGCTCTCTCCAGAGCTCAGAGGAAGGGGTAACTAATTCTGTCCGAGGACTTTGGGAGCTATGAGATCTGGCACTAACCTAAGGAGAGGAAATTCACAAGTTTTAGTCTACTGTGGTTAATCATCTGTTGGGAACTCACACTGAATTGCAAGGCTGTTTCCCCCACCCCCTGTTTCCCCTCAAGGATACCATGATCTCAGGAACTGACAGAATGGGTTACAAACCCCCACGTGCACTAAGGATTGTTAGCCAGCCGTTCAGGGGTATTGCCTCAGCCAAGAGGGAGTCTCTGAGCAAAGGCCTTGCTTCGTGGTCCTCATGAACAACAGCACATCTCTTCAGGACGTCAGCCCAGTGGAGGAAAAGGATGATTTTCTGCATCCTAGAGATCTTCAAAGATGGCCACTTGGAGCCATGACTATACGCAAAGCTTATCTCCCTCCAAGATGGGCACAGGGGAAGAAAGTTGTAGTTGGACCAGAAAGGCAGCTCAGGGTGGAGAATACAGTTTCAGAAAATTCATACAAAACGACTCCGTTGGGAATAGTTTTTAATTGCAGGCGAGTGATTGGGTAGGAAAACAGTCAGCGTTCCCAGTGCAGAGACTTTCCATGCTGGTATTGATCTTGCGGCGATTCCGAAAGCCGTTTTCAGGGAAATGGTCACTCTTTCCCTTTACATAATGTTCATAAATGTGCAGGCAAAATAAATGTGTCATAGATGAAATTGCCAACCAGAATACCACCCGGCTGTCTCATGTGAGCTTGGTTTATGGATCCAGTGTTCTCCAGTGAGCATCGCAAATCCACATAATGTTCCCGAGTGCTAAATTTGGAGCTCTGATTTAGCTGACAGATGTTTAAAATCACATTGAGTTGGACAACTCCCTGAGGAGGACACAGCTGCAGATGTGAAAGAGAGCAAGTTATTTCCAGTTAAGGTCGGCGGGAACTCAGCCTGAAAACCTTCCATCTCCATCCGCCTTCTTCAGACAGGATGAGATGCGCGAAGGAATGTTTGCATGCTGATTCCACCCACCCTTGGCCAAACCTCACCCTCTTGTCAAACTGTTTGCCAAGATAAATGCAGAAGTTGCATCTTGGGCCAATTGTGGGTGCTCCATTCAGCCTTCATTGAGTATAAAGGGGGCTGCCAGCCCTTCAAAAAGTGTCACAAAGCCACATTTTGGAGGCTCTCTGGTGGCATCTTAAGCCTGCGAATGAGGATGATTTTGGAATTCTGCACTTTGAGATTCTTCGGATGTCAACCACTCAGGATAGGTGGAAATTCACGTGCTGAATGAGGACAGAGAGGCCATGGCTCCATTCTCCCCACCCCACCCCCCCGCAACCGCCCACCCCTCCCCTGACATCCAAAACAGTTCCTCCTTCATTTTTTAAAAACAACAAATTTAAAATTATCCTAGAATCTTCATAACAAAAATCACATATTTTAGACTTGTTTCAAGACTCAGACTGAAATGGATTTGTTTAAAAAAATTGTCTGTGCATTTGATGTGGGAGACTAGTGACCTTTGGTATTTTGTGTTAAAAAAAAAAATGTTTGATGTCTAAAATTTCCCTACTGGGCTTGTATTGTTTCTAGTCTCTTTCCATGATCTTTCCAGCCTACATCATTCCCCATGTTCAAAATCAGTCCTTTATTTCCTCAGCGGAGGTTTTCACATAGTTATGAGCTCATCCCGATGGCAGCTTGGAATCAATGCAAATCGCATTATGAGGTCACAATTGATGCGATATGAGTGTTAAGTTAAAAGATCGCAAAACGATTTTAGGACAGAGCCCGAGAGACATTTCTCGTGCTGTCAGGGGGCCACCGAAGGTGCACTGCATTCGCATCAGGGAGGACTGTGTGCACAGATTCTTACACAGTCCGCCTTATCATTGGTGGAAATTGATGGGCAACTGGCTAGGGTGACAGAATGGGCGTGGCTCACAATCTTCATGTAGTGTGTTGAACAGATACTACGTCAGGGGGGTGACAAACTGGGAACATGGCAGGCTCAGCCCCAGTGCCAGTTAATCCCGGGACCTACTTTGCAGATGGTCAGGTTGGGAGGCGTCTAGCTGGGAAGAAGAATTCAGGCACAGGATGAGTAGGAAAGGCAGAACTTGACTCTAAGGCTGATGGGAGAATCTCAGATGGATTCCTGTGCCGCCATTTGTAAAAACTATACTTCTTGACTTCCTGGAGGAAGGACGTTTTACTACATGTCTCAGTCTATGATGTTGAAGTATGGATTTCCACAGTCTGGAGTGGAAGATTATACACCAATCCGTTCCCGCGGACAGCTTCAGGAGAGTGAGGTTGGAAAAAGAAAGGAGCAAGTGATGAATTTCAAAAACAGGCCTAAACTGTTTGGTTTGTTGCAGCAAACACTTATTTTATACCTAAGAAATATCAATACAATAATTGAATCACACGTGCATAAACACAGTCCTCCTCCTGACAGAAATTTCAACGGAGGAAGGGTCAGGAAACCAGAACTGACTAGGCAAATTCTTTGACCTCATCTCTGAGGAATCACGCTATTTCTGGGAGAATAAAATGCACCAATAGGCACAGATAGGACTTTGAGAAGTTGAAAGGAGTCTGCAGTGCAAAAATGTTACTGCCGTCGTTCATGGTAAGACGTAAAGGGTAATTTATAAATCTTGCTGAATGGCTGTGATTTTAATGGTAATTCCTGGAAGAGAGTCTTTTGCTCATACATTTTCAGAGGACTTGGGACACTGAAGATAAAGGTTTAAGATTATGCATTTAGGGTTCTAGTTAATAAAATCTCATTTGACTTTTGGAAAGAACCGTCTTTTAAAGTCCATTTTGAACCCTGACCCCACCACTCACTTGTTGTGAGAACTCTGGGAAAACTAGTTAATTTCCCTGAGCCTCCATGGCTATAAACAGAGGATGTCGTAATGCCTTCCTCCTCGGGCTATAGTGAGAAATACATAATATGATAAATGTTCACTGTCGAACCCTTCTATGCATGGAAATCATGGCCACTCACTTCACTGGGAGGTCTCTAAGCAAAGCGCAATTTTTATCGGATGAGCACAAACGTTCGTTCTTTTGTGCCAATGGACACACCGACGTAATGGGGAAACAATAAACTCAAATCTGCAAGGTGAATTAAGGCAATGGTTAGGAACAAATCCCAGGCCTAAGATCCGGCCATTAGGTCGTAATGGAAACCATCCGACGAAATTCTGTAGATGTTCTCTTGCCTTAGGAGTGTTTGGGCTTGTAACGTCTGGATGTCCGAAAAGACAGGCTCACCTTCTCACCCGAGACCCAGGGATCCTTGGCACAAAGATCATGAGGAAGTGGGGGAAGAAGAGTGGAGGCTATGGAGCTGTGCTTCTGATAAGCGCACATCCCTCAAGCTAAAGAGCATTTTGGACACCCCAGTTTCTCCCGGACGTTCATCCTGTGGACTTTGTTCGTTTTCTAATTCTAAACACAAAGCTAACAGTAGACAATGTCCTCACATAATGGTTCCTTCCTACTTAAGCACTAAAGTATGGTGTGGGACGTACCACATTAATCATCAGCTACGAAAGGACTGGTGTGGAAAAGTACCCGGGAGTGGGCTGAGAACACCTAGCTGGGAATCACATCGGCGGGTCTCACCTTGCGACCAGTTGGTAAAGTGAAGGTACGAAGACAGAGGAAAGAGGGGTTGCTAAAGACCCCCACCTCTAGCTGAGTGAGCAAAATGATCCCCATTTCCAACTTGGCAGAAGCCATCACATCAATATATTTATAGGACATTAATTATAATTTTAATTGGGGCTGGAAAAAGGGGGTAGTTGCACAAATGAAAAGGAAATATATTAGCTACCATCACCGCGGGGAGTAACCTCCAGTGCCGAGCCTAACACCCTTCCTCAACTTAAATGGGCTTTAAGGATATGTGCTTATGGGTGCCAAGGCTTTTCAAAAGAAAGTCCTACTTGGAAACAGTTTACACGACTGTCCCTGGGAACCAGGTGAATGAATTATGGCCTACCTGCACAACAGTCTCCACCTGTAAACTGAGTAAGGAAAATCTCTATACCTGTATTTATAGCTACCAACCGAGTACATTCTGAAATGAAAACCCAGCTACCTCACTGTGTGTGGCGTATGCTAATTTTTCCCCAGGGGTATGAAGAATAAAACCAGAGGCATGGAATGTATACAGGACGAGGCAGAAATTTAAGTTGGAATTTTCAGAAGAGCGAGATTGATCGGGGCCGAGAGGAGGGGTTACTAAATATCTAACCGCACCCGAATCCTTGGCTCCGAGGTTAAAAGAACACATCCTCTGTGCCCGTTTCACGTCATAATTCCTCGACCAACAAATCACTCAAAAGAACAGGAACTGGGAAGATGAGCGAACTTGGGTTGGTTCCCTTGGGTATTGCAGGCATTTCCTCATGACACCATTCTGATTTTTTCTTTCATCCAAGATCAGCAGATCGGCAGGTGTTAGTGAGGGCTGGCTTAAGATTTCTCTTCGCCAAATGCCTATCATTTGGGCAACTGTGCTAAGGGCTTTATAAACATGAGCTCCTGCAAGGATAGAACCCACGCAGTAGCTCTATGAAGGTAGCTGTTATTTGCCCATTTTCCAGATGATAAAACTAAGACTCCAAGAGGTGAAATGATGTGACCGTGATCATGGAACAAGGCAGAGTTTGGACTGGAACTCATTTGGCTTTATAATGACTGACTGATATTAATGGTAATTCCTGTAAGAGAGTCCTTTGCTCATATCTTAGCTCATACTAACCCGACTTCCTGGAGAGCACTGTGCTTTTCAGGCCTCTATGGAAGGGTCCTCGGGCTGATTTAGACAAACAGCAGTGCTTTCCTTAGCCTTGAATTTGTATTCCCTTCATCTGACCTAATTTCAGTACTTTACCAATCCACTGATACCACCAGAAAAGAGAATTGTCTTTTTGTTTTGTTTTGTTTTGTTTTTCCTCTTTAAAACGAAAATCTCTGGGGCGCCTGGGTGGCTCATTCGGTTGAGGGTCTGACTTTGGCGCAGGTCATGATCTCACAGTTCATGAGCTCGAGCCCCGCATTGGACTCACTGCGGTCAGGGCAGAGCCCGCTTAGGGTCCTCTCTCTCTAGCCCCTCCCATGCTCACGCTCTCTCTCTCTCTCTCTCTCTCTCTCTCTCTCTCTCAAAAATAGACAAACATTAAAAACACATAAATAAAAATGAACATTTCTTTAAGGAAGTCAGAGCAGACCTTAAGGGCATCGTGCTGAGATAAGTCAGATGGACAAAGACAAATAGTATATGATATCACTTACGTCAGACACAAGCGTTTGTGCTTGACATTAATGAAAGATACTACGTTTGCTTAGCAGAAAGTAAGAAAGAACTTTGAATGACTTTAAAAAGCCTTACTCCAAAACAAAGACACCAACAGCACATTCTTTATTGCTTTCTAGGAAAAAATACTGTATGCGTATGTGCTTGCCGAGAGCAATCGCCAACAGCTCA
The DNA here is from genome assembly GCF_027475565.1 of Acinonyx jubatus. Classification (NCBI taxonomy): domain Eukaryota; kingdom Metazoa; phylum Chordata; class Mammalia; order Carnivora; family Felidae; genus Acinonyx; species Acinonyx jubatus. The sequence goes on along the minus strand of NC_069393.1, from coordinate 11,468,380 downwards.
GATAGAATTAGGGAACGGATAATTCGGAGGATACCGGAAGGAGTCAGAGAAGAATTTGCCTAGATATGCTGCAGTAGTGAACATGAAATTCAGTGATTTAAGACAACAGAGATTTATTTCTCACCCCTACTATACGTCCAACGTGGGTCAGCAGAGGTGAGGGAAGCTTCACCACCGGCTGACATTGCCTGCTCAGGACCAGGCTGTAGGGTCCACCCGAGCAGGGGAAAGGGTACCTGCTGTCAGATGATGATATACGGAGGTGATGGAGAGCGCTTCTGCTTAAATTTCATTGGTCAAAGCGAGTCACGTGGCCACGGCTAACTTGAGAGCAAGAAATCTTGGTGAACCCTGGTAATGTGTACCCCTACTGTGCTTTCCCCTTAGGCTTATTGTAGAGATTAAATGTTAATTGTGATTGTTACCATTTTTTTTTTTTTTTTTGCAGTATTCGCTAAGAGGCGAGGCATTAGATGATTACAAAAATGAGCAGCATCGGACGTCTGACTTTGGTCAGTTCGGAGTTTAATGGAAGGAACAAAATTAAACCAAGAGCCCAAACACAATGGGGTAAGCATCCCACCCCCAGACAGCTGTGCACTGAGAAAAGAGAATAGGGATCGGAGGAATCCCTTCCGGATGGGCAGGTGGGGCATGAGGGGTCCTCATGGGAAGCTTCCCTGTGAAGGTCATGCTTCGGAGTTTTGACAGATGAGGGATCTCAGATGGTGGGCAATAAGAAAGGCCACCCAGACGGAGATAAGAGCCTGTAGAAAGGCTCAGATCCGGGAGAACTGTCCTGGCCTGAACGTTTGTGTCCCCCTCCCCACATGCATGTATTGGAATCGAATCCTCAGTGGGATGATTTTTGGAGGTAGGGGGCCTTTGGGAGGTACTTGGGTCATGAATGGGATCGGTGCCCTTCTAAGATGGGTCCAGAGAGCTCTGCTCTTGCCACCGCATGAGGAAACAACAAGGAGCCAGCAGTTTGCAACCTGGAAGAGGCTTTCGGCAGACCCCAACGATGCAGGCACCCTGCTCTCAGACTGTCTGCCTCCAGAACTGTGGGGAATACAGTCTGTTCCGTTTGTGTGTAAGACACCCGTGCGTGGTATCGTTAGAGTGCCCGAGCTAAGACAAGAGTGCACAGTAAGTATTTTCTTGGAAATCTAAAGACCAAGAGTTCATACTGAGGATCTGTGGGAGGTGATCTGTAGGCAGAGCCCAGACCAAGGGAGACCTTGTATGTCTATGTCATAGACAGCAGTTCTTTTTAAAGTGGATTTTTATTTATTTTGAGGGAGAGATAGAGAGCCATCAGGAGAGGGGCAGAGAGAGAGGGAGAGAGAATCTCGGGCAGGTTCCGCACTGTCCGCGCAGAGCCAACCTGGGGCTTGAACTGACGAACTGTGAGGTCATGACCCGAGCTGGAATGAAGAGTCAGACACTTAACCACCGGAGCCACCCAGGCGCCCCGACAGATTTTGTTTTTAATTGCAGGATTACTGGTGTTGTGCACATAGTCTGTGTTAGCCACGGAACAGCATGGTGCAGCGCAGAGCCCTCTATCCGAGTCCCTTCGGTGTTCAATTAGTTGTCAACTGAAGGGTGCTCATTAGCTCTGTGACCTTTGATATCTCAGGGTCCCACGACCCTCATCGGTAAATGAAAGGTTTGAGGCAGGTAAATTTTGAAGTTCTTTCAAACACTGAAGTTGAAGGACTATGACTCAGATATGCAGTCTCCAGGGTGCCTCAGCCCCAGGAAGACGGCCAGGCCAGTTGACCAGATAATCTTACACACACACACACACACACACACACACACACACACGGTTTCAGCACACCTTTCTGGTACAGGCAATTCAATAATAACTACAAAAAGTATAACATTTAGGAGAAGCATTTAGATTTAGGCCTTGCCAAGCTTATTCTTTGGGCTTCAAAATCTGCACTCCATGGCGGGGGGTGAGGGGGTGGGGGGAAAGTATTTCCTATCATGAAATCACACATTTTCAAGGCCTTCTATATCTCAGAATTGCTGATTTGAATTACACTGTGGTTCCTGCACTATTCACAGGTGCCAAAAAAGGATTCTGACCCGAGGATTCAGTCTGTGGCTAACAGCACATCTAGCATTGATCCTTGATACTTGTCAAGACATTGTAATTATCACACTTTATTCTGGGCCCTATGAAGTCTTCTCGGGTTCTTGTCTGATTTGCCGTGGCTGCTTGAAGCGCTGTGGGGCTTTGGTGAAGAATGCACATTTCAGAGACAAACTGTTTAATTTCTCAGGGCCCCCGTTGCCTCCTCTGAGAAGGGAGAACGATACAAAGTTTTTTAATAGGCAGCCAGACCCTGTCAGAATGGCTAAAAGTAACAACTCAGGCAACAGCAGCCGTTGGCGAGGATGTGGAGAAAGGGGAACCCTTTTGCACTGTTTGTGGGAATGCAAACTGGTGCAGCCACTTTGGAAAACAGTGGGGACGTTCCTCAAAACATTAAAAATAGAACGACGCCAGCACCCAGCAATTGCACTACTAGGCATTTATCCAAAGGATATAAAAAGGCTTATTCCAAGGGGCACATGCACCCCCACGTTTATAGAAGCACTATCAACAATAGCCCAAGTATGGAAAGAGCCCAAATGTCCATCGATGGATGAAAGGATAAAGAAAATGTGGTATATATATATATATATATATATATATATATATATATATAACATGAGGGAAGGATGAACATGAGGGAAGGAAAGCAAAAATAATATAAAAACAGGGAGGAAGAAAAAACATAAGAGACTCTTAAATACAGAGAACTGAGGGTTGCCAGCGGGGTGTTGGGTGGGGGGGACAGGCTAAATGGACAAGGGGCAACAACACTCGTTGGGATGACCACTGGGTGTTATATGTAGGGGGTGAATCACTGGATTCTACTCCTGAAATCCTTATTGCACTAGATGCTAACTAACTTGGATATAAATTAAAAAATAAATAAATGAAAGAAAAAAAATCGGCAGAGTGAAAAAAGCTTAAAACCTCAGAGCAATGCCTGATGCACACGATAATGTTAGCTATAGTGACTATTAAGAAGTTGGGTTGAGGAACACGAAGAGAATTTGAGTTCGAGCAGGTGGAGTAGGAGTCGGGTGCAGAAAAATCACACGCTGGTTGGAGCGGGGGAGGGTGCGGAGCTCAACGTCTCTGAATGCCTAGAACACCTTTGTTAATCAAAGTAAATTCTAAAATCCCAAACCAGCCAGGTTTTCATATATTTGGATTTGAAGAATCGTTATTATTCTTTCTATTAACCCTGTTGGCAATTATATTATCCCAATCAAAAGTGGATTTACTGGTAAGCTAATGAAGCTTAAGTTTCAGTCCTTCCCCATTTGGGAGAACCCCTTCTAAACTTATTTTCACATGTATTTTTTTTAAAGAGAGCTTTCCACCACAAAAGGTATAAGCTTCGGCACCACTGCTCTCCCCACGCCCCCCACCCCCCCACCCCAGCTGGATCTGCCCGGATCACAGTGACTGGGTCATAGGGAAGGATGGGTAGGGTACCAGGTACGAGTCAGAATGCCTGAGTTCAGGCCTCAGCTCAGCCTTTTGCTGCCTGGGTTACTGTAAGCAAATTACTTTCACACCCTGCACAGTTAGTACTAGTGGTTATAACCGGCTGATCTTTCCCTTTTGAGAAAGAAGAGGGTCTTGGTTTGTTCGCAGGTGATCTGAGGATTCTTCAGTCGCCCCTTTAAGACTAGCGTCACACATTACTGTTCTTTGAATCCCTTTCCCTTCATCTCCCCAGCGGCTGGCGGGTCGTGCTGGAGACATTCGCATAGTAAACGTCCTGAAAATTAGAGAAATGATTGTCATTTCTGGGGTTTTCTTATATGGGGTACTCTATTGCCAGAAGATGGGCTGGTAAAACTTGGTTTGCATAGGTAAATTCTGAATGCTATTTATTTATTCATTCATTCATTCATTCATTCATTCATTTGTTCATTTATTTATTTATTTAACCAGGCTGAGGACCCAGGTATCTGTGAGTCATGAGAGCCCTTGGATAGGCAGGGAAGTCACTTCCCAGGAAAGCTCACCCTCTCTAAGCTTCCCCGCAGGCTCCCTTGAGAAGGTGAATGCTGGATTTGTAGCAGGTTTATGCACAAAGACCCATGAAGAAAGAAACACGGGGCAGTGGAAAAGAACGCTCGAGGCTGTGTCCTCCAGAGCTTTGAACCTCAAATGGTAATGTCTGGGTCACGGAGGAGGCTGCTCCCAAAATAACTCCCCTGATTTCTGGCCAAAACAGAGGACTTTTCTCCCTCTACGATTAACGCAGAATGTTGCATGCCCAGCCGTCCCAGAATACTTTGCACTCTTGGCATTTCTAATTCCATTCCTTTTTAGCGTGGTGGAATATTCTCTTTCAATCAGGCCAGCAGCCTAGAAGTTGGGGGTGAGGCTTGATCTCCCAGACAGAAAGATGCTATTCTGGTCTTACCAGGGTTTCATCATGTCACAGTTCAGACCCCAGCTTTCAAGGCAATCTTGTTTCCTTTAGACACACACGCACAGCTCCGTGACAAACGACTTCCACTTTAAGAATACCCACAATGCCATGTGTGCTGCTGGAGGAAGGTAGCTGGCCAGTGGCCAGGTGCTGCCCTGAGCAGAGCCGGGGCACAAGAGCTGGGCCGTTTCTGCCTGAGTCACTCCTTGCTCGCTTGGCTGATCTTTGCTCTGGTGCTCAAAGGGCCGGCCTGACCCAAGCTCAAGGTTGCACGTTCTGGCTCTTCCTACCTCCCGCTCCTTCTTTTCTTCTCGCACGGATGCCAGCCCTGCATCACTGTCTGGAAGCTCTCCCACCGGCATCTCACGGCCTGCTTTCCAGAACGCCAAACTGATCCACCACAAGTTCTATTTTTAATGAATTACAAATCTCACAGAGCGAAAACCCCGACAGTTTGGCAGATATTTGAGGATACGCTGCTGCAAGGCCAAGAAGCACCAGAGGAATGCTATGTTGGGTGCAGGGGTTGGGTTCCTGGAGGAAAACACGAGTGATATCTACTCCACACCTAAGTAGGAAGAGCATGTAACCGACAAACTGTAGAAATCTGAACAGTACGGTCAGACCCTCACATTTTGGCTTTGAGTACGTTTTAAAAACGATGATACCATACGCAAAGATCAATTCAAAATGCGTGAAAGACCTAAACGTGAGACCGGAAACCATCAAAATCCTACAGAAGAAAACAGGCAGCAACTTCCTGCTGCAGCAATTTCTCACTAGGCACGTCTCCAGAGGCAAGGGAAACAAAAGCAAGAACGAACTATCGGGACCTCGTCAAGAGAAAAAGCTTCTGCACAGCGAAGGAAACAATCGACAAAACTAAAAGGCAGCCGACAGAATGGGAGAAGATATTTGCAAAATGACATATCGGATAAAGGGTTAGTATCCCAAATCTATGAAGACCTTATCAAACTCATCCCCCAGCAAAACAAATAATTCAGTCAAGAAATGGGTAGAAGACAAGCATAGACACTTTTCCAAAGAAGGCATCCACATGGCAAAGACACATGAAAAGATGTTGAGCATCACTCATCATCAGGGAAAAACACATCAAAACCACGATGAGATACCACCTCACACCTGTCAGAATGGCTACAATTAACAAGTCAGGAAACAACAGATGTTGGCGAGGATGCAGACAAAGGGAAACCCTCTTGCACTGTGGTGGGAATGCAAACTGGTGCAGCCACTCCGAAAAATAGTGCGGGAGTTCCTAAAAAAATTAAAAATAGAACTACCCTACCACCCAGCGATTGCACTGCTAGGTATTTATCCAAAGGATACAAAAAATGTTTATTCAAAGGGGCACGTGCATCCCAATGTTTATAGCAGCGCTATCGACAAGAGCCAAATTATGGAAAGTGCCCAAATGCCCATCGACAGATGAATGGATTGAGAAGATATGGTATGTATACACACACACACACACACACACACACACACACACATACACACACACTGCAATACTACTTGGCAATCGAAAAGAATGAAATCTTGCTATTTGCAACAACATGGATGGAACTAGAATATATTATGGTAAGCAAAATAGAGAAGGACAAATATCATATGATTTTACTCATGTGGAATTCAAGAAACACAACAGATGAACATAGGGGAAGAGAAGGCAACACAGGATATCAACAGAGAGGGAGGCAAACCAAAAGAGACTCTTAAATACAGAGAACAAACTGAGGGCTGCTAGAGGGGAGGTGGGTGGGGGATGGGCTGACTGGGGGATGGGCGTTAAGGAGGGCACTTGGGATGAGCCCTGGGTGTCGTACGTAAGTGATGAATCACCGGGTTCTACTCCGGAGACCGATACTACACTGTACGTTAACTAACTTGAGTTTAAATATATAAATTAAAAAAAAAACGTTTTAAATTAATTCATTAGTTAATTAAGTGAATAAAAACTAAAGTCTTTTCAAAAAAAGAAAAAGAAAAAAAAGATGACCAATGATGGAAAGGAGGCCTGAGAAGAAATGGGGAAGAAAAGGGACATAGGGGCACCTGGGGGGCTCAGCTGATTAAGGGTCTGACTCTTGATTTCAGCTCAGGTCATGGTCTCATGGTTCATGAGATCGAGCCCCATGTCAGGCTCTGTGCTGAGTGTGGAGCCTGCTTGGGATTCTCTCTCTCTGTGTCTCTCTGCCCTTCCCCTGCTCGTGCTCTCTCTCTCTACCTCAAAGTAAATGAGTATTAAAAAAAAGAAGAAGAAAAGGAAATAGACAATCTGGATGTGCAGACTGGGAAGGGCATACATGATCCAGTAACCTCACAAGGGGCTCGAGGCCACACCCGCAAAGGATGAGAGTGGCCACGGCTGGACTATTCTCAGAGAAACTTGTATCTTAAACATCTTGGGAAGGACACCAAATTCTATGGGCTTACAATCCAAAGGGGAAACTTTGGTGTAAGATTTGCTCGTAAGCAGAAAACGTTCTGTGAACGGTGGGCAGTGGGATGCCTTAAGGATGACGCCATGTTTTATTAAGGGCTTTTCATAGGCTTTTAAACTTTATTTTTATTTCTCTATTAAAGCAACACTCATTACATCTCTTCTCATATCTGCCTCCAGTTCTGGGTTGGATTATCTCGGTACCTAACTCTACGCTTGAGGGTTTCTCAATGGAATCACTACTGATCAACCTTTGTTGGGCAGGAGAGTCCTGCACCTTTCAGACCATTGAACATCTGTGGCCTGTGTCCACTAAATTCCAGGTGCGTCCCCACCAACCAGTCCCTGGGACAACCAGAGAGCTTTCCATATATTTCCAGATGCCCTCCCCTACCACGTTTGGTTGAGAAAAAGAGCCCTTCTGTTCTTAGCGTCTACACAGTGCCTACCACATAATGGCTGGGCATGGCTTTGGCATTAGGCCCACTGGGGCTTAAATTCCATCTCTGCCACTTTCAAGCTAGTATGACATTAGTCACCTCAGTTTTCTTATCTGTAAAATGGAAATAAGAGTACCAATGAGACGATGTGTGGAAAGCTGTAGGTGGAGGGCCTACAGGGACCACTACAATGACTACAGTATTGTTAGTGGCCTTAACCTATAGAAACCAGAAGCAGCAGACTCTTCCTTTCCAGGAGTGGCTCCATAATCATTGCATCAACTAGAACTCGTTCTGTCACAAGTGACTTAAATAAGCGAGCTCAGGTTGGCTGAAGCCAGAGAAGAAGTTATGGATTCTAGCAGCTATCCCGTCTGTCCCCGGGGCTTAGCACGCAGTCCCCTCCAGACTCAGCGGACTCGGGATAGGAAAAGCGAGGGCATCCAAGCAAAGTCTTTGGAAGGAAAGACAGTACATGTCAGAGAGATAACTACCAAGTGTTCACTGGAGTGCAAATTGTTGGGAGTCTGCAATCACAGATGAGTGAAATTCAGGAAGGCCTATCCTCTTTGGGGAAAACGCAATATAATGCAAACTGCCGGTGAACCCGATATATCAGACTTCTTTGGACACTTTAAAAAATATTTGGTAACCGTGAGATTGAATAAAACGTTTTCATGCCCAAGACTCTAGTTTGGCATTCACAAAGGATGGACGTGAATCGACAGTTCTCTGAATAAAGAAGTATTTACGAGGGACTCCTGAGAACAGTTTCTCCGTATGTAAGTAGGATTAGTCTACTAAACTAAGGTTCCGTGCTTGAAAGCATTTTATTAGTTCTTTTTTGTCCCTCGGTTTCCTATTTTTTCACTGCTTGTTGGATGCTGTGGCAGAAAACCAAAGGGACAGTGACATTGGCCAAGTCTCAGTTGTCATTCTCGTCCAACCCCAAACCAGGGCCCAGCCTAGCTCACTCCTAGAGGGAGTGTGAGCTGGGGCAGGGGACCCAGGGTTCCCTGGGTCAGATGCACTGTTTGGATGCACTTGTCCCGCAGTGGGCCAAGGACAGAAGCCACGAACGTCTCAGGGGCGTTCCCAACAGTCACAGTGTTCCCGAACCAGGCCGCGAGGTCCTGAGAAGTCCCCCTTATCGGTGGTGGCTTCCACTGTCCTTTGAGGGGCCCCGAGGGGAACCCAGGAAGGCCTGTTTCAACCCCAAGAGTTGCTCCTCCATAAGTGGCTGGCTTGTTTACATGACGAACAGAAATTGTTTGAATTGCGTCCTAAGGCAAACTTTGAAATCGCTTACCTCACCGGACTCCTTCATGCTTCTGAAGGTGCAGGGCTGAGATGAGGCCCCTACGCCGGCTGAGGACAGAAGCCTTCCAAACTCTGAGGCCATTTTTAGATTCTGGGACCCAGATGACCTCTTTGACGAGACGGGAGAGGAGTCCGACATGACGTCTGTTCCTACATATAGAATCCCTCTCAACCTGGGTACTCCTTGCTGTGTCTGTCCCTCACAGATGCAAATTGGACCCACTGGACCCCTCCTGTGGTCAGGGTCTCCTTTCTATTCCACGGAGGGTCCCGCGTTGTCTTCGGGCCTCCCCCCACCACTTTGTTCTGCCTTTGCCTCAGTCTTCAGGTCAGGCACTTTAAGGGCAACTTAGAGGCCAAGCCTGTTTGTCAGATACGGGTCCCCTTCAGCCTCACTTGCCTGTCTTGGGCCTCAGGGGTTCCTAAACTGGAAGTGGGGACCAGGGGTCTCTCCCCTGTGTGCTGTGACACTGTCTTGAGAGGGGAGCCCGTGCACTGATCTGCTCGGTGCTCCCCCCCCGCCCCGCCCCCGCCCCGGCCCCCCGTGAGTCTGGTTCTACCCAGCATCCTCTGAGGCATCCGCGCAGTGCCCATCCTACAGCAGACACTCTGGAATGTTTGCTGATTTAACCCACCACCCGAATCTACGGGCCGGAGAGGCCCTCGTGCATTTTTTGCCAGTCGGCGAGAGACCACATTTTTGAAATACTCACGTCTCACCACTGGATGACCATCCCAGATCCCAAGCAAACACCTTTCTGGATGACCCCAGCGGAACCCCAGGAATGAGCTCACTTCCCAGAAGGGTTTCTCCACCTAAACATCAAATCCTTGCTTCGGGGAAGCAAATAAGAAATTCCCTTGGAATGTCTCTCCTCGAGCTGCTCGAAAGCCAGGCTTCTGCGTGCTGAGGTGCCTTCCGCGCCGCTCGCCCATAAACTCCTCTTGGCGGGCTGGCGGCCCGTGTGATAGTCTGAGGTCTAGCAAAGATTCGGCTCTAAGAGGCCACCGAGAGGTCACGGTCTCAACGATTTCCTCTGTTACTTATCTCTGGCTTGCGGTGTGGGAGCCTGCCTTTGATAGAAGGCATTTCTACCACAACGGCACCAAATCAAGCATTTCAGTGCTTTGCTTTTTTTTTTTTTTTTTTACGTTTATTTATTTTTGAGACAGAGAGAGACAGAGCATGAACGGGGGAGGGCCAGAGAGAGAGGGAGACACAGAATCCGAAACAGGCTCCAGGCTCTGAGCTGTCAGCACAGAGCCCGATGCGGGGCTCGAACTCAAGGACCGAGAGATCATGACCTGAGCCGAAGTCGGACACCCAACCTACTGAGCCACCCAGGCACCCCTCGGTGCTTTGCTTTGAGGTGGACAGGGATGGCTTCTCGTGCTGCGTCGTGTCACCGAGTAAATCGGGGAGTATCTCACTCTGCCCTGTTCGGCTGAGCAAATTCATTTCTGCGGCTTCCCCAGAGGCGTTTCCCAGACTCGGGGCAGGAAAGGAATCATCTCTGCGAGGTTGACGGTTTTTCTTTGAGTAATTCCGTTTTCCGTTCTCTAGGAGGCACTCGTTTGGCCCCGAGATGGAGAGCAAAGCGTTTTTCAGGCCTCCGGGGCGCGTCTCTGCTTCCCAACCCGGTTCGCGACTCCCCCACCACTGCCCTGATGTGACCCAGGGCCTCCGCCGGCCGAGCCAGTCTTCGGATGTCTCTTCTTGGCGACAGCGGGTCTTTGTGCAGTGCACGTGTCAACAGCAGGATCATCCCCCCCGCCGTCTAGTCAGCTCAGCAGGCTCTTGGGTTCCCAGAGCCCCGGGAAGGATTTCTCAAGCTCATTTCATGTGGGTTTTTGCACCCCATCCTGTTTTGTTCTGATTTCGGACGACTGCTGTCTCTCCTCTGGGTCGGACAAGCAGGGCTTGCGTCTGATTGTGATCTGACGTGAGGGGCCTGAATCAAATACCCGGCACCATGACCCGGGAAATTGGTCGCACGCATTATGCCCTCTGTTCTTGTTGCGTCGAGAAGCATCCCAGTCAATGGAAACGTTCGGTCCCTTTCTGTCCGACGCTCCACCTCTGCCCCAGGGTGCTGGCACAGAAATGTGCTGAGCGGGGCCGTGTCCATCACAGGAAATGACAGCACACGGGCTGGAGACGCGGCCACCTGTGGGACAGGATAGCTCCGGGCCCTGCCACAAGACCGGGCAGTGCACAGTGACGGGGGTGTGCCCCGGGGAGTCACATTCCCTCAACAGCCTGCCCCTTCTCAGGGCGGTCGACGCGTCCCAGCCTCTCAGCCCGTCCAGGTCTGGACAAAGGGAGAGTTGTGGGGACGGGGGCAATGGAGGACAAGGGCAGGGATATATTTCACGGGCCATAGTTTATGGCAGTGCTTTCCTATACGAAACCTGGTTCACATGGTGACCGAGGGCACTGAAGCCAACGCATTACGCAATAATGGCCACTCTTCACCATGTGTCAGCATTCTTGATCTTTTTTTCTCTTTCTGTTATTTTAATTAAAAAAAAAAAAAACACCTTTTTGGCTCATGAAATTGCAATTGCGAACCACTTCTGAAACAAAGCCCATATTTTGAAAAGCAACGCTGCCTTAGTGTATGTGGAACCTTCCTGTGATCCGGGTCCCTGGGCCCTTCTCCAGGGATTCTAATTCCGTCTCAGGGCCCCGAATCTGCATTTTGTGTTAGCCTAGCTCGAATAGGATGGTGGTGAGGGCAGGAAATGGCTTTGATCTCCCGTCTTTCCCAAGTGTTCTGAATGGAGAGCCTGGTACAGAATAGATCCCTGACTGATGTTGGTTGAATAAGAGAGCGATGGAAAAGTAGGCGTGGCCTGGTGATTTCGATCCACGTCCTAGAGGTCACTACTGTGTTCGATATGTCTCCTAATCCTCTTCTTTGTGGGGTCACATTTTATTGGACCATAATTTCAAGCTTACAGAAACGAGGCAAAAAGAGGACAAAGATGTCCATGTATCTTCCACCTAATTTTCTAGTTTAGCCACTTTTCTTTTCCTTCACCCTCCCTTTGATCCGTCCGTCTAGCTATCTTTCACCTGTCCGTCAATCATCCATCACGTATCAGTGTAGCTATGCATCTATCAACCTATCTACGCACCTATCATCTATCTGCTTATCTACTGTTTTTTTCTTCCTAACGGTCTGAGAGTTCATGGTGAACAAGATGCCCCTTAATTGCTAAATATTCACTATGTACTATCTAAGAACAAGGACATTTTCTCATGCAGGTTACAGTGTGAGGGCCCCTAGACCGGAGGCTTAATGCCTTATAACTGGAGAGTGGGCGATGCTGATCTTCAGGTGACTTCAGCCTCCCTCCCAACCCCCTCCAGCACAGCCCCCCCATTGTATCTGTATTAGTGCCTTGGATTTTATAATGCAAACAGTCAGATGATCTCTAGACTTCCGAGCCTCAGAATTGCTTTGAGATCCCACGTGGAAGCAGCCTTACGTCTTCTAATCTGGGGATTCTCAAGTGCAGAAATTCTCTGACTGCCCTTGAACGCCCTGGGGAAATTCAAAGCAAATGCAAATTTCCAGACCTCAGCCCCGAGAGCTCCAGTTCAGATGGATGGAGGTGTGTGCCCCAGGAAACTGCATTCTACCCCTCCCCCGCCCCCTCCTTTGTAAAAAAATAATTAAATAAAAGAATGAAGATCAAAATGTCTTCTGGTATGAATGTTACCTATTTTGGACTTTCTCTCTTAGCAGCGTATCATAAGAATTATTCCAGGTAGGCACATTTTCAAGTGACTGCATTAAATGCCACTGCTTTGATCTGTTGGAATTTATTAAGTCACTTCCAATCAGTGTTCACTTGGGTTGTTTCCAGCTTTTCACTATTATAAGTAATGCTGGAAATACACATATTGCCAACAAATCAATGTCTACATCCCTGATTATTCCTTGAAGCCAGATTCTTAGAAGCATGATTATTGAGTCAAAAAACATGCTTAAGAAACCGCATTTGATACATGCTTCCAGCTCACTTTGTGGAGAGGCTGTGACAATTTTAACTTCTGTTAGTTTTGATCTCCTTTTAGAATTTAGTAATTTTTAAAAAGATGCCACTTTGCATTTCACTGTGGTTTTTAACCTGCATGCTTTTGTTTACCCATGAAGCAGAACATGATTGTATATGTGTGTATATATATATGTGTGTGTGTGTATATATACACACACGTACATTTATATATATGTATACATAGACGTGTATATATTTTTATCACTTACTAGGCAAAACATAGTTATATATATTTATGTGTGTGTGTATTTTGTTCCTCTTTTTTTTTTTTTTGGCCATTTCTGTGAAATCGGCTATTAAGTAGAAAAGAACTGTAATGAGTCTATTTTTCTGCTGTAGAGAGATGGTGTCATTCTCATAGATTTGTAAATATCCATTCTTTTCTTTCCTTTTTTAAAGACTTGTGGTAAGATACACACACCATAAGAGTGACCGTTTTTAAGAGTACAGTTCTGTGGCACTCAGCACCCTCAGGATGTACTGAAGCCACCACTGACGCTGACCTTTTGTGCTTCTCTGTCTCCCTAAAGAAACCTCTGTACTGTTCAACCTCAGCCCCCATTCCTTCCTCCCCGCCTTTTGCTGTCTGTCTCTGTGAATTTGACTCCGCTAGAAACCTCAGCTAAGTGGGAGCCTGTATATTTCACGACTGTCTTAAGTCACTTAGCATAATATCTTCAAGTTTGCACCCATGTTGTAGCGTCGGTCGGCGCCCCCTTCCCTTTTGAGACTTCATGATATCCTGTTGTATGAATACACCACGTTTTGTTCATTCATGCCTTCATCCATCGATGGAAGCCAGTGGCTTCCACCTTTGGGCTATTGTGACTAAGGCTACTATGAACCCGAGTGTAGGCCTGTCTATTTCAGTCCCCACTTTCACTTCTGGGCATATGCCCGGAAGACGGATTGCTGGGCCATGTGGTAAAATTCTATGTTGAAATTTTTGAGGACCCACCATGCCGTTTCCCACAGTGGCCGCGCCATTTGACACTCCCACGAGCAGGGCGGGAGGGTTCCAATTTCTCCGCATCCTCGCCAACACCTGTTGGTTTCGGTTACGTTCTGCTTTTGTTTGTTTGTTTGTTGTTGATAATAGCCATCTAGTGGTTGTGAAAGGGTATCTCATTGTGCTCATTTTCTGTTTTAATCAAATGAAAGATGACAGCTTGCCCTGATTTCCAGCAGCCGAATGGGAAATTCATTCTGTCATTTGGTGGGGGGTTGCAAAGGTTGCTCTCCCTGCTTTCTAGAATCAGGCCAGCGCTTGGTGCTAGGAAATTAGAGGAATGGTCTCTAACTCAACATCACCGCAATGCCCTGACGGCTCCCTGCCTACCCTTAGGGGCTCTTTGCTTCCAGGGAACATGTGTGGGCAGGGTTCTGGCTCTATAGGTGGTCTTACTATCTCTTTGAAGACCTACCACCAAATAGGTTTTCCAATGTCACCCCCAAGCTGGACCCACCTATTTTAATTATGGGAAAATTCATCAATTGGCTTCAAGGTACTCCAGATAATGTTTCTCCTTTATTAATTCTCAAATTGTTATTTCAAAGAGATTACGGAAAAATAAAGCCTATTCCCTGGAACTAACTCACAACTCAGTTTCGGTACAGTTTAACATTATCACTTGTAAAAACGTTTATGCTATGCAAAAGAGACACATGCAAAGATAGTTATTACAATGTTTGCAGTAGTGCAAATTTATTTATTCATTTTTTTTTAATGTTTATTCATTTTTGAGAGACGGAGCACGAGTGGGGTAGAAGCAGAGAGAAAGAGAGAGGAAGACACACAATCTGAAACAGGTTCCAGGCTTCAAGCTGTCAGCACAGAGCCTGATGTGGGGCTCGAACTCACAGACCACTCCAAGATCATGACCCGAGCTGAGAGGTCGGACCATGAGAGGGTTAACCAACTGAGCCACCCAGGCACCCCTGTTATAGTACCAATTTAAAGCAACTCAATGTCCATCTGTGGGGAAATGGATAAACAAACTCATATATTCATAAAATGGAAGGCCGTAAGGTAGTGAAAGTGGCTGAAATAAATGTACGCAAACCAACAGAGAAAAATATTAAAAATATAACACAGAGGGGGCACAAAGTTCTAAATGACTATATACAATATGCTGTGATTTAAAAACTAAAGGAACGTTACCAGATTTTTATGAATACATAAAGTCAAAATATAAATATATGGGAGTGTGTAAATAATTTTAAAAACAAAATAAATAATAAATAAGATAATAAAAATTTAAATTATGGGAATAGTTTCCTTGTGACCGGAGACACTAGGTAGGAACAGAGAGATGGGACTTCTGTTTAATTTGTATTTCTTAAAAAAAAAAAAAAGAAAATACCAAAAATTTAACCTTGGGTAAGAAGTTTATTTTATATTAAAGATATTATACTTTTACTGTAAATCATTTTAAAGTATTCTTTTAATAAATGGCCTGTAAACTTTTAGTCTTTTTTTTCTGACAGTTTTAAATATTTGTCTATATTTTCCTCTTTTTTTTAATTTAGGGAGGATGCGTATTTGTTTATCTTTATCCATTTAATCCATCTGGAAATTATTGTAATGCAATGTATATCCAATGAGGATACAATCACATTTGATTTCTCTTTTTTCCCTTCCTTCTTCCCTCCCTCTCTTCCCTCTCCCCCCCTTTCTTTTTCGTTCTGTTCTTTCTCTTTCTTTCTATGAAATAGCTAGCCAATTTCCCTCAAATCATTTGTTAAATTATTCTTCCTTTCTCATTGGTTTTGATTGCTTCCTTTATCACATTGAGTACTATTATAGCATTCATTTCATTGATTTGTGTCATTTCTAGAACCAATGGTAAACTTCTTTATTTAATTTTACAGTATGTCTTAATATCAGCTGATAAGTCCCATATTTATGACCTTCTGGCTCATAAACTATTATTTTCACCTGTTAATTTTTCTAGATGAACTTCAGAATTATTTTTTCATGTTAAAAATTCCGTTGTGATTATGTGGAATTCATAAATTAATGACAGGAAAATGAAAAAAAATAACATCCACTATTCCCCTTCATGGACATGACATATCTTCCTACTTATTTAAATCTTTAAAAATATTTGGTCAAATTTTGAGAACATTTCCTCGTATAAATTCTAGACATATCTTCTTAGAGATATTCCTTTGTATTCTATGCTTTTATAACATCTTTATTTTTATATGTTTATTTAAAAATTTTTAAAGTTTATTTTGACAGAGAGAGCGCACATGTATAGCATGGAGAGGGGCAGAGAGAGAGAATCCCATGTAGGCTCCATGTTGTCAGCATAGAGCCAGACGTGGGGCTTGAACCCATGGACTGAACCATGAGATCATGACTTGAGCTGAAATCAAGAGTTGGATACTTAACTGACTGACCTCCTCCCCCCCAGGAACCCCGACATTTTAATTTTTTTAATGTTTATTTCTTTTTGAGAGAGAGACAGCATAGGAATAGGGGGCAAGGCAGACAGACAGGGAGACAGGATCTGAAGTGTGCTCCGTGCTGACAGCAGAGAGTCTGATGCGGGGCTCGAACTCACAAACCATGAGATCATGACCTGAGCTGAAGTCAGACGCTTAATCAATTGAGCCACCCAGGCGCTCCTCTACGTTTTTTGGTTAATAAAAATATGTACAAGATACATTTGCCTTGATTATTATGGCATATAGAAAGCTACTGATCTTCGAATATTTATACTTCAGCCTCTCTAGCCACTTTCCATTAATTTCAGAAGTTAGTTCGCCTGAGTTTTCCAGGAGTATGATCCTATTGATGGCACTCATAACCATTTTCCTTTCTTTCCTTATGTTTACACTTCTTTAAATATGTTCCATGCCTTAATGCATACCCTAGGAATTTCAAGATACTGATGCAAGGATCTTTTACTTCTTTCCAATTTAATGTAAATGGTTCTAATGATTTGTTCTTAATTGTGATGTTTGTTATGGCTTTAAAATAGTCTTTATTCCTTTGAGGTAGCATGCCCCTTTTCTGAGTTTATCATAAGGCTTTACCAGTAATATATGTTAAGTTTATGACATAATTTTTCAGCACCTACTGAAATAATTATAAAGTTTTTATTATTGCAACTATTAATACAGATTATTGCATGAATGGATTTTCTAATTACAGGCACATTCTGTTAGGTCTTTTCTATACCATAGAGCTAATCTGTCAGAATGCTATTCATCCAGGATGGTCACTTTTCTCAACAGAGTGACACTTGCCAATTTTTTTTTTCTCCATAATGGTCTCTGTATCATTAACATTTTGTTTTCTGACAAGCTTTTGGTTTGCAGCAAACAGTTTGATTGTCGTCCAAAGGGTAAATAAACATGACTCATTGTAATGGTTAAAATACATTGTGCGAGTTTGAGGTTGGTGACGTCTTACAGAAGTGAGTAGTACAATAGGTCTGACTCTTAACACCTTGAAATCAATTCCAGTAAAAGAAGGCCGAGGAAATGAAAATGGAAGCCAATAAACCTTCATTGCACCATGGCAGAATTTGCTGCTACAGGTGCTTTACTTATTATTTGCACGGGGAAAGTATCACTTCTGCTCTGGCACACGTTGTCCTCACACAAATGTGCTAACTACACAGGCCATTGTCCGTTACATGGACCATTGTTAAGTGTTGTACTTCTAGAATAGTTTCTCTTGGGTTTCTTAGAATGGAGTGCTCATTTTCACTTAAACATTTTCTTCTTCTAATCTTTGAATTATTCAACAAAAATGTATTCAGGGTCTACTCTGTGCCCTACTGTGTGCTGGGTCCGGGGGAAACATTTTAGAAACTTTAGACATGATCCCTCTGGTTACAGAATTCGCTTACATATCCGTAAGTAAGATTCAAAGTTTTTTTCATGCTCGTTATTTGTACCTTGTCAGAGTTTATCAATTGTTACTTTTCTGTGTCTTTTGTTACATGTTTTAAGTACATAATACAGCTTAATTGCTGGTGGTTTGAATGTTCTAGAACTAGTCATTCAGTATGTGCCAGGTAGGATTCTGGATACTGGAGATTCCAAAGTGAAGGAAAAAGACAAAAATCTTTGTCCCCATGGAGGCTACTCTATTCTAATGAAATCCCAATTATGCCATGAGCACAGAGCCTGATGTGGGGCTCGAACCCACAAACCGTGAGATCATGACCTGGGCTGAAATCAAGAGTTAGACGCTTAACCGGCCGAGCCACCCAAGTGCCCCGCTGTGTCCTTCTTGTACGTCAGGCTCTGCTTTTGTGGCTCCCGTAGTTTGAGTGGCAAGTGGATGCTGAAGGAGTTAAGTACACATGTGATTGGGATCACCAGGATGGGAAGATAAGATTGGCTCAAGGAAAACAGGGTGCCATGTACGTTAATGAGCACGGGAAAAAGCCATAGTAGCATTTATTCATTCATTCACTCAAGAGTCAACAAAAATTTCTGAGCTAAAATGACTCTGAGCCCATACGTACAGTGGCAACTTAAATACGGTCCCTTGTGAGTTTCCATAAACACTGACGTGGCTTCCTAGCCGGGTCTAAAGTGTCTATACAACCTACAAATGCAGTGGTGTTTATGAGAGAAGATTGTCTTCCTACGTCATATTTCACGAACGATAATAGTAATACTAACAGCTAAAATTTATCGAGCATTTTCTACGTGCAGGGCATATACTAAACCCTTTACGTGCATATTCTGTAATCCTCAAGAACCCTAAAGTAGGTAAAATTAATATCTCCATTTGAGCGATGAACATCCTGAGGCTTAGACGCCTGAGAAACGGGTCCAAGATCACAGCGAGTAGGTGGTGGGTTTGAGACGTCATGGATCCACCACAATGTCATGGAACGAGCTTCAGTTTTAAACGAAGGTCAGGGACAGGAAATGAATCCGCATACTTCGCCAAACATGTTAAGAATGTGAAATAACTCTCTCCCGGTTTTCACAGTGTTTCCGAGTAAATAATCTTCAGCAGAATCCACCCCAAGCCTGCAATTCTTTGCATGCAACATACATAGTCACAAAGGACGAGGCATTGTTCACTGCAGAGAACGCTCCCACATTTCGCACCTGCCCTACTGCTGGTAATGACCTATCCTGGTTTCTTTTCAAGGACCGCATCTGAGCAAAACACCCTTTCCCCAAGCAACAGGTGTCTGCGTACCCACTGGAGCAGAACAAGAGAAGGTGGCCCATGGCTGGTCTCAGGTAGACACCACCATTCTGCTACACGAAGGTTTGAAGAAAGGTTTGACGCTTTGAAGCTTCCGTGTTTCATCGGATTTCCTGTCAACACACATGCTCGCCTCACCATCCACTCTCCCAAATGTGCTATATAAATGCAGACAGAACTGGCTTTCACCCGAGCCTGGGGGCACCGGGAGGATCTGCCTGTCCTCTCCCTCCCCGTCTCCTTCATCATTGCCATTATCATTTATTAAGCACTTACTGTGTGTCCGGCACGCTGCTAAGGTTTTATCTGCATTCATGCCTCACAGCAATCCTATGAAGTAGCTACCTTTAACTCATTTCTCAGATGATAAAGCAGGCTGCGAGGTGGTTGAACTGCCTCGAGGTCACAATGAGGAGCAAAGTCTGGATTAAAACATGAATCTATTTAACCCCGGAGGATGTGCTCTTAACTGCAAAGCTACACTGCTTGCCTTAAAGGATTTACAATAGGGTGTAAGATCAAGGAACAATGGACCAGATGTGTGGATCTAAGATAAGCCTGTATTTACATAAAGTGATAGGGCTGAGATTTAGAGGTTCTTAATCTGGGGTCCATAGACCTCTGGGTGGCTAAAAATAGACTGTGGCGGCCTCGTAACCCTCTAGAACAGGAGGCAGCGATCTTTTTCCTTTTTTCTTAAAGGACCAGATAGTAACTATTTTAGGCTTTGCAGGCCATATGGTGTCTGTCGCAAACAATCATCTCTACTGTTGTAGTGCAAAGACAGCCACAGACAATATACAAACGAACTGGCCAGGCTGTGTTCCGATAAAACTTTATTTACAAAGATAGGCAGCTAGCCAGCAGGCTCTAAAATGGTGCGTGAGTTCTATGTATATACGTGCATTTTTGCTGTCCTTAGAAGATCCAGAGTTTTCCGTCGCTTCTCACGATGATTCGAAATCCAAGACGGCTAAGAACTGGTCTAAATGGTCTCCAAGCCCCTCCGAACTGAGACATTCCAGCATTCTATGGATTCTGCATGTGTTTTAAATTAACATTCTCTTAAAGATTCTTTCTCCCTAACCGCCTCTTTGATGCATTCTGCTGTGAACTCTTAAGCGGATTATAATCCCCCGCCCGTCGTTGAGAAGGAAACGAAGGACGTACTGCCAGTTCAACTTCCCTGGCTCTCCTGGCCAGATGGTAGCGGCTGGAACACGAATACACTCCCGACTGGAAAGCGGCAGCTCGGTCCCGCACCAGCTAGTTTGACGTTTGCTCAGCCTTTTTCTTCTTCTTCCCAGAGATCACATTCTGTGTCCCACTGAGCCCTCACCACCGAAAGCACTCACTTGTCTTGACCGTATTGATAACGCAGTTTGGACTCATGCAGTCAGCCAGGTCGGCCCAGGTATGGTGTGGAGGGAGACACGCTGTCCGATGCGTTTCACTGACACATCTCTGCGTCTGTTCAGACACCGTCCCCCTCCCAAGAAAACCTGGTTCCTCCTCTTAGGGTTCGCCAGCTCCGTGAGCTGCGGCATCTTATTAACCGCCTGCAATGACACCCACGGGTACCTTTACCCTGCCCGCCGCTCTGTGGGACTTGTGTGCCCCTAACTGGGATCTTTGGGTGGACCTCGCTGATTATGTTCCATTTTTGTCCAGAGTCTGGTACCCTGCTTGGCATATCTGTTCTAGCTTTTTAGCACCAAGATCCCTGAAAGCTACACCCAGTTTTAAACGCTTGCATTACCTCTGAGAATCAAAACAGTGATTGTCCCATCAACTCGAGTAAGAAGCCAGATTGCTTTAAATTTGAGGGAGGAAAAAGGAGATACGTTAAAACAGGGAATCACAAATTTGCACTTATAGTGCAGGTTTCTGAGCACGGCGCAAGAAGGGGAGAAAGGACAGAGGGCTGGAGGATGACGAACGTCGAGGCCGACAGGGGTCTGCACGCTGCTCCCCCAGCGCGCCTGCGCCCGAACTCGGCGTCGCCAGCGCGCGGCGATTTCTCACAGCAAGCGACCCCCGAAGAAGGAAATAAGCCCGCAAATGAAAATAAGGGGAACATCAGTCACTCAGCCGGGACTCGTGGAGACTTTATTCCAGGCTAGACGCGTGTATATATCACATCGGCGTTAGTGCGAGCGCTCTGAAATGAAACCTAAGAGCGCCACGTGGTGTGGCTTGTCCCTCCAACTCGTGTTTCAGCTCGGCCTTCTGGTCGCTGTCACCTGCCAGCAGCGTGGTGCCCCGTAAACAGAAATGGGTCGCGGGCGCATGGGTTGCTCGTGTCCTGGCAGGTCATTACGTGACCTTGGCTGGCCAAGCCCTGTGCCTTAGTTTCCTGATTTGTCATGTGTAAGAATTCCCTGCTCTGCATACTGCAGAGGGGCGTTAGGGGGGCTGGAATATATATATATATATATATATATATATATATATATATATATATATATATACACTTGCACTTGGACGAGTATAAAACACCAGATAAATGTGAAATTGACCTTGTCCTTTTTGCTTAACAAGGTAGTGGGTAGGCGGGGGGTGCGGATGATGGCATTTTGCACAGAAGGCTTAGTGACTCAATGAAGTGTCCCCCCCCCCCCCCCCCAGTAATATCTGGTCTGGGATTATTACCGCGTTCTCGGTGTTTCTAGACATCCTTCTCCCCTTCAGAAATGCCAGAGGTGAAAAATACTATTCCACTGCTATAATTTGTCACCCTGGCTGCCTGAGCAAGAAAGACCTGCATAGACGGTTTAGTAATTAAGCTTTTCAACACAGCATCATAAAGTTTTATTCTGGCGGAGGCTATATTTATCAGCTAACAAGTATTAAATCACCCCGCTGCTCGAGCCGTTTCTCACTTAAATACGCTCCTTTCAAAACAGAGCGGCTCTCCGTGGCTGTCTTGATTTAATAAACGTTCTTGTTTGGAAATACCGTGGTGCTGTGTGGTCCTATGGGGCTGACAGACACACGCCCCCGTCACCTCTCCCAATACTGCTGACTCCTATTTCCCTGGGGGGGGGGGGCATACTGGACACCCCAGCGCTGGGTCATTCAGGGCATCCTGGCCATCTGAGTTTTGTGGCCCTCTGGGATGGCTTCCAGATTTTTCTCTAACCTTTTTTATTTCTGAAGGGAAAGAGGTGAATGAAAATAAAGAACACAAGCATCGGATAAATTTGGTTTCCTTATTTGAGCATCAGGAAATTGGTCTTTTCCTCGCAGAGAGGGATCTAAATGTAAGATGAGTTTTCAAAACGACTGAAATGATCCACCTACTAGGCAGGGCTGAATCTTTTCCCATATTTGCCACAGAGTTCTCAAAACAGATGCAGCATTATTAGGCAAACATACTCAGAAGGAATTGATATTTAAAAGCCCTCAGTAATGACTTAGAAAACTCTTTTCTCCAAGTAACTCACCCCAACTTTATAAGTCATTTTCCTTCTCTTTTCTTTGGAGGACGTGCATTCATGAGACAAACGTAACACTTCCTCAGACTTCAGGACGCTCTCTGTCAAATGGCTCCAGAATTACATTCATTAAAAACAAGATGGTTAACACATTCGAGTCTTTTCTGCTAGACTTTAAGGGTAAAACCAAATTGATCAAATAGGGGCCAAATGATTAAAGGAATCTCAATATTCTTCATCATATCACATGAGAAATCACTTAATTTCCCCTTTTCTTTCTCTGCTTTCAAAAATAAGTGACATTGACCATATGTAGGCATTTCAGGGTTTCATGAGTTGGTTGCTAAAAGGACACGTAGCAACATTCCGTAGGATCACAAAGCCTGCTTTGTGCTACAACATAAGCAATTTCTGCCCATGCTTTCATTGTGTGTGTATATATGATACAAGGCGTGTGAGTGTGAAACCTTCAATACCACCAAGGTAAGAAGTATTTTGTTGAACTGTTCATAGTCTGAGAGGCCGCAATAATGTCTTTCCTTGCACAATTATAAAATAGCACTCGCCATTTTGCTTTTCAAATTAGCAACAAGTGGCTTGTTTAGAAGGCCGGGGATCAATTTCTCTCCGCCAGTCATTGGCAGGAAGCATGTGGGTCACTGAAGCATGTGGGTGATATGCTGAACCACTAAGCTGGCAAATATTGAACTATTTTAAGTGCATCTATTTTCTAGCTCAGTAAATTTTCTTGTTGTATTAAATTCATTAAACCTGACACAGTCTAAATGCCACAGCGCATCCTGGAGAGCGCATGAAGGTAACAGCACCAGCCATCAGAGACAGCCGAAGATAAAGATCGATATATTTTCTCTCAGTTTGTGTTTAATTGTTACTTTCATATTAAGCCTGAATTTTTTTTTTTTAAGGTTAGAAACTATCGTATGACTTGGAAAGTCGAGTTGAATCTGGTTATTTTCTGAAAATGTGAAGACAGGTTTCTTTGTCAGTTGATTGCCCTCCAAACCACAATCCTGGAGATGATGACACCTGAGACCTACAGGTCAGGATCATTTAATAACTTGAGAGACACAGAAAGAACCCTCCGTTATCCACAGTCCAGGGGAATTGAGTAGTTCGGCAATCTGCAAAAACATTGAACCAAGGTCATGCTCGAAGATTGAAAATGAAGATTTGATATTAATTATTCTTTATTTGGAATTGAAATTCTCAAAAGAATCAAGGTTTTGGAACATGAACTATTATTTTGGTTTGACATACTTTTGGGGGAGGGAGGGTTATTTGTTATTCTTAAACATTATTTTTTATTTTTCTTTAACAAGGAGTAATCATGGCAATTCAGAAACCCCGTGAAAGGTGTACTGTACAGAGAATCTTCATTGCAACTTGCGTTGTAACTATCAAAATTACGAAATCGATTTTATACTCCATACGAAAAATTTTCCAGTAATTTCTCTCAGCAAAATAGAAAACAAAGTAATCTCTCACAGAGAACTGTGAAACCAGAAACCCCAAGCACAGGTAGAGAATAAAGATCCAGGGGCTAAATTTGGTTCTTTAAAGCTTCTAGAACACACAGGGCAGAAGAGACACAGCCGTCGAAGTTGGACTGGGTGAACCCATCCCCTCCACACACAAGGAAAGGTTCCCGATGAAGAGTCAATTGGCCATGAGAGTTGGCAGGAGCACTTATCACCTAAAAAAGTTAAAAACAACAACAACAGACAAAAGGATTGCGACTGACGTTCTCTGCCCCATTACGCTGTGATGTCAACACTCACCCGGGGAGGAGTTCTCTACCTGCAGAAATCACGCTTGCTCTCAAGGAACAACGGCGCACAAAACGAGGACCCCTAAACCCCTCCCCTCACCCAAGTATTTACACTGACCTTCTCAAATGTTGACATTTTCAGGTGGTTGATACACTTAACCCAATGTGTTGAACTTCAAAAATAGTAGGTCACGATACGCTCAATTAGTTGAGGGTACAGCATTTTTTTGATAAGGGGGGGGAATGATATTTGTGAAATCATTTACCTATTATTGGGTCCCGGCTATGTGCTAGACAAGGTAAACAGAGCAGAGATTTAAGGACTGTATCCCGAAGGACTTTCCAGCCCAGCACGGTCTGCTAGCACATAACAGTGTCTAAGGGCTAAGACAGGGTGAGTAAGAGGGTGCTACCTTGGGGTGGGAGGGTTGCCCAACCCTGCACAGCCGGATAAAGAAACCTTCAAAGGGGAGGTGACGGGTCATTTCACTTGAGTTCTGCCGGATGCATAGGAGTTTACCAGTGTAGGAAACAGGCCTTTCCAAAGAGAATGAGTAGCATGTGCAAAGACCCCATAGTCCATGGGCAAGAGAGAACAATGTGTGTTTAGGAAACTGTGGGGTTGGTCACACTGTGTGTGTGTGTGTGTGTGTGTGTGTGTGTGTGTGGTAGGGCTAATCAGAGGAAGGGACACAGCTGAAAGGCAAGTTAGGAGGCATTTAGTGTTTCAAAATTAAAATGTATAAAACTTATAAACACAGGTCTATTAAAAATGTAGAACTGACTTACTAATAAGCCAAAAGGGAGAGAATTAGCTGAAGTCTGGGATTTATTTTATTTTATAGAACCAGGTTTATAACATTTGAAATGGTGAAAAGGGCATAGAGATTATTTCCTGGAGAAAAAAAATATATATTCTCAGACTTGGGATGAGTGTTGCTAATAAGCTTTGAGAGCTGGGAGAGTGAGCCAGGTGGTGGGGGGTGAACAGAGTCGTTTTGGACACTGAGATGATTTGGCCCCTAAAGCACCCCAAGCCCCTAAAATGCAAATCACACAAACTTATTATAAAGGCCCTCTCTGGGCGCCTGGCTGGCTCGGTTGGTAGAGGATGTGGCTCAATCTCGGGATTGTGAGTTCAAGCCCCACATCGGGGCTAGAGTTTACTCAAAAAATAAATATATAAATAAAATCTCTTCCCCTATGAAAAAAAAAAGGCAATCTCATTTGGGGTTGCTTCCCGGCACAACTTCAGGGGATGCCATTCACACAGACGACAACGTGGCAGTTCTGGTCTCTTACACGTTTTCACGGAAAGGAACAGACTAAGGCCCACGAAGATTTGCTATTTTAAAAATTACCAAAAACAAAAAATAATCAAGAAATACACCAAATACTATTTGGATTATGGGGCTGAGATTTGGTTCTAGATAGGTTGAGTTAGTACATGCTTTTACAACTTTTTAAAACCAGAAAAACTTTGCAGAGGTTTTTTAATTTACAGGCCATATTTTGCTTTAAAAAAGAGGTTGGGAAGGCGTCTGGGTGGCTCAGTCAGTTAAGCAACCGACTCTCGGTTTCGGCTCCCAGTTTGAGAGATCGAGCCCTGCACTGGGCTCTGCACTGACAGTCAGGAGCCCGCTTGGGGTTCTCTCTCTCCCCTTCTCTCTCTCTCTGCCCCCATCCCCCAAGATAAATAAATACACTTTAAAAAAAGGAAGTTAGGTACAACTATTCCTTTGTTGAATCCCTAAAGATATGGACGTTTAAAGTCCCGTGTTGCGCATATTCGATGTAAACTTTGAAGAGTGCCCTCTCACTTTTCTAGAGGCCATCTGACAGGAGCAGCACCTTTCATACACGTTGTAGATAATCTTTGTTTTAAATTATGCCGTAGTTTTAGCTTATTGTGTTCAATTGCGATTTCATTTTTTCCTTGCTTTATTGAGGTATAACTGACAAATAAAAATTGTATATATTTAAGGTGTACAACGTGATGTTTTGATATGTTTGTATACATTGTAAAATTGTTTTCATAATCAAGTTAACATTTCAGCTCATATAGTTTCCATTTTGTCTTTCTTTTCTTTTCTTCCTTCCTTCCTTCCTTTCTTCCTTCCTTCCTTCCTTCCTTCCTTCCTTCCTTCCTTCCTTCCTTCTTCCTTCTTACCTTCCTTCTTTCCTCTCTCTCTCTCTCTCTCTCTCTCTTTCTTTCTTTCTTTTTTTCTTTTCTTTTCTTTCCTCTCTTCCTTCTTCCTCCCCCCCTCCCTCTCTCCCTGCCTTCCTTTTGGTGAATCACTTTATGATGTATCTTCTTGGTGAATTTCAAGTATACTATACAGCCTTGTTAACTACAGTTGTGTTGCTGTATGTTAGCTCCCCTGAATGGACTTGCTCTGTGTAACTGAAACTTCGTACCTTGGACCAGCATCCCATTTTCTCTCCCACGGCTCCTAGCATTCACTGCTTTGCTCTCTGTTTCTATGGGTTTGACTATTTTAGATTCCGTATATAAGTGAGATCATGCATTGTTTGTCTCTCCATAGCTGAGAATCTTGAAATCAGCTGAAACGATCTTTGAGAGGCTCAAAGAGACAGCACAGAGGACAGACACTGAAGAACAGACCTGGGCGTTCAACCAGAACCTATAAACTCCTACTTTAGACAGAATTTAAACAGGTTGGATTATTTGATTTGTCGGTGAAATACTAAGGGAAGAACAAAGCCTTTAGATTCTTATACATATTAATGACTTCAGAATGTGGTAACAAATAGTTTGAAAGCAAGGGAGGCTATAGGGACACTCAAAAACCAGATGAGGCTGGGAAGAAGCTTGGCAGTCTGGTGCCATTGAGTAGAGGGGCAAAGAATTTTTTGACTCTTAATAGGCCCTGAGGGTGCCTGCTATGTTTTCCTGCATTCACTAATGCTCATGATGATGCCCCAGTATCCAAGAACCAGTCCTCATATGCATAAGATATTACTTGTGAGCATTTCTCGAATGTTCACCACAGGCCAAATGCTTTACGTGTGCACCCGTTTCATGAACACAGCAACCCTGCAGGGTGGTTACAACTATTCTCATTTTCTAGAGGAGAACACTGAGGCTCGGGAAGATTGTCACCTGCCCCAGGACAGAGAGCTAGGAGGTGAGGAAAAAGACTCGGATAGAGCAAGCAGACTCTGGAACTCATCTTTTTAACACTTTCAGGAACATTTCCACGAAGACGCGATTTAAATGAAACAAACACAAATGTGTGATAGTCACTGACAGTTTCACACATCTGGAAAACTCACATAAATGGGACAACTCATCCATATACATGTGTACGTATGCACACGTGTATAATACAAAGGAATGCATGCACATATGTATGTATAATTTTTAAAACAAAACAAAAAATTTGACAGCCTCGTCGCTTAATGCACCTAGAAAATTCACACAAATGGGATAACCCCTTCATATGTATTCATATATACATACGTGTGTGTGTCTATGTATAATGGAATTCTATTTGATGAGTGGCATTTTGAGTGGCAAATGCCAGATGGCAGGTCATGTGGCTGGAAGACCCAGCCACCCATGAGCCGGTCCGCAGTTTGGAGGAAATCAGTCTCCCTGCGTTGGGGTGCGACCGTCCATTTTGCAATCACCCAGCAAGGAAAGTATGGAAACACGAAGCGTGTGCTCGCAAGTTCCTTCCCCTGAGCGATGTAGATGGCCCCTCGCTGGAGGGGCACGTGGTGGCCAAAGCCACAGGCTGTCACTGCGCTTCCAGCCACAGTGAGGAACCACAGCTCAATGGCTACGTTTCAGACGGTGCCAGGGCTGAACTGCCCCCTTGGAAATCCAGGTTGTGTCTGGAGGCTCAGGGAGGGTCAGAAAGAAGTCCTGCTGTATCAGCTGACGCTCCGGGTCGTTAATGCAGCGCTTCTGTATGCTTCTGTGATGACTGGGCCAGACATATAAATTCGAAGCAGAAAAAGGAGTTTTATTTCTAAGCTATCTTAGCCCCTGCGAATGTGTTTTACGCCTCTCTCCACCTGCGGCACCAAATGGAAACTCGTTGGCTCCCCGTGGAAGTCCTTCCATGACCATGTCTTCCCTCCATTCAAGCCTCCTCTCTTGTCCTGCCTCTCACCTGCGCCATGTGTCCTGTCTACATTCGCCCTGATCTTCTGCAGAAACGCCCTTCCTTGTCATGTTTCTGTGACTCTGAACGAGCCATCCCACGCAGTGACGTTGCAGTTGCTTTCTTCCCTGCCAAAAAAATTGCTCATCCCAAAAGAACTGACACAAATGTCGCCCGCTCTGCGGTCTTCGCGCCCTGAGAGGCAGGCTAAGTATCTTTGCAGGGTGTTGTTTTCATCTGTGATGTTGCTTGCTAGTTTGCACTGTAATTACGTCCGGTCTTGTCTCTCTTCTAGATTGCGCGCTTCTAAGAGCAGGGCTTGGGATGCACTAATCCTTGCATCCAAGTCTGGGAACGGTGCCTAGCCCCTATTAAGTGTGCAATAAATGTTTATTGAGTTTTAAAAAAAGACAATATTGTACACACAGTTGATCAAATGAAGGTCTTCGCAGGGAACCATCTACACAAAAAGTGTTATTCAGAGGCTCCCACGGGGCTGGGAGCAGCTCAAATGGAAGAGATACTGTATTTAGAATGTTCTCAATAATGATGAATGAAGGGCTGTCCTCTCCTCGCGTCTCGGGCTGTGAGCTGCTTTATGTGAACATCTTGTGTGTCATGTATTAAGTGGAATCACACAAAGCTGCTGATTCTGTAGGTCAGGAATGCTACATGTTGTCCGTTTTTATACAGTTTAACCTGTTTCTTCGTACCATGCTTATTAGCTATAATGATATACACAAAAAGTGTTTTCATTAAAGATGAAAAGAGAGGCACAGACAAGAAGGCTAACGGCGACTTCAAAATGGCGATTACTGGGGCATGTGGGGGGTCAGTTGGTTAAGCATCTGACTTCGGCTCAGGTCATGATTTCATGGTTCACGGGTTCGAGCCCCGCATTGGGCTCTATGCTGGCAGCTCAGAGCCTGGAGCCTGCTTTGGATTCTGTGTCTCCCTTTCTCTTTGCCACTCTCCTGCTCGTGCTCTGTCCCTCTCTCTCTCTCTCTGTTTCCCCAAAATAAATAAACATAAAGAAAAATTCAAAATGGCGATTAGCAACAAAGCAAAGGTGATAATTAGCAAAAAAAAAAAAAAAAAAAAAAAAACAAATTCCAGTACACACATTCTTCCTTCCACACCTAAGCTGACAGCAAAAGACTGTCCTCGGGCTGTCAGACATCTACCCAAACAGAACGATCTTGCTGTTTGGCCGAGAGCATGGCTGTATTTTAAGTTGATTCATTATAGTGGACTGTCCAGCCCAAGATTTGGTTCCTTAAAACCCACCTTTCTGAAATACGGCACTAAGTGATATCCATGCGGAGCTGGGCAAGAACTGAGGTCTCACAGAGTCTAATCTTAGGTGTGCAACCAACCTGATAAGAAAATGAGGACAACGTTTAAACAATCAGGCTCTTAACACTGCATTTCCTCACTTGTCACGAATGCAAATTATACCGCCTTTCATTGAATCTAAGCCGCCGTCGATTGGATGAGGCACCAATATTTTATGTACCAGTGAGACGGAAAATGGTGGCAACATGACACCAAGCTTTACACTTACTAGAAAGGCTCTTTTAGACTTATCTACAAGTAGATCTTATGCCGAGATAGAAAGGAAATAAGAGGGGAACACAGGCTCGGCCTTTCCAAAAGCGTCTTCACCTATAGAGTGTGACCTCTCTGCTCTTTAACTCAGAGTTGTCCACATCCACGGTCTTCCCCACATCGTCCGCCCCCTGCGCCTCCTAGAGCGTGGGTGATGGGTGACGTGACATTTCTTACATGGGTGACCCACCGAATTGTTCATGCTCGCATTTTCTTTTTTTTTTTTCCAAGTAAAGTGTTTTATTTATTTATGTTTAAAATTTATTATTATTTTTTTTAACGTTTATTTATTTTGGAGACAGAGAGAGACAGAGCATGAACGGGGGAGGGTCAGAGAACGAGGGAGACACAGCATCTGAAACAGGCTCCAGGCTCCGAGCTGTCAGCACAGAGCCTGACGCGGGGCTCGAACTCACAGACTGCGAGATCATGACCTGAGCTGAAGTTGGACGCTTAACCGACTGAGCCACCCAGGCGCCCCCATGCTCGCATTTTCTGGGAGCCACTGATACCTGTCTCGCAAGTTCTGAACCATGCACTTTCTCTTCGGTGGGAAGGAGAGGTCTTCCGAGGGTGAGAGCCACCACGACTCGTATGCTTTTCTCAAATGGTCCTCTGGTAACCTGCTCATTAAAATATCAAGGGGCTGTTGTGGAGGGAGGTCCCACGTTACACCACCCGAAATCGCCAAGTTCGTGTGAAAACAACCTCCTGATGTGTCCTGATGCATACTGACTTGGTGGCATCTCACAATGGGTGAAATAATGGCAAATACAAAATGAGGGAAGGGGAGAAGCTTGGTGAGTACTTAATGGGAGTAAATGCCTGGCAAGTCTAACGATAATGAAAAACAGGATTCTTTAAGCAGGGCCTTTCCTGGTAACGGCGTCTCGGGGTCCAGACACTGGGGTCTTCAGCATTGCTGGTTTAGAGCAATGCCAAACCCCAAGAAAAGGCGCAGGCTCAAGTGAAACTGACAGAGACAGACCGGTGAGCAGAGAATCGACTTGCTCCTTTGAACAGGTAAATGGACCCATTCCAGGACCGCGCGGGCAAATCTCCTCAACCGTGTCCTAGATGATCGGCGTGACCCCGCGAGCCACCTTCTGGCAGCCATCACTAATTGACTGTGGCGTTCTCTCCCGCTGAGCCCAGAAGTGGCCACAGCATCCTTCCCACCTCATTGCTTCAGGCAGCCACGACCAGTCCGTCGGAGTTGGCACTGGAGGGGGAATCCTGTAAACCCATCCTGGGTTAGAAGACTGCAAACACGGAATTAGACATAAGTGAATTAAATATTCTTCGCTGTTTTTTTTGTTTTGTTTTGTTTTCTCTTTTCTCGTTAAGCCAGGATAGTCTGATGCATCGCCTTTGTCTAAACCAGACATGTTTCAACGCCAAGAATTAGGAGCACATCAGGAGCTATTTCCTCTGGACGATGCCAGAGGCCCAATTCTAATTTTTTCTAATAATCTTCTCATCATCATCTACAGCCCTTGGTTCTTAACCTCCCTCCACACCGTCATCCCTCCACGGGTCACACCGGGGCTTTGACTGCCGGGTGAAGATACAAGGCACGCGTTTTGGCTACAGCTGCATGCCGCAAATCTGTGCATCACAAGTATCAGGGCTTGTGGGAAAAGCAGAGTTGGAACACATCTTCCAAAACTGCGAGAACCCTGACCCAAGCACTCACAAAAACAATACCCATCCTAGTAAAGTGACTAGCACAAGGAGTGTTCTCCTAGCCTCTGCGTCTGGTGATACCTTTGCAGCCTGAACTCTGCTTCCTCCTCCAAGATGTGGGTCCCGGGGGAGAGTTGCTCCGAAAAGAGACCATTTCGATCTAAATTTAAAATATCGAGGAGGGAGCCTTCATCAAGGCGTCATCTCACTAAAGGGGAGACATCTTTGTGAATTCTTCATTAGCACTTAGCAATTTCCCCAGAGAGTTGACCGTGGCAGGAACCCCAACAGTTGTCAAGGCCACTGTGACAACCACCGTTTGCCCTAAAGAAAGGCACCTCCGGAGATTTTTCAAGTTTTTTTTCTTAGATTTTCCTATTTGCCAAAGCTTCGTCTCTGCTTGTGAGAAAACTTACCCCGGTCACTTGAAAACATAAACACGTACGACACCAATACGATCCCCCCGTGACCCTAATTTCCTATTTCTCAATTGCATTTGAAATAATTCACATTAAAAAAAAAAACCCAGGTGCTACAAAAGACTGAGCAATTTTATGACTCTCTTGTGTTACATTACGTTCCGGAGGGTCACGTTCATTGGACGTGGGACGCCTGGGTCTGGACAAATGGAGATGTCTGAGGCATCACTTGCACTTTTGATAGCCACACTGGATATTTAAATTGATTTCTATCAATTTCAGTGTCTGAGGGTGTCTCTTTCCTCCGATTGTCCCCGGAGTCCAGGGAAACCTGATTGTCTCCTGGATGCACACTAACTTGGTTGGGGCAAACTCTGAGTGAACATCTCCTTTCGCGGGCATTTCCCCAGACCATTGTGTGTGGGGGGTACTGACCACACTGGCAATAAGAACGGCAAGGAAGGCTGAGATGCAGTGGGGCTGATTCATACATTTCCTCACTTCCTCTCCTCGGCCGCCAGCGTAAACCTGAACCCATGCCATGGTACATAAACAGCAGAAATGGAATATTTGGTTAACTTATTCTTTTATAGCCCCGATGCAAAGCTCAAAGGTAGCGGTTCCCAAAAGTCAATCTATGGCAAGAAGAGAAAAAATAAGGAGAATTACGAGCTTTTTCACGGAGCCGAATGTATTCTATTTATAAATCGGGTATGAGGTTACATCTTTACTATTTTTTTTTTCTTTTGGTTATCCCTTCCATTAAATTCTGGAGGTTGTGTTTGTGCTTCTCAAATTCTTAAGGGCAGAACGCAAAGATAGCAATATTATACTGGTTCCCAAGACATTTAGAGGGATTTTACCAGTCCATGAAATAAAAACACTTGGACGGTTTTGCATAAAGCCGGGGTGCGCGAGGGGGAAGGGCAGAGGGGAGGCTTTGGAAAACCACCAGGAATCTCAGGTAACACTGCATAACCTTTGGTTTGGACTTGGTGAGTGGATGAGCAATTTTTAAAAAATGGAATAAAATCTCGTGTACGACTCATTTCCCAGAAACTTGCGAGGCCCCTCCTGCAGCCAAATATTAATCTAAACAGAACTAGAATCTAGGGTAACACGTTCTTCCTCTGTTCACCTGTGGCTGAACACTCGGGGAGTAAACACAGGGCTGCAGAGAAAAACAGGGATGGGGAAAGACTTAATCAAACGTAGAATAAATGTCTGCCTTCACACTCTATGACCCTAGAGAGAAAATGTTGTTTGTGTTGATTCTATGTATACATCTCCCCATTCCTACCATATTCTCAAGGCACTGCTTTTAAGCATCTATCATATGCCTGTTTACAAAAAACAGGGAGAAATGTAAACAAATGAAGAGAGACGAGGGACTGTGCTGATGTTAGTGGAAACGTCTGTTTACATATTTATAAATGAGGATCCAGCCCAGGGCCTCAGAGCAGGATGAGACCTCATTGTTGGGTCAGTTGTGAAAAACATTATCAACCCCTGAGCACTGGCTTTTTCTTGAGTAAAAAAAAATGTGTTCCATTGGCTAAATTAAAAATGTAATGTTTCTATGCTTTTATTTTATAAAAGTCCCTTTGGGGACTAATGGAAATACAATAAAATGTTGCTGATTCCTCTACACTTAACTCACCAAAATGCAGTTTGGTAAGAGATATTTGCTACTGAAAAGCCTTGTGTGTCCTCAGAAATCGCGAGCTACCAAGGTTGTTTTATTCATTTTTGTATTCCCAGCATCTCTGACCCCGCTGAACGTGGCTGCTGTTGAATAGATGTTTGCTCAAAGGACGTGTGCATGTGGGCCAACAAAAAAACGAATTGGAACTTACGAAGGTTTTAAAGTCTCAGAATTCAAAAGGTCTTTAAACATGGAGGAACTTTTTTTCTCTCTGTCTATGAAAATAATTTCCTTTGTTTTTTCAGTCTCTAAATTTTCCTTTACCTTCTGAGTTATCATGCTATTTACTTCCTTCTCGTCTATAACACTTAACACCTGCCAGTTGTCATTCAGTTCTTTAGCACTTGAACTGTCCAGGAGATAGCCCTTCGGGCCCCAGACTCCTTGTTCTGATGGCCCGAAAGCAGAATTCTCTGCCTCTGTCTGGCTCGCCTTTTGTAGGTACCAGGCAAAGTCACCAAGAATATCTGAATCAGCCTGAACTTCAAAGAGCGAAATGAAGATGGCTTCCCACACAGACAATTCAGCCTCACCTTATAAAATGCTATTTACTGTTAACGACACCCTGGGAAGTGTGTAAGGTATCACTAGATGAGCGTGTACGTATGAATATGCATATGTGTGTGATAGGATCTACAGATGTTTGTCTTTTCTTTTTTTTAATGTTTATTTATTTTGACAGAGAGAGAGAGAGAGAGCATGAGCAGGCGAGAGGGAAGAGGGTGACAGAGAATCTTAAGCAGGATCCACATCAGCGAGGAGCCCAACACGGGGCTCGATCCCACAACCTGAGCCAAAGAGTTGGACACTTAACCAGCTGAGCCACCCAGGTACCCCTGCCTTTATTTTTAAAAATGGAGACCCTAGTGACATGGTCCATGATATTTCCAGTTTAATGTCAAAGCTGCAGTGAGCCTGTGCAGACATAGTTACTAAATAATCCTTTATATAATTTTCTTTCCTGGGACACAGTGAATACATTCTAGAAAGCTATAGGTGTCAGGGAGAAAAAAAACCAATTTTTCTGGGTGACCTAGCCAATCTATGTCTATATTAAAAAAAAATTCTCCCATAGAACAGTCAACTCTCTGTGCTCAGACTTTTGTGGCGCAGCCAGAAACCATACACATATGGAATATATTTGCTGTATTATTAAGAAAAGTGATGATATGGGTTATTTCTTAACCATACGTTGCATATTATTGAAGATAAGTGATACTGAGAACTGGGATAATCATGATAAATTGGAGTGCCGATTATCCCGCTTAGTCTATTTTTAGATATATTTCCTTAAAAAAGATTGCACTCCTTTTGGCCACTGATTTTTGAGGCTCTCAGTCCTATATTATCTTAGTTACAGTACTTAATATTCGTAAAGAGCTTTATCAACACACGGGTGCTTTCCCGCAGAGATCGTACATTTCTAATTGGTTCTTACGTGTTATGATCATTATCTCATCTTGCTCCTGTTCTATTCGTCTCTCCGGTGTTCTATTATATTTAATGGTGATTTCATAAGCCCGTTTCTTTGTTGTGCTTTAGGGGAAAGTTTGCTTGTGTTGTGGGCTCCTGGCTGCGGGGCTGTGTATCTGGTACCACAGAGAGCCGCTGTAAAATGACTGTTGGTTGGAATACCCTATATGGGAAGAAAGTGATGTGGTTTGGCCAATTCTCAGTGGAGCTTTTCACTTTATTGGTATTTGTCTATTCTATTTTAATAAACCATGGGGTAGATGCAGGCAGAAAGTGCCACAAATCAATTATATGATCCACGCGGCAGCTTTAGTGGGGGCTTCAACTGCGAAGGACGCACTTTGCTGAAATTGTATATTCAATTCCTGAAGTCCGCATTAAATCCGTCTAGATCTATTCTACCTTTCAAAGTCCAGGAATCGCCGGAGCGGTCTGTTTCGATGAGGAGTTGTTCACAAGTACACAATAAAGAATGAGATACTGTTTTCTCTAGTGCTGTTGCAGTAATAACAGACGAAACAACAGTCGCATTACAGTCCCCTTTAGAGTTTTTAATTTAATAGAAAATTGTCCTGCCCTTCAGCAAGTTTTCGTACATGCATGCATTAACTCTTCAAACATGTGTCGTGTTCCTAGCAGTTACCAAGCCTGCGGAGGGGGCTGAGGGCACAGACACCACTTCCTAGCCATGAGGTGACCTACCAGATGGGGATCCTTTTGTTTTTGCCTAAATATAAATGTTGCACCACAGTGTCTCAAAGGATCCGATTGCTTGGGATCCTAGGATGCAGAGGGCCAAACATGCTTTCGATTTGTGCGTCTGGACACAAATCTAAAACCATCCTTCCTACTCAAGTGAGCCTAATCACTACTTCTCCCCCGTTTAACAGCTGTTCAATTCCCCACCAGTTCAATCCTTGTCCCTTCTCCCACTCCATTTCCCGTCCTCTTCCTGAGGACCCAGAAGAATGGCCATTATTTCTTTCTGATCCTCACTCGTGCTGAACGGCCCCAACAGCTTTTTGTTTGCGCTGCGAGCATTTTGGCCAAAAGATTGCCGCCATTTTGATCTTCGGATCCAGAAACAACCTCCTTTCTACTGTTAATACTGTGAAATTAAAAGAATCAACACTTGTGCTCCTCAGAGAGACAATAATGGAGGATAAAAAAAACAAGGGGTTTTAAAAACCAGCTTAATTGGGTGTGATTTATATGCAGTGAAATTCACCCTTTTTATGCTCACTGTTCTATAAATTTCAACAGTATACACAGTCGTGTTAACTCCCACAAATATAATATAAAGAACATTTCTGTCACCTGCCCCCCCCCCCACATTTCCCTTGTGCCCCTTTGTAGTTCATTCCCTTCTCCCAATCATAGCCCCTGGCAACCATTGATCAGTTTTCTGTCCCTACAATTTTGCCTATTCCAGGAAGCCATACAGGTAGAATGATACAATAGACAGCCTTTGAGCATGGCTTCTTTTGCTAAGATAATGCTTCTGAGATTCACTCATGCTATTGTAGCTAGTAGTAGCTTGCTTCATTTTATTACTGAGTATTTTTTCATTTACGGATGTGCAACCTTTTGCCCATTTACCAGGTGGTTAATACTTGGGTTATTTCCAGGGTTTTTTGTGGTTTTTTTGGCAATTATTAATAAAGCTGCTATGAGCATTTGCAAATAAGTTTTTATGTGGATGCATGCCTTCATTTCTCTTGGATAAATACTGAAGGGTGGGGTCCTTGGGTCAGATGGTAAGTGTATATTTAACTTTGTAGGAAACTGTGAAACTCTTTTCCAAAGGGGTTGGGGCCATTCCACATTCCCGCAGTGACACGTGAGGATTCCATTGACATCCTTGCCAGTGCTCGGTACCTTCAGAGTTTCTGATTTGAGCCACTCTACTAGGTGTTCCATGGCATCTCATGGGGGTTTTACATTTCCCTGATGACCGATGATGTTCAGCATTTTTTTGCCATCCAATCTCTTCTTTTTTGTGGCTATCCATAATAGCCACTGGCAAACACTTATCTGCTTTCTGTCTCTATGGGTTTGCCTATTCGAGACATTTCATATAAATGGAATCATTCAAGATGTAGCCTTTGTGTCTGCTGGTTTCTTTCACTTAGCATGATGGTTTCAACATCTGTCCACATTGTAGCATTTATCAGTGTCTCATTGCCTTTTTTTGTCCTTCAAATGTTTAATATGTATATTTCAGTATAACTTCCCATAGGTCTTCTTCTTAGAAATATGTTGAAGACATATTTCCCACCTAACAAGTGATTTTTTTAATTGAGGTATATTCATTGCTTTTCATGGCTGAATAATAGTCCGTCTTACGGACATGCCATATTTTGTTTATTCATTCATGTCCGTGATGGGTATCCGTGCTGTCTCCATCTTTAGTTATCGTGAACAGTGCTATAAGTTGTTTGTGTATACGGTTTTGTTTGAACACACGTTTTCAATTCTTTTGGGTATACGGGAGGAAAATAGTTTGGTCATATTGCAATTCTACGTACAATTTATTGAGGGACTGCCAAACCGTGTTCTAGTGTCCGAACCATTTTATATTCTAGCCAGGAAGGCAGGAGCATTCCAGTTTATCCACATCCTTACCAGCATTTGTTCTTTTCCTTTTTCTTTCCTTTTTTTCAAATTACAGTCATCCTAGTGGGTGGGAATGGTATCTCATTACAGTTTTAACGTGCATTTCCCTAATGACTAAGGACATTGGGCATCTTTTCATGGGCTGGCTGACCATTTGTATCTCTTCTTTGGAGAAATGTCTACTCAAGTCCTTGACCCATTTTAAAATTGATTGCTTGAGTTTTTATAAGAGTTCTTTATGCATTCTGGATTGTAGACCCTTATCATATAAATGATTCACAAATATTTTCTCCCATTCTATGGGTTATCTTTTTGCTTTCTTGATAATTCTTGGATGCACACAAGTTGTGACATTTTGATGAAGTCCATGTTATTTACTTTTTCTCTTGCTTATGCTTTTGATGTTATGTCTAAGAAACCATTGCCAAGGATGAATATTTACCCTTACGTTTTCTTCTAAGATTTTTATGATTTTAGCTTGTACAGTTAGGTTTTTAATCCACTTGGGTGAATTTTTGCGTGCGGTGTGAGTTCAGGGTCCAGCTTCATTCTTTTGTATGTGGATATCCAGTTGTCCCACCACAGTGTAGACTGTTGTTTTCCAGTGAATGTTTTTGGAAACTTATCAGAAATCAATTGATCATAGGTGTGCATTTATTTCCAGAGTCGTGGTTCTATTCCATTAATCTATATGTCTATTCTTATGCCATTACCACATTGTTTGGATTAGGGTAGCTTCGTAGTAAGTTTGGGAATCAGAAGGTATGAGTCTTCTAGCTTTCTTTTTTTGAGATTGTTTTGGCTATTTGGGGTCACTTGCAACTCCATACAAATTTTGGGGTATTTCTGAAAAAGCCAGTGGGAGTTTGATAGCAATTACAATAAATCTGTCGATCACTTTGGGTAATATTGCCATCTTAAAAATATTAAGTCTCCTGGGGCACCTGGCTGGTTCAATTGATAGAGCATGCGACCCTTGATCTTGAGATCATGAGTTTCAGCCCCACGAGGGACACAGAGTTTACTTAAAAAAATAAGTAAGTCTCCCAATCTATGAACACACAGTGTATTTTCCTATATTTAAGTCTTTAATTTCTTTCAGCAATGCTTTATAGTTTTCATTGTAGAACTCTTACATGTCCATGGCTATATTTCTACCTCTTCTTTAGTGAAGTGCTCTTTCAAATCTTTTGTCCATTTTTAAACAACTGGGTCATTTGTTTTCTTATTACTGATTTGTGACAGTTCTTCATATATTCTGGATACTAGTCTTTTATCACATGTATGTTTTTTCTCCAAGTCTGTGTCTTGTCACTTCATTTTCTTAACAGCGTCTTTCAAAGACACTGTTTTAAATTTTCATCAAGCCCAACTTATCAATTTATTATTTTATGGCTTCTGCTTTTTGTGTCTCATTGAAGAAATGCTTGCCAAAACCAAGATTTCCTCCTATGTTTTCATCTAGAAGTTTTATAGTTTAAGGTTTTATGGTCTATGATCCATGTTTAGTTCCTTTTTGCACACAGTGCGAGTCATGGGTTTTCGAATCTAAAATGAGATGTTCCAGTTTCTATTTTTCGACTTCTTAGTGGCATCACGTTAGGCAAAACCATGCGCCACGAGCCTCAGTTTCTTCATTTAAAGCAAAGAGAGTAATATTTACTTCCTGATCTGTCAGAATTGTCATGAGGATCAAATGACAAGAAGTATAAAAGTGTTTTCTAAAACCAGAGCAAAAATGTTAACTATTATTTGTAGCTGACGGCAGCAAAAGAACGATGAC
Organism: Acinonyx jubatus; assembly: GCF_027475565.1. Lineage (NCBI taxonomy): Eukaryota > Metazoa > Chordata > Mammalia > Carnivora > Felidae > Acinonyx > Acinonyx jubatus. The sequence goes on along the minus strand of NC_069393.1, from coordinate 11,428,732 downwards.
AGAAGAATGTGTCATAATTGGGGGAAAGCCAGAGCTCAAGCAATGACTGGCAGTCGAGGGAGGTGTCTGAATGCCTGTGTTTGAATTCCAGTTTGGCCACTTCCCAGGGGAAGAGCCTCACACGAGGGACTGAGCCTCTATATCCCCACGTCGTCTGTGCAATGGAGAAGCAGACCCTCCACAGGGTGGATGGAGACTGAGCGAGTTAAGCACAAAGCGCGATGAGCTACACAGAGTGGGGTAGGGGATGAATAAACGACTTTTCAGACACACACAGAGAGAATGAATATATATAGAATATATAATGAATACACACACACACACACACACACACCACACATAGTGTAATAAAATGATGATGTGCACTGTCATGTTTCTAAAAATGCTATAAAAGATGATGGCAAAGACCAAGGTACAAACAAAGAGTGCACCTTTCACTCTCCTGCCTCTGGGAAAGTGCATGTCTTGCTAGAATTTCATGCTAATGTCATTCCCTTTGCCTGTTTGACTTCATTTTGTAGGAGTCAGCTCAAGACACATCTTCTCTTAGGAAACTACGAATTACCACTCTCACCTCAAACCGCTCTGCATTCAAGACAATATTATACACACCTTTCTTTCAGCAAATTGTGCTATATCATGGTTATCTGCTTCTTGGTCAGTTTTCCTGATTATATAGGAAGCTCCTTGAAGGAAGGGAGCTGTCTTTGAGTCTTCAGAAAGCTGTATGATGTCTGATTTAGAGTAGGAGCTCAATATATGTGTGTGAAATGGAAACATGAATGTACATCATTAATTTCTTTAAAAATTAAAAAAAAATTTTTTTTAATGTTTTATTTATTTTTGACAGAGAGGGAGAGAGAGACAGAGCATGAGCGGGGGAGGGGCAGAGAGAGAGAGGGAGACACAGAATCTGAAGCAGGCTCCAGGCTCTGAGCCGTCAGCCCAAAGCCCGACGCGGGACTCGAACTCATGAACCACGAGATCGTGACCTGAGCTGAAGTTGGACGCTCAACCGACTGAGCCACCCAGGCGCCCCTAAAAAATTTTTTTTAATGTTTTTATTTATTTTTGAGACAGAGAGAGACAGAGCATGAGCAGGGGTGGGGTAGAGAAAGAGGGAGACACAGAATCCAAAGCAGGCTCCAGGCTCTGAGCTGTCAGCACAGAGCCCAATGCGGGGCCTGAACTCACGGACTTGAGATCACGACCTGAGCTGAAGTCAGACACCTAACCAACTGAGCCACCCAGGCACCCCAAATGTACATCATTAGTTTCTAATGTGGATATAAATAGTGTATGTCAGCAAAACTTTTGTTTGCTGTTTGTATAGCATAATACTGAGGTCTATCCTAAAGACCAAGGAGACTTACCCTTTATGGAAATGTGCTGGAATAGGGTCTATTTCTCTCAGGGTATCCACACCCATAAATAACATCCGCCATCAAGTTTTAAGTAGTAATACTGACTGCAGATGAATATATACAGCATTGGACACAGACTGCTTTAAAAAGCTTTCTATAAAGCAATGCTGCTCAAAATAATTAGTTCTTCTGAAAAAGCGTCACACTGAATACAGGCAGGATTAGTCTCATGAGTACTTAAGAAAAAATGATTTAATTAAATGCATGTGTTAAAACATTTAATAGCTCACAGAATATGAAATTTTGTGAAGAGGGGAAATCTCTGCTCATATAAACTTCAATTAAACTGTGACTGTACATCCCTAATTCAATGACCAGAATTTCTCAGCCAGTGATCTCACCTATATGCAGCTACCTCATAATAAACTGAAGCAACTCATTAGTTAGGGGCCAGTGACAAAGAGGTGAGAGATGACTCAATGGAATGCTTAGGACTGACACCTGTTACATGACTAGCTGTTGACGGATTGGGTCATGCCATAGTCCACTGATCCCGGAGGGCCTGTTTGGGCTCTTCGTATGTTACCGTAAACTTACGGCACCTCGGCAAGAGTGCTCTTGTGGCCGTAATTTCACTCCAGGAAATGTTGACTCATGGCGTAAGTGTGCTAGACGACCAAACTCTAAAAAATGTGCAAGTTCGTCTGGGAACAAATGGCAAGAAGCTGAAAAATCCATAAACTTAAAAAAAACCAAACAACTAATTGACAAAGAGTTCCTTGCCTCCATAGACCTCCACCTCTTTGGTCTCACCTTGCTCTGATGTCATTCAACAGTCTTTATGGTGTGACCGTCACAGCCCCTGGCATTGACTCAGTCCTTCAGAAACATGCCTGTCCACAGCTATTTGCGTAACTGAAGTGGAGAGTGCAGAAAAGAGAGAAACAGAAAAGACAGTAAGAGAAGTGAAAAAGGAGGATAGCATGTGGCCACAAAGAGAGGGAGTCAAGGAAAAAGACAAGGGATGCACGAGCTAAGCTAGTAAGAAATGACCCCACTCCTTCCCTTCTTCCTCTTGCCATCCCTGTGTAGTAAAACCTACTCAGAACTTGCTTTGTCCTGGCATCTGCAGTAAACGTTTTCTACTGTGTTGTCTCCTTTCGTCCCAACGACAACCGCTGTGGGGTAGGTTCAGATGTCACCATTCACACACAGGCCCTGGGGCTCCGAGCATCAAGTCTAGCTCACTCAGAGCACACCGGGCGCCCAGCTTTGAACCTAAATCTGTCTGACTCCAAGGTCCAAGATCATAATCGCCTCGTTAAAAATCCAGAAATTATAAAGCACAGATATGGGGGGAAAATCACAGGACCAGGGACAGGATGAGCGATAGAGCATGATTTCATCGTGGAAATAAACTACAAAGCAACACACGGGATGTACTTGATTACTGTACAATGATTATTTCTTTTTCAAAGTACCTATCCTAGAAGGCTGTATGTTTAAATCTGTGACAGTGCACTGGCCAATGTCTTTGAGGTGTACCAGCTTTTTCTAAAATGTTTTTAGAATCAGCTTACCAGCCACGTTATAAACAGACAAATGTAAGTGTCTATATTTCTTGAGTCACATAAATAGAATAAAAACATTAAAGAAAAGTGTCAAAATTGACCATCTATTTTATTATGAAAAGGTTTTTGTTTGATGTTTATTTATTTTTGAGAAAGAGAGAGAGACAGACAGAGACAGAGAGAGAGAGAGAGAGAGAGAGAAAGACAGAAAGAGAGAGAGACAGAGAGAGACAGAAAGAGAGAATGAGCAGGGGAGGGAGACATAGAATCCGAAGCAGGCTCTAGGCTCCGAGCTATCAGCACAGAGCCCGATGCGGGGCTCAAACTCATGAACCGCTGAATCATGACCTGAGCCGAAGTCGGACACCTAACCGACTGAACCACCCAGGAGCCCTGTTGTTATTTTTCTAATGTTTATTTATTTATTTTGAGAGAGAGAACAAGTGCAAGTGGGGGAGGGGCAGAGAGGGAGACAGTGAATCACAAGCAGGATCTGCGCTGACAGCCCCACATGGGCACATGGGGCTTGATCTCCTGAACTGTGAGATCATGACCTGAGCCAAGATCAAGAGTTGGATGCTCAACTGACTGAGCCACCCAGGTGCCCCTATATCTGTTTTTAGATGGGCTGTGTTGTGTGGTGGCTAAGGCCACAGGCTCTAAAAATAAAGCCGCAATAAAACGAGTATCACAATAAAGCAAGTCAAATGACTTTTTGGTTTTCCACGCGTATGAAAGTTATGTTTATACCATACTGTAGTCAGTTAATTATGCAATAGCATCATGTCTTTAAAAATGTACATACCTTATTGGTACAAAATGTTAACCATCATCTGAGCTTTCAGTGAGTCCTAACCACTGAGCACAGATCACCACAATAAATATCATAATAATGAAAAAGTTGAAGATATTGTGACAATTACCAAAATGTGACACAGAGACGCGAAGTGAGGAAATTTCATTGGGAAACAAACAAACAAAAAACCAGTGCTGATAAATTGCTTGACCCAGCATTGCCAGAAATCTTAAATTTGTAAATAACACAGTATCTGTGACACGCTAAAGCCAAGTCCCATAAAACAAGGTATGCCCATATTTTAAATTTCTTTTGGTTGCGGAATGGTGTTTCTTTGAGCGCAACACAAGACCGGGCCATGAGGGGCTCTTGATTTATGCAGGTCATACTAGTATAACGTTTATAGCAGGTGCTCTTAATGCTGGACTCGAGGGAGGACCTTGGGTTGCTTATAAATCCTCATAATTGTATGCAATTTTTGTGGTCATGTGTACGTGTATATTTTGAAATGATGGGAACCTCCATGCTCATAGCGTTTATCAGGTTCTTAAAGAACTCATGCTTCTTCTAAAAAAATATGAATGGACTGCCACTGGGGAGAGAGAAGGCATAATCTCAGGGCAAAGGGCCACGTAAAGAAATGTAACTACAGAAGATACCTTATTACTAATCGTGCCACAAAAGCTTAAGAGGCTAGTACGCATCTGTGTATTTTGTCAAAGATACCGATGTACTCATTCATTCACCACCTCCCTCTTCTCTTTCCCCTCCCCTTAAATTCCTCTTCTGATTGATTTCCTTGGTATTTGAAAACGCATTCAGTGTTTTGTTTTGTTTTGCTTTGCTTTGTTTTTTTTTGAAGAACATAATTCATGGGTGCGCTAAATAAAGTGGGGGAAAGGGCCACTGGTATTTTGGGGGACTAAAGAATGTGGGGAAAAGCAGAGTTACTCACAAGCAAATCAGACATTTCCTCTAGTTTGAGAAAGGCTTCATGATGAGCCCCAGAACAAGGGAAAGCACAGCAAATAGGAGTGAGTTTCGGGGTCCTCAAACTGATCACCACGTCCCATCCAGGTATGCCAGAAGCCATTTTTAGTTATTACTCTCCTCCTGAAAGGGCTAATGTATCACACCAGTTACAGAAATCTTAACACAATGCATCCCAGCTTAGACATCAAGTTATACTCACTGGATAAACAGTTCAATTATGGACGGCAAAGAGCACCAACGGGAAGACTAAGAACCAGGAAAACCTGCCATTGCTTCGCTAAGTTTGTTCAAACCACCTATTCAAGCGTGTTATTCAAACCCACATGGGAGGCACCGAGTGGCTCCCAAGTCTTTCACACACGCCTTCCTCCTTCATCCGCCTCTTTTCTCCCGGCAGAGCAGCGCCCACAAGAATGCACCGTTTTCTTACTCAAGACCAAAAATTCAACTTCGTGTCTTAGGAGAAGGCCATCAGCAAATCCTCGTCTGCAGGGTTCTATGAGCAGAGTCCCAGGCACGCCGAGGGCATTTGTTAAGTGCTTATTGAGTAAATGAGTAGCCAAATGAATAATGAGCAGACATCTTTCACTGCCCCCTGCCACCGTGGGCAAGTCACATTAGAGGCAGCCCTGGGCATGGGAGAGCAGCCACTTCCTGGGAGTGGCTTGAGCCCTAAGGGGTGATGCTCTCCCCAGAGGTTTGATGAGGTTAGGAGGTACTGCCTCCTAAAGGAACGTACCGAGGGAAGTCTGGGGGAAAGAGGGTGTGGTAGACAGAAATCATGCTGCCTCTACCAAAGATGGCCGCATCCTAATCCCCAGCATCTGTGAATGCTGAGGGAGCATTAAGGTTGCAGCTGGAATAAACGTTGGTAATCACTTGGACCCCGGACGGGGAGATTTTCCTGGATTATCTAGGAGAGCCCAAAGTAATCACAAGGTCGTCAAAGGAAGAGTAGGGGCAAAAGCGAGGGCCACAGTGACGCACAACAAGGACTTGACCGGCTGCTGCTGGCTCTGAAGGTGCGGGAAGGGCTCCAAGCCAAGGAATGTGGGCAACTTGCAAAAACTGTAACAGGCAAGAAAATGGATCCTCTCCTAGAGACCACAGAGAGAAAAACAGCCTGCCCACACTTCAGAACTGGTCTTGAACTTCTGACCTCCAGAACTTAAGGTAATAAATTTATGTTGTTTCCAGCTACTAAGCTTGTGGAGGCTTGTGGCCACAGCCCTATGGTACAGAAGGTCTGTGAAGAGCAGGGAAGGACGGAGAGGCTGGGAAGACTACCTTTGTCATGACTAGTCATGGGACCTCAGGGAGGTCATTTCATGGTTTTCTCGTTGCTATAGTGGGCCAAAACTAGCCACCTCATCAGACTACTTCCGATACTAAATGGGATCACATATCGCAGTGGCCCAGCTCCTGGGCTGTCACACTGGGTACTCATCGTTGCTCTCTCTTTCCCTCTTCTCCCCTCCCCTTCACAGCCACTGGGTACCAGGATGCAGCGCAGGGACGCAAAGGAAGAGAAAAAAGGGAAAAGATAAAATGAATGGAGATAAAGAGCCAATCCCGAGGGATCTAGGATGGGGAATCCACACCACTCACTGCTGCCTGGTGTAGGGGACACCCATCCTGTGGTCTCTCTAGGGTTTTGTAAAATGAGGGTTTGAGGGGCTTTATCATTTGGCAGAAAGGGGGTAGAAAAGGAAGAGGCTAGAGTGTGAAGGATAGGAGATGTTTGGGGTGGAACAGGAGAGGAAGAGGACAAAAAGAAACATAGGGTGGTGGGGACTACACTGCTGCTCAGAAATGAAGGGAACTTCCAAACAAGCTGGTTGTTCCTCTTTCTTTTTTGTCCCCGCCCCTACACAATCCTCCCCTTCCATTTATGCACATGGTAGACCATAGTCATGCACATACATCCATGAACTTGTTGAAGGTAGCTCAGGTGTTCCGGGACAGTGAGGGAATAACAGGTGCTTACATTGATGTCAGGTTTCAAAGGTTATGACGGACCTTTGAAAAGCACTGGAGAAATGTTCCCTTGGGGACAATAACGGAAAACTAGTTAAATCCTATTATATCTCTGGACCTGTCATTTCCTATTCCTTTTTCTAAGGTGGTGTGGGAGATTATCTATCCATCTATCTGTCCATCTACTTACCTACCTACTTATCTACCTATCGTCTAGTTCACAATATGGGCAAGATTTCTGCCACAAATGACAATGTTATGCTTTGTACCCTCAGGCTACTAGGGGAAGGGTAGAAAGGAGAAGAGTAGAGAATGCAAACTTCTAAGTTTAAATGAAACAGCTCACTCCCTTTTAGACTCTGCAGCCAATGTAGATTTCATGACACAGAGCTGTAAACGCACTGGGACAATTTCAAGAGAGAACATCCAAATTATAATAAAAATCATTGCTACGGCTTGGATGTACTTTGTGTTCAGATATTTTTTTATTAAATTTTGTGATATTGCACAACTTTGAATAGGTCATTTTGTGGTTAGGACAAATCTATTTCTATTAACGCATTAAATTTGAAGACATAAGGTGGTTTGAGCCCATCTTTTAAGTTTATTATTTTGCAGAAATCACAAGAAGAAACTCACAAACCATTGTTTCTCTTAAAGGAATATTTATAAATTGCCAAATGACTGTGTAATGTAACTAGCTTCAAATTATACCGACAAGATGATTTCCCTGTCTTCTTTTTCAAGTCAACCTAAAATGGAATTAAGTATCACTTAAAGACATTAGCTATTGGGATCTTTCAATGCTTTTTAGAAGGAAAGAGGAAAGTCTTCTAAAGTGACCATGATCTGTTTAAGTAAATATTTTCCCCAAAGGTTCACTGTATAATTAATTGAACTTGAGATGACACGGGTAAACACACAGACATGCTGTCATATTTTAGGAAGTAATTTACCATTTCCTCTGATTTTGGATAGCCCTTTAAAATATACAAAATCTGCTGCAATTTCTCACAATACCGCTTTTGGGTAACCAATAGTGCGGATAAATTGGTTAATCAACAGGCTCAGAAATCTTGGGGAAGACACGTCACCACTCCTTTTCTCCCTCTGACCTTCACTCCACTATCCCCAATGGCTTTACAACTGAGTTTACAGATCAAAAGATTTTTTTCTACAAATATTCACAAACTTCTGTTGGAATATGCAGAGGTTGTCGCAAAAGTCAACATTTGCTTAGAGTAAAGAGCTTGGAGTCTGAGCCAGTAGAGTCATCAGCAGGTTGATCAAACCCTGAAAAACAGCTTGCGTAGCTGAATTCTACAGGTATTCACCTTTGTCCCCCGAAGAACCCTGCTTGCGGCAGTCAAAACCAAAGTGGGAACTTAACAAAAATGAAAATTGTGGTAGCGAAATACACTAACAAGGTTAATCTAACACATTGCAAAAAATTGGGGAGGTTCAAGTGGTTTCTATATAACCACAGTACTGATTTAGAAAAACCCCAGAGAAACAGCTGCATTTTGATATACAACCTGCCTTGCTTGAATAGGAAACCCCGTATTTTCAGGGTGTGTAAGTCTTGAGATGCTAGTCTTTGAACATAAGCCCAGGGGAAATTGCGTGCATCGCTTATTGGGAAATAACAGGCTAAAAAGACCCGTAGAAGTTCACAGCCATGTACGAGGCAAACAAATATTTGCCCCAGAGATCAGATCGTCCATTTCTTTTACTACAGAGTGGCAAAGATGAGAAAAAAACATCATCAGTTCTGCTGACCCGGTCGGTTTGCTTAAGAAAACTGTGCCCATATCCCTGGATTCTCTGATTACCTGGGAATATCTCCATTTCTGGCATTTGGTGACAACTGGTTGAGGCAGACCTGGCAAAATGCTTTCCAGCTGCTGGTAGATTAGCTCCCGCACGTCCTCAGTGCTGTGCTCCAGGTATGTGACTGCAAATGGGACAGTGGTGTGAACCACCAGGGAAGGTCCCACTTCTGATGACTCTGGTATGAGAGGGACACAAAGACACACCTTAAAGCGGGTAACACAGAAGCATCTGTCAGCGTTTCAAACCAGGTTTAAGAGTAAATCGTTGTAATCAGATAATACGACAGAAGAAAAACAGAGTCTAATCTCTGACCACAAAACTGGGCTACCTCTGAAATTCAAAGTCAAGCTTCTCCGAAGAGAACAGAGTTACGATGTTATTTCATGTCATGTCATGTCATTTCATTTCATTTTTCATTTCATTTCATCTTATTTTATTTTAAGTGTATTTACTTTTGAGAGAGAGAGAGAGAGAGAGAGAGTGTGTGTGTGTGTGTGTGTGTGTGCGCACGCACAACTTGGGGGGAAGACCAGAGAGAAAGGGTGAGAGAGAATCCCAATCAGGCTCTGCACTGTCCACACAGAGCCTGACACAGGGCTTGATCTCACAAACCACGAGATCACGATCTGAGCTGAAATCAAGAGTCGGACGCTTAGCTGCTGAACCCCCAGGCACCCCCCAACATATTTTAAAGAACAAATTTTAGGTCTTGCTAAAAAACTGGAAGGAAGGAGAAGAAGAACACCTAATAAGTTCTGCCTTGGGTATAATCAAATTTATCAGTGTGTTCATCTTCTCTCATCCACTAAATTATACGTTCTCTAGGCAGAAGCTGTTTCTTATCACGTATAGCTTATATTCTCCTTAAATTCTGAGAACAAAGTAGATGTGCAGTAAATATGTATTCATTTTATGTTAAATGGATTGCAAAATATTTTGTTGAAATTATATTAGAATAAAATATCTTAGGGATGCCTGGGTGGCTCAGTGGGTTGAGCATCTGACTTTGGCTCAGGTCATGATCTCACGGTTCGTGGGTTCAAGCCCTGAGTGGGGCTCTGTGCTGACAGCTCGGAGCCTGGAGCCTGTTTTGGATTCTCTGTCTCCCTCTCTCTCTGCCCCTCCTTGGCTCGTGCTCTGTCTCTCTCGCTGTCTCAAAAACAAATACACGTTAAAAAAAATAAAATAAAGTAAAATATCTTTACCACATAAAAAAATCAAGCTTCTCTCTAAAAATGGGCTTGACCTCATAGCATTAAGAGAAAAAGCTCCCTCATTCATGACACGGAGATACTTCCCAATTTTGGTTGCCGTCAAATTTTTTTTTTTTTGCTATATTTTCGTAATTTCACATAACGTACGTCCACTTTGTACCTTTCACTCTTTCCTAGAATATAGAAAATCAAATGAAGTTTTAAGCTGAAAGCAGAGTGACCAAGGCATTAAAAAGTACAGTCTTGGCAGGAACGTTAAGAGATCGCCTGTTGTTATTATTTGTTTAAATCACACAGAAGAGAAGTTGGGAGTAAAATAGTAAGAGATCTGAAATGCATGAAAACAACATTAAGATATTTGGTTCTTCCCCCCACCCCTTGCCGACACAAAATATTAATGTATATAAGGTACTGATGGGGGTTGGCAAGCCCGATTCTGAAAATTCTAATTTAGGATTCTAAAGGCTACGGCAATGATCTATTGGAGGCTGGCTTGTACGGTTTTTACACATTAAAAAGAAAAAAAACAACCCGTTGAACAACATAGGCCACTTGCTTGCTATATGCCCACTTACTCTCTTTACCTTGCAAGGTTTTTGTTTTGTTTGCTGTAAGATCAGAATGTTAGTATCTATCACACCGGTCTGCGGTGGGGACTATGGAACGTAACGCACGTGAAGTGCTCGCCACGATTTCTGGCCCAGAGTAGGCGCTTCATAAATGTGAGGTATGAGACGAGAAGCAATAAACCAGATATGTACAAAAGAAAAAAGTTCTCTGGTGTTGCCCAAATGGTGGGTGTGCATTATCTTTTTAAGTACTTCACTTCTTCCACTGCTCGGAGCATACTGGAGTATGAATTTTACAGCAAAACACAAGGGAAGGGAGTCCCAAAATATGCTGTAAGCATTTGAAAGGGAAGCCAGTGCTCCTAAATTTTTTTATATGCGTGAGGCGGGACAGCTGGCCTCAGAATCCGTGCAGCAAATACAGGGGCAAGGAGACTATCCACTGTTTTCACCTCACCATAGCTGCAACAGCTTGAAAGAGGAAGCACAGGGACCATCTCTGAACATTCAATGTTTAACCAGCCAGGGTACATTCTGCAGATACCTCACAGAGGGGAGGGTCAAGGATTGCAAAGCCTCAATGCCTCTCACCCATGGGGCTCTGGGCTGGGTCAGTTGGTAGAGTTTGGGAGTTTTGTGTTTGTTTTTTTTTTAACATTTATTTATTTTTGAGACAGAGAGAGACAGAGCATGAACGGGGGAGGGGCAGAGAGAGAGGGAGACACAGAATCTGAAACAGGCTCCAGGCTCTGAGCAGTCAGCACAGAGCTCGACGCGGGGCTCGAACTCACGGACCGCGAGATCGTGACCTGAGCCGAAGTCGGACGCTTAACCGACTGAGCCACCCAGGCACCCCTTTTTTTTTAATTTTTAAAAAAAGTTTATTTATTTTTGAGAGAGAGAGAGGGAAGGGAAAGAGACAGAGAGAACGAGCAAAAGAGGGGGAGGGGCAGAGAGAGAGAGGGAGACACAGAATGTGAAGCAAGTTCCAGGCTCTGAGCTGTCAGCACAGAGCCTGACGAGGGGCTTGAACCCACAAACCAGGAGATCATGACCTGAGCTGAAGTCGGGGGCTCCACCAACTGAGCCACACCCAGGTGGTAGAGATTACTTAAAAATAAAACTTTAAAAAAAATCCTGTTACCCATTATTGCCGCAGGGAATGTTATTTACGTTACTAGGTAATAGATTCAGAAAGGCTTGTTCGACAAGGGGGTGTCAATACCACCCCTCTTCCGTAAGGTACCACATCTTCCCGCAGACAGAGAAAACTTCTGGGTGCACATTCTGATGCACAAGAGCTGGGGTTCTGAGCTCACTCATCGATGGCACGCTTCCACAGACAGTGAAGGCTAGCCGCGTGCTGAGAAGCTGGAGGGTGCTCCCACCCAGCTATGTGTTCTAGGGGGGCTCGTCAAACTACCAGGGGCAGCGATGGTGTTTTGCCAGACTCCTCCCTTTTTTAGCCATCCAGTCCAAGAAGAACAATAAAGAAGGAAATTTAAGACCCGAGACGAAACAGTTCTCGCATGGCAAAGAGAGAACAACCTAGTTGCTTGGTTTTATTGAAATCAGACTGAAAGTTTCGAGAATTTAGATCAAAATTTGAATAGCTGCAACCTAAAACAATGAATTTTAGGGAAAAGCACCTTCAACCCCCAAATGAAAGGGTATTTTTATAGAGGCTGAAGTCCAACAACACGAAGAGCCGACCAGAGTTTAAACACAACGAACGTTTGGAAATAAGAGCCTGGTAAAGAGCCACAAACATGGTAACAGGATTCAGAGCATATGGTCATATAATTATTATTCTTTGGCCACTGGGAAGGCAATGTTATCTTTCCTTTTCTTCTCTTCATTCAGTTTAACATGCACAACACTTTGCTTTTGGGATATTAAATGTAGTCCACAGTAAGGTGACAACTATTTGTGTATAGTGGGAGATCGATGGCTTTCGTCCGCAGAGAAGTTCTTGATCCCAAGCATCCTAACAGCCCAGTGGTCCTGGACAACTTAATCTCTCAGGCTTCACCTCCTTACACCAATGAAAAGGGAGCAGTACTACTTACCTTATAAGGCTGTCGCAAGGATTAAATGCGTTAGGATGCATACACATCCTCCTTCAAATATAAGATGTAATGTAATGCATCCCCAGACAGTATTCTTGTTCTGACCTGTCTCTGGTGTAGTAAGAGCGACTTTAGAAATGAAAAACTGAGTTAGCGTCTCTCAAAGCAGGAAGATTGTTTATTATATCAATATTATATCAAAACAGTGGCAGACTATTCCTAGATATAGGCACAGCAGTGTTGAAATGTTTCTTCTTTATCGTGGTAAAATATACATAACATAAAATTTATCATTTTAACCTATTTTAAGTATACAGTGGTCTCACCTTAAATATGCCCGCATTGTCCTGTCACCATCACCGCCATCCGGACCCATAGTTTTTTAATCTCTCCATATAAACTCTATATCCATTAAACACTGACCCCTACCTCCCCCTTCCCCTAGCCCTTGTCAACCAGCATTCTATCTTTTGCTATGAATCTGACTACTTTAGGTAGCTCATATAAGTGGAATTCTATGCTATTTGTCCTTTTATGACTGGCTTATTTCGTTTAGCATGATGTCTTTCAGGTTCATCCATGTTGTAGCAGGTGTCGGAATTTCTTTCCTTTTACAGGCTGCATACTATTCCCGTGCATGGAAGGGCCACATTTTGTGTATGCGTCCATCCGTCGATCCATTCATGTATTCTTCCGCCTTTGGGCTACTGTGCCTAATGCAGCGGCTACCGCATTTCTTCGTTCCCACCGGCAACGCAACAAAGGTTCTAATTTCTCCATATCCTCAACACTTGTTACTTTATCTGTTATAACAGCCACTAGTCTACAGTTCTGAGTGGAGGTCAAGACACAAAGACTTGGTAACAGCAGCAGGAGCCTCAGTAGTGGCAGCGAAGCAGCATTGCCACCTGCATTGATACAACACCGAGCTCTAGAAGGTTCTCAAGTGAAACACTTACAATCAAAGCTATAGAAGTCCCCTGTTCTCCAAAGAGAAATGGAAACTTTTCTTCAGAGAGTATATGAGCTGCCTCGGATCCATGATCATTTCAGTCATAAAAATAACCATTAACAGGGTGTCTCGGTAGCTCTGTCAGTTAAGCAACTGACTTCAGCTCAGGTCACGATCTCACGGTTCGTGGGTTTGAGCCCCGCGTCAGGCTCAGTGCTGACAGCTCAAAGCCTGGAGCCTGGAGCCTGCTTTGGATTCTGTGTCTCCCTCTCTCTCTGCCCCTCCCCCTCCTCGTGCTCTGTTTCTCTCTCTCTCAAAAATAAATAAACGTTAAAATTTTTTTTAAATAAAAAAAAACCATTAACAGGTTAAACATACTTAAAGACCCGATGCTACTCATCATAAAATACATTTTTAAAGCAAATCCTAACTCAACTGCGTTAAGTCAGAGAATGTGATCCTAATGATACTCTAAGAGCTCTTGAATGGCTTCATACATAGTCAGTTTTCATAAGTTACCTGGGTGCTTGAATAGAAGTTTTTAGCTGTTGAATTAAATTTTAGTAATTCCATTAGAACAGTCTTATCAATTGTGTGCTTCTAATCAACTAAATTCTTATGAATTCTCCGCTTGATCAATTATTGAAATAGGTATATTAAAAATCTGTCCTGAATAGGATAAAATTTCTAATATTTTCTTTTACTTCTGACATTGTTTGCTTTATACTGAAGCTATGTTACCAGTTTCTGGCTATCTCCCTACATCTTTTAACAAGATGTTGTGAACATCTTTACATTCAGAAAAGTCTTGAACTTTATTTTCTGTTTTTTATTTGTTCCACTTTTCCAACATTTTGTTTCTTTTTAACATTAAAAAAAAAATTTAGGGGCACCTGGGTGGCTCAGTCGGCTAAGCATCTGACTTCAGCTCAGGTCATGATCTCACCGTTTGTGGGTTTGAGCCCCGAGTCGGGCTCCGTGCTGACAACTCAGAGCCTGGAGCCTGCTTCGGATTCTATGTCTCCCTCTCTCTCTGCCCCTCCCCCACTCATGTTCTGTCTCTCTCAAAAATGAATACACATTTACTAATTAAACAAACGAAGATTAATTAAACAACTTTTAATTTAAAAAAATTTTTGCCCTCTTTTTGATTTTACCCCCTATTCCATTTTCCCTCTTTACCAGTTTGGAAATTATATACTTGGTTTCTGTTTTTAGGGATTATCCACAGACTTAAGCATCCATATTAAAGTCAAAGTTTCTCCAGAATCATATAAGAACCCTCGAGTATTTTAATTCTGATTATATATATACACACACACACATATATATATATATTCAGTTTTGTTTTTTTTTTAACTTTTTTTTTCAACGTTTATTTATTTTGGGGACAGAGAGAGACAGAGCATGAACGGGGGAGGGGCAGAGAGAGAGGGAGACACAGAACCGGAAACAGGCTCCAGGCTCCGAGCCATCAGTCCAGAGCCCGACGCGGGGCTCGAACCCACGGACCGCGAGATCGTGACCTGGCTGAAGTCGGACGCTTAACCGACTGCGCCACCCAGGCGCCCCTATTCAGTTTTGTTTTAATACAGTCAATGTTTGTTTATATTTATTCGTCCACAGCTTCCTTCTGGATCTCACATCTTGTCTCCAGGGTCATTTTCCTTTTCCCATGTTGTATCTCAAGTTGAAGTTCCTCAATGAGGTTCTGTTGAAGGCTTTTGCTGTTCTAAAAGTGTCTTTATGTGATGCTCATTTGCAAAAGATTGGCATGTGACAACAGATTGAAAACATCTTCTCTCAGCACTTGAAAGATATTGTTCATATAGGTTAGCTTTTACTGATGCTGTGAAGAAGTCAACTCTTCATTCAACGGCAGGTCATTTGCAGGTGACTTTTCTTTCATATCTGGATGTTTCTATCGTTTTCTCTTTGCCTTTGGGGTTCTGTAGTTTTACTTGGTCATCTTGAGGTGAGACTTTCTTTTTTGCTTACCTCTTTTGACTTCACTGGGTTTTCTGAATCTTAAGACTCATGTTTTGTAAACTAATTTTGGAAATTACTTAGCTGGTGGCTCTCCCTTTGTCTCTATTCTGTCTTCATGGAACTTGGGTTAGAGATACAGCAGCTGGTCGGATTCTATCTTCGTGTGCCTTGGTCTCTTTCTGATATTTTCCATCTCTGTCTCTGGGCTAGATTCTAGGTGATTTCTTCCGATTTATCTTCCAGTTTACTGTTCTCCCTTTATCTGTGTTTATTCTCATGTTTACGTTGTCCCTTGAATTTCAAGTTGGAATTATTTTCTTCTTCCTTTGTAAACATTATTCAGGTCTGCATGATCAGTTTGGATTGTTTCTTTCTCTCTAGCCACACTATTAACATTCTCTTTTATTTCTTTAAAGATAGCCGATGTAGTATATTGTGTGTTTGGTTGTCCCCAAATCTGCGGTCTTTATGAGTCTCATTCCCCTTTCTGTTGTTGGGGATGGCTATTGCCATGTGCTCATGACAGTGTTTTCCTCGTGTGTTTTGTGATTTCTTTTTTTCCCCCTACTGCGAGTCTAAAGTTCCCAGCAACTTTATCTGAGAAATTCTCAGAGGCCTACGTTTAAAGAGCGTCCCTTTGGAGATTTACTTTTGTTTCTGCCTGATGCCTCGGGGGCAA
Organism: Acinonyx jubatus; assembly: GCF_027475565.1. Taxonomy (NCBI): domain Eukaryota; kingdom Metazoa; phylum Chordata; class Mammalia; order Carnivora; family Felidae; genus Acinonyx; species Acinonyx jubatus. The sequence goes on along the minus strand of NC_069393.1, from coordinate 11,412,726 downwards.
TACTGCCCATAACTACTTTAACTAGATTTTTGGAATATACTGGCAGAATGAATTCTGGCACCGAATCTGCCTGAGGGCGGATATGTGGTTTGGCATCTCAGGGGAGACATTTTCTTTCTTTCTTTTTTATTTGTTTTTTTTTTGTTTGTTTGTGTTTTTTCCACCCCACTCAAGGACAGGCAAGCACCCACACTGTTTTCTTCTGCCAGATGGCATATATCAGATATAGAGTTCTTGAAGGTCAGAAAAGTATACATGTCCACGCTGATAAACTTTTATTTTTATTTTATTTTTTAATTTTTTAAAAATGTTTTTATTTATTTTTGAAACACAGAGAGACAGAGCATGAGTAGGGGAGGGGCAGAGAGAGAGGGAGACACAGAATCCAAAGCAGGCTCCAGGCTCTGAGCTGTCAGCACAGTGCCTGACATGGGGCTCGAACTCACAGACTGTGAGATCATGACCTGAGCTGAAGTCGGACGCTTAACCGACTGAGCCACCCAGGCACCCCAGATAAACTTTTAAATCTTAAAGAAACAGAGTGATTTTTCTTGGTAGACAAACGTTATCAAAATTATCTCAACATGAAAGAAATTGGTATAAACCAAAATATATAAAAGAAATTGAAAACAGAGTCAATAAATTAATTTAAAAAAATGACTTCAGGATCTGGTTGCTTTACTTGTGATTTGTTTCAAATTGTCAAGCTAGTAAAATGTTTATTACAGGTATACACATCACATTTACACATACAAATATAAACAGAGCTGCAAACTATTTTTCTATTACTATGAATAGGTCTCTATTTTTTCATATCAGTAGGTATACGTAAGAAAACATGATAATCTCAATATATATCAAAAGGCATTGGGGCACCTGGGGTGGCTCAGTCGGTTAAGCATCTGACTCTTGATTTTGGCTCAGGTCATGATCTCATGGTTCGTGAGTTCAAGCCCTGTGTCAGGCTCTGTGCTGACACCATGGAGCCTGCTTCAGATTCTCTCTCCCTCTCTTTCTCTGCCCATCCCCCACTCATGCTGACTCTCTCTCTCTCTCTCAAAAATAAGTAAAAAAAAAAAAACAAATAAAGGCATTCATTAATATTTAATATCAATCATTTGAGAAAAAGATACAATATGAAAAAAATAGGTTTCTCAAAGTTAGAATATCTTGAGCTGATCGTTTTTTAGGATACTTTACAGTGAAATAATATAGACTGTCACAGTAAAATCAGCATAAGCCAAGGATGCTTAGTAATACCAGCACTATATAACATTGCTCTGGTCAGTGCATTAAGATAAAAAGTAGAAATAAAATTCATAACTATTATGAAGAAAGAAAATCAGATGATTGAAAACAATAGTGAAACCAACATAAAATCCATCAAGTTAATTTAAAAGTTTTGCTATTAAATTGATTTCCCTATATACCAGCAATAACTGGTGAGAAAAAAATTAATTCTACAAGAGTTTATTGGAATTTGAAAAAAACAAACCTAAAGGAAAACATAAAGCAATGAGAATACATTTTTTTTTGAAAAATCAATGAGTCAAGACTTATTTTGTCATATATTTAAATACATTACGAAGCCACGGCAATTGAACATGCCTGGTCCTGGGGCACCTGGGTGGCTCAGTCAGTGAAGCGTCCTACTCTTGATTTCAGCTCAGGTAGTGATCTCCTGGTTCATGAGTTTGAGCCCATGTAGGCCTCTGCACTGACAGTATAGAGCCTGCTTGGGATTCTCCCTCTCCCTCTTTCTCTGCCCCTCCCCTGCTCGCTCTTTCTCTCTCTCTCTCAAACTAAAAAAATAAACTTAAAAAAAAAATTCCCAGTCCTGATCGGCAATAATAGTCAATGAATCAAAATAAGTATCTCTGGAAACACATCCTGAAACATATTAAGTATTTAGTGGCTAACAAACTTAAAGCCATAGAGGAAGATGCACATTTTATATCGTGCTAGAAAATCAGAGCTATAGAAAATTAACTTAGAATATTCCCCTCCTGCTTCTGACCTAAATTTGTCACCATTTCTGCTTTTCTGCTTTCCTACTTCCATAACCATATTGAGGAATGCACCCTCTTTGGTCACACAGCAAGCTCAAACTCCCTGGGACACCGTAGAGACCTTTTCCATGGGAGAAACTTCATTTTTTTGGCAGTTATCTATCCAGGGACAGAAACTGGGCCGTCAAAGGACCGAAGTGTCAGGCCAGCTCTAGGTTCCGTGTCCTACAGAGAAGGAAGGGGTGTCACATACTGTAGCTTTAGGCCCAGAGCATCAAGAAATGGGTGGCAACATTTCTTTTTTTTTTTTTTAACGTTTATTTATTTTTGAGACAGAGAGAGACAAAGCACCAACAGGGGAGGGGCAGAGAGAGAGGGAGACACAGAATCCAAAATGGGCTCCAGGCTCTGGGCTGTCAGCACAGAGCCCGACGCGGGGCTCGAACTCACGGACCGCGACATCGTGACCTGAGCCGAAGTCGGCCACTTAACCGACTGAGCCACCCAGGCGCCCCATGGGTGGCAACATTTCTTGAATTACTGATTCGGATCATGCGCACGTGGGCACCTAGTGCAGTGTTTGGTGCTGTGGAAAGGAAACTGCACGGAGGCCTTTCAGAAGCTGGCGTCTTAACTGGGCGGGTGGGGGGGGGGGGGTGGCGGTGACACACAGGCTAGACAACCAGCCAAGTGTTACCTACTAACGGGTGTGTTGCTGACAGCGGGGGTGGGGGGGGGCATGGAAATGAAGTTCAACAGACAGATCCACGTGAAGAAGGGAACTACACAGGAAGTGGAGGGTCGTGCCAGGTGCGGGTGGCCGAGGGGCACCCGCTGGCCTGGCGCCTTCCTCCTGGCAGTAGAAATTGCTGGTAAGTCTCCTTCTCCCCATTCCAGGCAAAACTGGCTCAACAACCCTTGCCCTCTGATCAGAGACGCTCTTATGACAAGTTGGCCTTAGCATACGGCGTCAGGGCCCAGCAGCAAATGTAACGGACGGTAAGCCCAGCACATCCCCAAGTCCGACGGAACAATCCAACTCACCCCGATGATGAAAGCAAGAGAAGGAGCACCCAGGGGGGTTCTGTCAGTTCAGCGTCCGACTTGGGCTGAGGTCACGATCTCACGGTTCGTGGGTTCGAGCCCCGCGTCGGGCTCTGTGCTGACAGCTGGGGGCCTGGAGCCCGCTTCGGATTCTGGGTCTCCCTCTCTCTCTGCCCCTCCCCTGCTCACATTCTGTCTCTGTCTCCGCCTCTGTCTCAAAAATAAATAGACATTAAAGAAAGAAAACAGACTAGCCACGAGAGGAGGGACGCAGATCGAGGAGAGGAAGGGAGACGGAGACAGATATATATGCCCTTCTGAGGTCTTCCTCTCCCTCACCACCTCGCTGGCAAAGCCCATCCCAACAGGCACAGAGCGCCCGCCGTGTGGCCCTCTGTCCCCTTGGCAGCGTGTCTGCCCCTCTGTGCGTCCACCGCGGCCCAGAAGCACGAACTAGGCCTCACTCTTCAAGGGGACCACCTGCAGATTTCATTTGCTCTTGAATCATCTCAACCCGTTCTCATGTGGAGGTGAGAGCGGCCCAGACTCTTCTGAGACCCCCACTGGCGTCCCAGGCAGCTTCCTCACCTCCTCGTCAGGAGCCTGACTGGCAGGCAACTTCATTACCTCTGACTTCAACGGCAGCAGTGATTTTGTAGGAAGTATCGATATTCGATTGACACAGTTTTATGGTTTTAGCTGCAGAGGAGGGCTGTGCAAGTAGAAACCGCTGAAATAACAGTAGGTCAGGCACAGAGAAAAGATGGTTTTACCCCCAGTCCTCCCTCTATTTATGTCATTTTTATCCTATCACCTTTGAAGAGAAATGTTTGTTTTATTCCCCTCCCCGGAGAGGGGTGTGTATTCATTGATAATGGCAATTGTTTGAAATATCCAATGAAAAGCAGTGAACGGGTCTCAGTGAATAGCCTCATTTGGGAGACATGTATTCGGGAACTCAAGTGTAAGAGCGGGTTCTTTGCCCCCATTCCTCACTCTTCTTAGGAAACTCCGAACTCTCCTCTGAGATTTACAGAAATTTCTGGAATGCTATTTCCCCACCTAAGAAACAAGGTAAGTTTTATTTAGTATGAATGAATCGGAGCTCCTGCTCCATTCTGATGGCACAGTAAGTTTCTGAAGGACATCAACTGAACTTCAAAGTATCTTTTAAAAGTTTATTTATTTTGAGAGAGAGAGAGCATATGCACAAGTGGGGGAGGGGCAGAGATCGAGGGAAACAGAGAATGCTAAGCAGGCTCTAAGCTGTCAGCAGCACGGAACCCAATGCGGGGCTCACGGACCGTGAGATCATGACCTGAGCTGAAATAAAGAGTCAGATGCTTTACCAACTGAGCCACCCAGGTGCCCCTCAACAGAACTTTGGATCTTGAGTCAGAAATTCTGTCTCCCACTGCCTGGCTAATATGACTTTAGGGTGGTCATGATGTCCCCATGATTCCTTAGGTCAGTGTTGCCTCAGGAGGACTCATGTGACATATTAACAGTTATTAGGCAAAGCAACAACAACGAAATTCTTTGCACAAATAGATTTTTGAATGCCTGTTTTAAACAAAATGAAATAAGACTTCTTAGAGTCCCTAATATGATTCTGTACAATATGATCCTTTAAAGGAAAAATAGTAGAAAATTATTTTTGGTGGTTTAAAACTAGTTTTACCTAAATTAAAAAAACTGCAAAAAACAAAAATGTCCCTCAAACACCGTGGAAGGGTAAAAAGTGAAAAATAAGTAAAAGTATTGCTTCTATCTTAGACCGGCAGCCTCACTCCCCAGAGTAATGGCTGCCAATAGCTTCCCGTATATCCTTCTAGAATTTTCTATACACATGAGACTGTGTATCTATTCCCCTCTTTAAAATGGAAATACACTCTTACTATACCTATTGTTCCTGAACTTGCTTTTGTTCATTTAACGTATCTTGGATAGCTTTTTATCAGGTCATGTGGAAATACTTAATTTAATAGTATGGAATTACCCACAGTTTATTATTGGTCTTCCTTGGCCAGATACTTCTTTTCTTTTTTACCAGTTTCTGTAACAAGCAATGAATGTTGTAATGAGCGCATTTATTCGTGTATCTTTGTTGCACTTATGTGAGACTACCTCTAGGATAAATTGCTAGAGATAGGATTGCTGAGTCAAAGAGTGAGCACATTTAGAATGATTTCAAATATAGCTAAAGGGTCCCCGCAAAAGTACACTCTCCCCCAATGGCATATAAGAGGACTTGCTTCTCTATGCTCTTACCGACACTAAGTTCTGCTAATCAACTAGGTTAAAATATATCTCATTTACTTTTAGTTTTCAGTCCGTTACATGTGAATGGGGTATTTTCACATATAAACCCAATTTGTACATTCTTTTCCAGCGACCTGCCTTTGTCTTCCCCTCCTGGTAAGCATGGTGCCAACCTCAGGACCATTGCGTAGATGGAGTCCATGCAAAGTGGTAAATTCAGAGGTTGGTGTGCATTTGGAAGAGCTACCTATGGAGGCTGACGCGCTCCATCTCAGAGGGCTATAGTTACTGAGGTTTCATTGTGCCTTCGCGCGTGCTTTGCACCTCACCGACGGGAAACCTAAGTCTCAGAAGATGAAGCTTCATGGGAAGAAAGTGTGCCCTGGAATCACAGTATCCATCATATTATATTTCAATGGTCTATTTTCTTGTCCGTCTTCCCTCTAGACTGAAAGCTGCCTTAACTTATGGATCCTGTCTTGTTTTACATTTCTCATTCCTCCCTCAGGATCTGGCACAGAGTTAACAGTCCATATTTGTTGAAGACCTGGATGAACAGAAGGACGAAAGCAGTAACAGTTCTGTTGGGGGCATGGACAGGTAGGGCGAGCCTCGCTGTCTGTCAAACGAACAGGATGGGGTCAGCTCTACCGGACAAAGCGACAGCACATTTAGAAGCTGACAGAACTGAATGCTCGCAGCTGAACAGTTATAGCTCTGGTTCCATATGTGACCCTAAGAAAGTTTTCCATCATGGAGTTGGAAATACTAGCTTTAAAAACAAACAAACATGCCTGTTAGTTTCTTCTGTTCTTGTGGTCTTTGACTTGTTTATCCTAGGCCTGTGGGTGTGCATTTTCCATGAGTGTCTTTGGGTGCTGGTGTATCTATGGATGTAGGCATTGGCCTTTATTTAAATAAAGGATAGAAGGGAAATTTTAAAACAGATACACACGTATGTTTGTAAACCTTGTTATTCCAAGCTACATATGTTTGGATTTCTTATGTTTAGCAAGATACACAGACAGCTTCTAAACAATCCCATATAAGATGACCATACTGATAGGCATTTAGTTAAATGTAAACAAGCATGTAAAACCCCACACGATGAACTGGAAATAAAACGAGAATCCCCCTACAGTTCGTACTTCCAATTTCAGAAGATGTTTCCCCACAGCTCCAGTATAAATAAATGTATACAAATTCAGGAAATAACCTCCCAGTAAACAATGGAAAATTGTTCACAGAAGAGTGCTCTGCCTTCTCTCGCCAGCTGAGAAAGTAAATGACAACATTCGCCAGTAATCCAAGCTACTTGAAAAATAAACAGCATGTTGCCTATTTCCGCAATACCTATGAGTGCTGGGAACTTGGAGATAGGGTCGGGAGGGTGGGAAGAGAGCCTGAGCTGGACCACTACCTATTAGAGAGGCATCCCCAAGCCCCGAGAGTGGAGGAGATGTAAGAAGGCAAATCTGAGGCAAATCTTCAAAGTCGACAAGGCTTTCTAGTAGACCAGGTGATCAGTGGAAAGGGATGACTTATACAGAGGTGAGGGATGACCCCAGGCTGGGTGTGGAGGCTGGATGGGGAGTACTGCTAGTTCAAGGAAGAAAAAATACACATTGCCTACACAAATTCACTTCCCTATTTCTTTTCCTATTGGACCGGCTTTGGGTCTTATAAAGGGGCTCAACCCAGTTCACACACGGTGAAGGTCTTCTACCTGCAATTTTATTTAATAGATTCAAGGAGCCCAGAATCTTAAAGAGAAGACACGGTAAAATTCACCTGCAGGTCAGTTATGACAATCACAGGGGTGAATGTCTACGCGGCAGACGTCACCTGCTCGGCATCCACTGGCTCTCCTGTGGCAACAGTACCCAAATTTTGATGTAAGGGGTTAACCCTATCCCACTTTCATCCCTGGCAAAGGTAGTCCAGGCTGAACTGCTCAGTTAACCCATCCCACCTGGTCACAGTGATTGGTTCCGCAATGGGTACATACACTGAGCCAATCAGGCCAGCGAGGTTCAATTCCAGGAATACTGTTGAGCTTCCAGAAAATGGGTTCTTTTTGCAACTTGGCCCTGACATGCTTGGCGTCATCCAGTAGTTCACCATAAATGAATCTAAATCAGCAGAAGGTTGAGTCAAGAAATGGACAGAAGCTAAGTCTTTATGATGTTGGTTGAATCCGTCCAGACAGCGTTACTATTTGTACAGTTCTGCAGCTTGACTCCTGGATTTTTCAGAAACAGTACCAATAAATTCCCCTTTTTGGCATGTTCCCTCTGAGTTGGGTTTTATGTCACTTGCAGTCCGAGCGATCTTAAACGTGTGAAGCATCTAGTACTCTGGCTGGCACGTGTGGTTTCCTCCCACAAATGCCTGTTTCCTTTCCTTCTGTCCTCTCTTCCCACCTGCCTTTAAGTTTCCTCTATATCTCCAGGATATAAAGGTTAGATTGTAGCAGTTACTTTAAAAAACTTGACCAAGTAATTATGAGAAAAATGCTTCATGGGCCTAGTCCATTCTTTCAAGTTTCCTTCCAGCTTTGATTTGCTATGAGTCTATCAAATGGAGGTCCAGTTGGCAGTGCTGGTCGCTCCCCGTTGTCACCATGGTAGAAACTCCTGGTCCTCAGAGACTAAAAACTAAGAATCCACAGGACCCGGGCGATGAACATGTTTCCCTTCCTCCGAGCTTTCTCCATCTTTGAGTATGCCCTAGATTTGAGGACCTTAATCTCCATCCCACTTTTGAGCCTAAACACAATGAGCTAGTTTGTAGTATGGTCACAACAGGTGGCACACGGTTTGGGGACATCTTGGTCCTTGGTTACAGCTCTGCTATGACACCGAGAACAGCTCTCGGCAACGCCAGACATACTCGGTTCACACACTGAAATGGATACACAATTCTCAGGTGTCACAGTTCTGTGGGAGAGGATGCGTAACTAACAAGAGTGAAGTGAACAGACCCAGAATTGCGACTATTGCGCTTTGTAGAGGTCTATGAAGTTGGATTCAGGTTTATTCTGAAAATAACATTACTTTTGCTTACATGGACTTTGACAGATGTGATCTTGACAGCGAAAGAACGGCAGGCCTCTCGGGATTCCTAAGAACTTGACTTGCCCCCATGAAGGGCGCTGTGAGCGTGAATGTCATTTGTCACACGAGCGATGGTAGGAAAACTAGACTTCTAAGTTCTTGCATGTCTGGGATTCTCGATGGGGGCAGGTGCTGGCGGAGCTTGGACTGGCCTGGTAGGGTTGGGGGAAGAGGTGCGCCCTTGAGGGTCTGGTGAGCACAAATCTGGGAGGTCGGGGAGGGGAGCAGGTGAAACCCCAGATAACACGTTTGGTGTTAATATCTCATCGTTCAGAAACGAATTTTAAAAGCCACTGTTATTTTCAATATGACAGAAAGTATAGGTTGGAGAAGAACCTAAAAAATGAGAGTCTTGTTTCCAGGTATGGATGAATCTCAATGTATGGGAGGGTGGGTGGTGAACTAGGGAAGTCTCTGTGGGGAGTTTTCCTTAGGAGTTCCAGGACAGAGATTTTTGCTTTTATCAAAACAGAATGATTTAGAGACAAAGAAAGCTCAGGCTGAAGTCACGGTTTTACTTAATTTCCCTAAGCTTTAGCTTCCTCATCTATAAAGTACGGATAATACGATTTACCTCATAGAGTTGTAGCAAAGATGATGCACAATAAAACACGTCAGGCCCTTAGCACAGCTTAATAAAGATGGCGGGCGTGAGGCTTCCAGAGGTTGAACAGCATTCTGGTTTTCATTTCATTTCTTTTAACTTTCCCAACTCCTGACGCAAGTTGTTTTAAATTACAGCTGTAGAAAACTTCTCTTTGCTTCTTACACAGAAGCAAGTTGTAATGGAGGAAAAACCTGTCCGTATTTTTTTCATTATTTTTTTAAAGGTTTATTTATTTTTGAGAGAGAGAGAGAGAGAGAGAGAGAGAGAACGTGAAGCAGGCTCCAGGCTGCAAGCTGTTCAGCACAGGGCTCAACATGGGGCTGGAACTCACGAACCGTGAGATCGTGACCTGAGCTGAAGTCAGACGCTCAACCAGCTGAGCCACCCAGGGGCCCCAAACATGTCCTTATTTGTAATTTAAGATCTAATCAGCACACACGCAAGCTGATATGTATGTATACACTGACATATCAAGAGGGAAGGGGTGACTTAAGCTGTAAAACACACGCATGGCATCCCCAAACCCAGATACACGTTGTGTAAATCAGAGCTCAAAATTCATATGTATTTCTACATCAGTAGGGTCTTAGGTAACATTTCCCCTAGGCTCCCCCCACCACCTTTTCAGGACTTGATTTTTCCAATCACATCTACAACTAAATTGTCAGCTCTGATGATCTTTCCAATAATTCTGGCCTTTACAGAGGAAACAAGTTCTTGAAGCTTCCCATTGTGGGAAACCAAGGAGGCAAGATTTCCAGATTCCACGGCAAAGATGAGCCCTTGCAGATCGACAGACTCCCTGCTAAAGACCCTCAGGAGGTTACGTCTAAGGGAAGTCCACCACCTGGCCAACAGGGACTCACGTTTGAGTCCCGTGCTCTCCATCATTCCTTAGGTTCCTGCCTTTATTTGCATGTGCAAGAAGAAGGTCTGGTTTTGTGCCAGAGACGGATCTCTCCAGACGAGCACCTTCGAGCAAGCTATGTAAATCAGGAGACTGATTTCAAATTATAGAAATGTTTCTACCTTCTTTGATGGAGCAGACATGTTTATTATTATCCCTTTAAAACAAGGTACATTTTTATATTCCTGTAAGTGTAACTCAAGGATTGCCAAAGACCCAACAAGAATTACTGAGATGAAAATACCATGTCTCACGGAGATACAGATACCTCAATTCCACAAACATTACATCGACCTCAAAGTACAGATCCTCAAAAAGTTTGCAAAAATAAAATAAGGGAACAAGAGAATATCGGATTAAACACTATTGAGGGGCGCCTGGGTGGCTCACTTGGTTAAGCATCTGACTTTGGCTCAGGTCGTGATCTCACGGTTCATGGGTTCGAGCCCCACATCGGGCTCTGTGCTGACAGCTTAGAGCCTGGAGCCTGCTTTGGATTCTGTGTCCCCCTCTCTCTCTGCCTCTCCCCCACTCATGCTTTGTCTCTCTTTGTCTCTCTCTCTCTCTCTCTCTCTCTCTCAAAAATAAATACTTAAAAAATTTAGAAAATAAATAAAATAAACACTGTTGAAATTTTACTTATGTTCATGTTCAAATATGTTTTAATATTCCCCGTTCAATGCAAGCACTAAGAGAACTGTCTCATTTACCTGAACCCCTAGAATGATGCCCAGGTGTGGGAATGCAGTAAATGTTGATTGAATGTATGACTGACGAATCACCTATATAGACATAAATAATTTGGGAGGCAAAAGAGAAACGACATAGATTTCTTTCCTTGGAAAGATCGCTCTCCTACAGTCAATCTTTGGACTATGATCTTTTTTCCTTTTATAACGAAACGTGCCATAGGATTATTTTTAAACGACTGAAGCTTATAAAGTCTATAGGAAAATCACGGTCATAACATGAAATTGTTGCAAAGCGAGCATTTTCCTCTACTAAACATTAAAAGTCTTTGTAGGACAGTATCTGAGGGTGACATGAGAGTAAGGCACTGGTATTTACCACCGAGATGTTACCATGAACAAGGTAAATTAACATGTAAGAAAAGCTTTTTTAAGCTGGTAGAATATATATAAAAATATTGGTAACGTACCAGGATATGGGGTTTAGCATACCTGTAGGTAGCCTGTTTTATTTAATATTAGGAAATCTATTTGAACTGCTTGTTATGTTGGCTGGTGCAGGGAGTTCATTGTTACGGTGCTCCTTGAGCTCTCTGACCATTCCTAGCCTGCTTGGCAGCTAAGCTGGAGCCACGTAACTAGTTTTGGTCAGTGGATTACGAGGGGAAGGGAAGCGTGGCACATCCAGTCCAAGTCGGTTAAAAGCCATGGGCCTCCTCCATTTCTTTCTTACCTCCACATGGACCTTCAGACATTCCGGGCTCAGGTTCCAGATGGCAGAGCTACAGGATGAAGATGGGCTGCCTGACCTGCGTATGACTTTGTGTAAGTCACAGTGTGTCAGCCACAAGTGCCTCCGTAGCATTAAGATTCAGGGACATGCCTATTAATTACCCTGACTTGTACCTATTGTTGACTTCAAGTGCAGAACTTTTTCAATAAAATGCCCTGGAAAGTCACAGACTTAAAGCAACTTGTATTTCAGACCTGAGCCCAAATTGTTATCTTTTGTTTTCTTCCGTGTTTTGATGAGATCTCATTAATTCATTCTAAATTTAGCAAACATTTAATTAAGAAATGACAGTATGTGAAGCACTGTTCCAGGTGCTGGAGATTCAAAGATGGGCAAAGCAAATCCAGTCTTTTCATTCGCGGATCTCACAACTGAAAGGTAAAGTGGACATTAAGCAAGGGCTTGCACAAATCAATGTACGGTTACTGATAATTAAACCTAGTTAAATCAGGAATTCAGGAATGGTCTCTGCAGACAGTGAGACAGGCAGTCTGCCCAGGAAGAACAGAATGGGCGATGGTCTTGAGTGGGCAACACCACGGCAGGAATGAGAGATGTGTCAGGAGGGCTAAGTAAGCTAAGGAGTGAGCAGCTGCTGAAATCAGCATGTGTTAGATGAGGGGTTGGCCAAAGAAGGTCCTTGGGCCAAATCCGGATGGCCATTTGTGTTGGTAAATAAAGTTTTATTGGAACATAGCCACTTTCAATCCTTTCTATAATGTCTGTAGCTTTTGTTACACCAGGAGATCGGTGCAGTCGTGACAGAGACTGTATGGCTTACAGAGTCCAAAGTATTCACCATCTGGCCTTTACAGAAAATGTGTGTGACCCCCGCTCTAGGTCATTCAGGACCTGTAAGTCATGATAAAGATTTGAGATTTAGCACTTGGTTCAAAGGGAAAGCAGCAAAGGGCTCTGAATGGGAAAGTGAGTGGTTTGAACAGATGTGTGTTTTAAGAAGACCGTTCTGGCTCTGAAGAACGAACCAGAAACGGACAGCGCAGAGAGGCCTGTTAAAATAAGATGGTGTCTCAGTTGTGACAGTGATGATGCAGAGAAGTGAGTTCGACGTCTGTTTTGGAAGCAAGATCAGTATGATTTATTTGGTCACAGGTTGGATATTGGGGCAAAGGAGAGGAAGAAACCAAGGACGGTTCCTGTTTTTTGGCTAAGGAGCTAGGAGATTGGTGGCTCCATTTTCAGAAACACAGAAGATTAGAGAAGGGAACAAATTCTGAATTTTGAAGACAGGCAATCAAGAGCCAGTGCTGCATATGTTAAGTTTGATGTTAACATATATAGTTTTAAAAAAGGGAGTAAGGCAACTCTGGCGAGCATATTCTGAATTCTACTTGCTGTCCAGGGCTGGAATAATCTTTCCTCTATGTTCCTTGCATTAATTCCTTAAAAAAATTCCATAAATTCCAGGGGCACCTGGGTGGCTCAGTCGGTTAAACATCTGACTCTGGATTTCAGCTTAGGTCACGATCTCATGGTTCGGTAAGATCGAGCCCCACATCGGGGCCTGCTTGGGATTCTCTCTCTCTCCCTTTTTCTGTCCCTCCCATACTCCCTCTCTCTCTTCTCTTTCAAAATAAATAAGTAAACTGTAAAAAAAGTTCCATACATTCCATCGATTCTGCCCTTTTAAAGAAAGGGGCCATGTTTAGGGGAACAGCATATATTTTAGGATCTGTTTGGGAGAAGTTTTTTCTTTGGCTAAGACCTCCCAAGTTCTGTGAAAACATCTATTTATCCTGAGGCACAAGGAGATTTTCAGCCTGTTGCAGCTTTTATTGGCACCTGCCAAAAGGAAAAACGGAAGGATTTCAATAGTCCTTTAATTGGGCCCTACCCAGGTCCCCAGAGCAGAGGATTTGTCCTAACTGGCACTCGGGCTCGAGTTCTTGGAGTTCTTCTGCGGTGTGAAAGCCCTGTTCTTCTCTGATGACAACCCCTGTGAGCTGTGCCTTCCCAGAACTCAGCAGCAATCAGCAGCCATCCCCCACAATACGTTGTTATTTTGGCCTCCCCCTCATCGCGCCGTATATGAAATGTTGTGTGTTAAGTGGTATTATGATTGGACCCTTTTCCCAAATTGGGCAAGGTTTTCCCCTTGAACCAGCAGACTGGTTTGCCTCTAAGAATATCACTTGATCGCCGTAGTTGTGAAACTGGGCTCAGCTGTAGGTTTGTAACTGATCCAAAGGATTCTGTGAGTGGATGAAGTACATCTCTGGGCTGGACGATTTGACCTAAAGCTTTGCTCTAGTTCAAGTAGTGCATTAAAGGGAAGCTTTAGTGTTCACATTATAAAATGTTGACTTACAACAACCGACACTAAGCAGATGGTGAAGATTTTATTTATGATTGTGTCCAAATATTTCTGGTCCTTTTCATAGAGGAAATTTACTGGTTTATTGAGGACAATCTTACCTCCTTTACTAATAAGACCAGTGGAATTATTCTCCTTGTTATATTTTCACAGAAAAATAAAAGATTGAATCTCGGTTTTGGCAAAAGTTTCTCAATCAAAGGGACTATAATCTTTATGATATTATTAGCTACCACTGAGAAACCATTATTATGAAGAGAGATGGTGGAAAATGGAACAAACAGACATTTTATTTTTAATAAAAAAGAACGAGTTAGGTTCGGTTGAGCTCAAGGTTCCAAAAATGCCCTTCCTGACTCTATTAAATAATGTAAGGATATATAACATTAACAACAAAGATTTCACCAGGTATATGGATAATAGACATCTATTTCAATGAAGAAAACTGTATTTTAAATTCAAGGATGCTTCATTCTTACAAACATGAATTTGGAATATTTTATACTGAAGAATTCCCCTAGTCCCACAGATCGGTTATAAATATTAATAGAATTTCAATATATTCTTTTCAGATTCCCATGTTTAATATTCATTCATATTATGCAGGGAATCCAGTGACCTGTAAGGTATATACGGATACTTCTCATTATCTAAACGAGCACATATATGAAGTCTGTAGGGGCAATGGTCATTAAAACTAGTAGGGCCCACATGTGATCTTTAGAGGGCATATCAAAGCCTCTTCAGCTCACTTAAAAACAAGAAAGTCACTCGTAATAAACTAAAGGGCTCTTTAGGTGAAATTGACACAATAATGTCATATCTGAGCAAAATGATGGACTGGTGATTCTGGACAGAGCTAAAAATGCTAACTGACATAAAGTGCTTATAAAACACAATGCAGCGATTTCCTGTAAGGAGACCCTGCGGTCCGTCTTCGAAACCTGCTCTCACGTTTGTCTCGGCCCTTTGATTTGCTGACGACCTAACTCCAGTGTCTTACTTTTCTCAGAGATGCTGTCGTGTAAATTTTTTTGGACTCGTGTGCATGCAAAATGTCACCCGAGATTCCACAAAAAGAAAGAAGAACCACATCTAATTTAATGCTGTCCCTCAATACCTTATTCAGGTAAAGAGGTATTGTTTACCCCCCAAATAATATGTTATTATTTTTGATGAAAGATAATATACTTGTTTTTAGCGTCCACTTAGTTTTGAGAGGGAGGCAGAGTACAAGCAGAGAGAGGGAGACACAGAATCCGAAGCAGGGTCCAGGCTCTGAGCTGTCAGCACAGAGCCCGACAAGGAATTCGAACTCAGGAACGACGAGATCAGGACCTGAGCTGAAGTTGGACACTTAACCAACTTAGCCACCCAGGCGCCCCAAAAGATAATATAATTTAATTAAATTTGTACCCCTGGCAATTTCCTTTTCTCTTCTCTTTCTCAAAATCAAAGAAGTTTGTATAATAGACTGAGACTGTAAAACAACTTCTATGTGACAACAACTATAAAGACAGCATTTTCTGTCCTAGTACTAGGTGGCACTAGGAATTTTGGAAATACCGTCGCACTCAACCCCTACAACATTCCTGGGAGACATAATTAGCCTCATACTCACAGTCCAGGTTACTGAAGCTTAGAGAGAGTACGAAACTCACTCATGGTTACAGAGCTTTGAGGTTGAGTCCCATGAAAAGGCTGGTATTCAACCATTTTCTTTTTTTTCTTTAGTTTATTTATTCATTTTGAGAACGAGAGAGAGGGAAAGAGAGAGAGGAAATCCCAAGCAGGCTCCACCACCCCAGTGCAGAGCCCAGCGCAGGGCTCGATCCCACCAGCCGTGAGATCATGACCTGAGCTGAGATCAAGAGCTGGATGCTTAACTGACTGAGCCACCCAGGCGCCCCTGGTATTCAAACATTTTTAATCCACCAAGACTAAAGCAATATAAATGGCTCAACCTAATTTGGAGTGTTGAGTTCTAATTCCACTCTAGGTCTACGTGACTGCAAAGCTCATTGCATCATGCTGGATAATACCGGTCATTTCTGACCCTCTGTGGTAATAAAAGCCAGGTCATGAATTCAACAGTGAAGAACTCATCACTCCTGAAGCTTGGGTTAATATGAACTCATCGTTTATGGCAAGGTTTTTTATGCAAGATACCATTGCATTTCAATGCCATTGGGATATACAAAAGGGATATCTGCCAGACTGTGGCAGACAAATGACACATTTGCAGAGCTTATCACATATATTGTAAGTTAAATATTTCAGCTGGAACACAGTTGCTCTTTATCCAAGTATTAAAAAGAATTATCTTTCCCAAAGAGAACAGCGAGAGCCTCTGAAGCATAACCTTGGAAATCAAGGTCTGTGTTATAAGGCATCATTCGAAATAGATGTCTGTTCCCTAGAGACCACGGTAAAATTGTTACTGAGGGTACTTGAACCTCTTTGGGGAGAGGGCTCCATGAAATGTCCAGGTCTTACCGGCAATACACCTGTGAGATGGTCTAGCCAACTAGTCCCAATGTTTAAGGCATGGCACAGAGCCTCCCGAAGAGGCTTCTCATCATCCTCATTGCCAAGAACTCACATATGCTTTTCAAAGGCTTCCACGTTCAGCAATTACAAAGAGAGATAATTTATTTTCCGTGATTTAAAGGGCACCGGTAACAGATCCCTAGATTGTTCTAGGGATGAACAATGGGCTGACTAGCCATTACTTTTCCTTGCCTGCTAAGTGGGTGACCAGTGCCGATGTACTAATTCCCAGTGCCAGTGACGTATTAATTCTTAGGACCAGGGAAGGGTAGCTCAAAGGTGCATTGAGGATGACGAGCTCAGCAAATTATTGAGCGCCAAATACGTACTCTTATTATGCTGTGATGCCAGAGTCTATCTCTTGTTTTCAGTCTTGATTCAGATAAGGGGGATCAGCTGATGAATAGAATGCATAACGGACCATGTCATGTATCTTGCTACAGGAGAGAACTTCTTTTTTTTTTTTAAGTTTTTTTTTAAACCTTTATTTATTTTTGAGAGAGAGAGACAGAGACCAAGCAGGGGAGGGGCAGAGAGAGAGGGAGACACAGAATCTGAAGCAGGCTCCAGACTCTGAGCTGTCAGCACAAAGCCCGACACGGGCCTCGAACCCGCGGACTGCAAGATCATGACCTGAGCTGAAGTCAGACACTTAACCTACCGAGCCACCAAGGGGTCCCCAGGCAAGAACTTCTAATTCTGGAGAAAGCAGTAGGCTCTGCAAAAGGGGCCTGTCAATTCTTCAGCCCGTGAGATGTTTAGACTGACCTTAGGAGGAATTCTTGACAGGGAGGAAAATGGTGAAATCTTTTCTGAGGGAGCTCTGGGCAAAGGAAAAGTCCCACCCCTGCGATCGATGTCATCATAGTCCCACATAAAAATGGACCAGAATTGAGATTCGTCAAGCTCTCGTCCACCTCAGCAGTCTACACTATCTCCCAGGACCTGAGGCTCACAAGCTGTCTAAGCATTATGCAGCTTTACAAGGCTGTTCTCAACTTTCAGAGGTTGAGAGATGCCTCCAGAATGATGAAAAACAGGCACTTGTCTGGGAAGCAGAGCACAGCACATCATTTTGAGCCTTGGCTTCTAACCCAACGTGTTGACAGCTTCCCCTCAAACCACAGTACGGACGTAACTTCAAGATCCTTCAGAACAGTTCAGTCCCACAGAGACAGTTTTTTCTAAATTCCAAGTTCTCCCAATGGGTTGAGATGGTCATAGGTATTATGGAAGCAGAAAGTTGGGTTGGCTTGACGTCCAAAGGATGAGAAGTCCTGTCTTGATTCAAAATAAGGTTCTCAAACGGATGTGGGCTCGCCATACTCCAAGCTTCTGCTTAGAAATGAACCTGAAGAAGCCTCAAAGTTCCTACCTAATTTCATCCTAGATATTCCAAAAAGTGCCTGGACTGTGTTGACTTACTCAACAGGACCCCCAATAAAAAGCCAGCGTGGATTTAAAGCAGTCGCTGAATCCAGAGCTATGTTGGGTCGTAGGGGGGCTATGGGAGGGGTCACAGATCAAATCATCCAGCAAAAAAGTTACAAATCCACACGGTCAGTCATCCCTGAGGTCAAGCCAGAGCCTTTCACCACCTTGTTTTCTTTTTCCTCTTCCCCTTCTCTGCCCCCTGCCTTCCCCATTGTCTCGGGATGTCTGAGATTTTCTCCTCAATTAAGCAAAGAAATTCAGCTCTCCGTTTCCACTCCCAATTGGCATCTCATCTCTTTTGGGTGCTCAGCAGACAAAAGAACCATCCCTTAAAAGGACTGTGATCACAAATAGCCAAAATTAGATGTTATTACATTTAACGCAGCAGGGGTTTTTTTTTCATCACATAAAAAAAGTTATACGACCTTTGTTAGGCAGAGAGGTCAGAAAGGCTGTGGCAATTCCCACCTGTGCCCTTCTGCCGATCTTTCCCCCCTTGCTGTTCACTGGCCTTCCTCACCTCCTCACCAAGCCAACATAGGGTATTTTTTCCCCTCTTCTAAACCAGCAGCAGTAATGGCGGCCTTCCTCCCTTTTTCTTCTGTTCTCGTCTATGACCTGTAAATTTCAGATCCATACACCCATTCACCATAAACCATCACCCGATTCTCCCTCCTGCCTTTTGCCCCACTAACAGTGGATAAAGCCACACGCAGTCACCAGCATATCTGGCTCCTACGTTCAAAACCAATTCTGGGCCAACATAAAGGTCTTTGGTAAATCTCTGCCTGACAGCCACGACTTCAGACCGACAGCCCAAGCGAAAATACCATTCTCAGAGAGCAGGGCAGGCAGAGCACAAAGGTGGAAGGTTGACACAAAGAGAGATTTAGAATATTTAATGTTTAAGATTCCCTTCTTAGTGTGGCTGCTACGTAAGTTTGTAATTCGTCGTTGTTTGTAGTTATAGAAATGCCAGGAAGCTATAGCCTCCGGACTTTCCTTCCCCTTTCGTTCACTGCCTCTCAGACATTTCATGACTTGTTTGTATCTATTGAACTTTTTAGTAGCCCTGGGAGAAAGTTAAATAATGGGCCAGGCTAAAGTTTCTGATTTATTCATGGATTTCAATGTTTCATAGCCCCCATCTTTCATTTCTTCACCTAAAGAAAGAAGATTATGGGCTTCATGTCGACAAAAGGTCTTAGGTGCTCTTTTAGAGCTCATATTATTGGGGTGCCTGGGTGGCACCCATGATTTTGATTTTTCAAACCCACCGTTTTGATTACAGATGTGAGTTAACGTTCTCTATATTGTATGTATCAGTGCGTCCATTTATATTATGAGGACGCTTCCTTGACTCTAAGTCACTCGCCCAACAGACTTGGGATCTCTTTCCTTCAAAATTCCTCATGTGAGTAGACTTCATGGAACTTCATTTCGTGAGGGTGGGGACTAAGAATCCTTAGTTCTTAGCGCAGTGTCCGGCACAGAGGCATTCGAGGCATATTTATAAATAACTGCTCAGCGGGGTGCCTGGGTGGCTCAGTTGATTAAGCGTCTGACTTCGGCTCAGGTCATGATCTCACAGTTCGTGAGTTCGAGCCCGGCATCAGGCTCTGTGCTGACAGCTCAGAGCCTGGGGCCTGCTTCGGATTCTGTGTCTCCCTCTCTTTCTCTGCCCCTCCCTTGCTTGCACTGTCTCTCTCTCAAAAATAAATATTAAGAAAAAATTAAAAAAAAACTCAGCAAATTGAGAATGGAAACATATAAATCAGATATTTCTGAGTTTGGTTTCTCTGAAAGAAACCTCCATAAAATATATTTTCCCAGTAATACACTCCACAGGATATTTTTAAAGTTTGTTTCTGATGTTATATATTTAGCTGCTTTTCCACTTTCCCTCCATGTCTGGCACTGATTTTCATAGGAGTTCATTTGTTTGGCAAGTGGGAGAATGGGCTATCTGGGATGCAAATCTTTGCCACCGAGGACAGCCTGATGGGGAAACCAGGGGCTCAAAGGGATCTGTTGTTTGTTTGCACTTTGCAGGCAAATGTCCTCCTTCCAATTGGGCTCAGTTATGTTATCCCCCAAAGAAAATTCTTTTTTATTTTAGAATCGGCAAATATTACGTGAAATGAGATCAGTCAATTTCATAATTCGAAACCCAAGGATTTAAGTGACAACAGTTATTTATTTTTACGTCTATGTACATACACAGGTATACACACACATATATGTTTTTCCTCCTGAGACATCACCCCAAGATTTTAATATTACAGTCATGTGACATTCTGTGACATCACTGTAATGATGAGATGGATATTTGTAATTAGTATTTGCTGTTTGGTAATTGTCTTTATGTGGACAGCAGCCGTTACATAATGGAGTCACAAATGACTACATCTATTACACAAGACATCGTATCATGCATTTTGTAACTGGCTATTGCCAGTTATTTTAAGATGGTCACTGCTATTTTACCAGAGAACTCTGCTTCTGGAGTTGGTATTTTAAAACAAAACTTAACAGAAGCCCGTGAGGGAGGGGAAGGAAAAAAAAAAAAAGTTAGAGAGGGAGACGGCCAAACCCTAAGAGACTCTTAAAAACTGAGAATAGGGGCGCTTGGGTGGCTCAGTCGATTAAGTGTCCGACTTTGGCTCAGGTCATGATCTCGCGGTTTGTGAGTTCGAGCAGCATCAGGCTCTGTGCTGACAGCTCAAGAGCCTGGAGCCTGCCTCAGATTCTGTGTTTCCCACTCTCTCTGCCCCTCCCCCTGCTTGTACTCTGTCTGCCTGTCTGTCTCTCTCAAAAGTCAATAAACATTAAAAAATTAAAAAAAAAAACAACTGAGAATAAACTGAGGGTTGATGGGGAGTGGGAGGGAGGGGAGGGTGGGTGATGGGCATTGAGGAGGGAGGGCATCTTTTGGGATGAGCACTGGGTGTTGTATGGAAACCAATCTGACAATAAATTTCATATTAAAAAAAATAAATATATTCAAATATTCAAATAAATAAATAAATAAATAAATAAAACAAAAACCCGAACAGGAAACCTGACCGTTTTTCATGATTACAGTTCTTTTTTTTTTCCTTTCCCTTTCTCGCTATAGCCCCATTTCCTTCTTCTCCCTCCTGCTCTTTTGTTCTTATAAAGTGCTACCTATGTGGATTGCATTGTCTGCAGGTTTAGGGAGAAATAATTCCACGTTTATTTGCGTCCTAAAGCAGGCCGCTTTGTGTTGTCAACGGCGCAGCTCTCTGCTTAACGGAAATAATCATAAACTCCCCCTTTTTTAACGTTTACTTACTTTTGAGAGAAAGAGACAGAGCATGAGCAGGGGAGGGGCAGAAAGAGGGGGAGACACAGAATCCAAAGCAGCCTCCAGGCTCCAAGCTGTCAGCACAGAGCCCGACGTGGGGTTGGAACCCATGAAACCATGAGATCATGACCTGAGTCGAAGTCAGACACTCAACCGACTGAGCCACCCAGGCGACCCAATCATAAACTCCCTTAAGCAAACCCAAGATGACTAGATTTAAGGCCCCAGGCTCATCCCAATTATTTATGGGATTTTATATTATGCTCCTGTCTTTTAGAAAGAGTTGATGTATTAAACAGCTCTACGGAATAACATTTCTGCACCTTTTGTAAAACAGCTATTAAAGGCAATACACATTATCTTAGTGTTTGTTACTCAAGGATCCCTAATAATAAAGTTCTTGCAGGTATAAATTCCATGAGATGAAAAAGTTTGTTCATTTGTTTGTTTTCTCTTGGGATGAACTGAATTGAAACCTTTGGGGAGTTATTGAAGCTATGTAATTATGGTCATTGGCCACCACATTTCTAGAGTTGCAGATTGTATTCATCTCCTCAGATTGCTTCCCATTGGCTCTTTTGCTAGCATTAACACTCCTCCAGATGGTGAACAGGGAAGAATGCTAAAACTGTGGCCAATCATTTTCAGGGTAACGTCTACACTTTATTTATTCAGGCCATGCTGCCTCCTATCTGCCCTGGTAGCAGAGAGTTGCATTTACCAAAGATAGGCTTTTATATTTACACCCTTTGCTTTGGAAAATACAATATTCAGATTCTAGACTGGCATCGTTAGTTGGAACAGTAGGTACCATAGATACTGACTTATTTGTTAAGTGCTACATGAAGCTCTTTAGGTGTTTAAACCATTTCATCCTCAACTTTTTTGGGGTGGGTATTTGTTTCCCTCACATCTTATTGGTTAGTAAACAGAGAGGTTAAGTAATTTATCCAACATCACACAGCTAGTAAGAGGCAGAGAACTGACCTGAATCCAGGAACTTACTCTGGCCAGTCTAACTCCAAATATAAGATCTTGAGAAGGACCTCTGAGATCTTCTTGGGAGGTGTGAAATAACAGGAAAAACAA
Organism: Acinonyx jubatus; assembly: GCF_027475565.1. Taxonomy (NCBI): domain Eukaryota; kingdom Metazoa; phylum Chordata; class Mammalia; order Carnivora; family Felidae; genus Acinonyx; species Acinonyx jubatus. The sequence continues at coordinate 11,390,563 of NC_069393.1, read as the reverse complement.
TCTATATATCTATATCTATATCTATCTATATATAATCTATATCTATATCTATCTATATCTATATTTAGATCTATATCTACATTTATATCTGTATCTATCTATACCTCCCTTCGGCTCTCAGCACAGATCTCCTAAAAATCTTTGTAATTTCCCAAGTGATAAAAGCACTAAAAACATCTTTTGTTCTAATATTTGATCCTTGGGGCGCCTGGGTAGCTCAGTCGGTTAGGTGTCCAACTTCGGCTCAGGTCACGATCTCAGGTTCTGTGAGTTCGAGCCCCGGGTCGGGCTCTGTGTTGACAGCTCGAAGCTTAGAGCCTGCCTTGGATTCTGTGTCTCCCTCTCTCTCTGCCCCTCCCTTGCTCACACTCTGTCTCTCTCACTCTGAGAAAAATAAATAAACATTAAAAAAAATCTAATATTCGATCCTTGATCCTGGTTCCTAACACAGAGCTCCTAAGTCCTGTGGAATCTCTTGAATGACAGGAGTATCTTTTGAGGCAACTTTTGGTGGGTTCCAGGGTGGTTTCAGGCTTCTTCCATCTTCAAAAAAAAATCAGTATTTTCCTTTCGATGGCTCCCACGCCAGCCTTTGCTGCCCCCCTTATTGGCCTATAATTCCTGTCCAGGTCTGAAGCCAGGGTTTCTCAGGGGTGTCCAGGGGAACCATTTCTGTGGGATATTGGTAGGTGTGGTGCTCAAATAAAATCTCCCATGGTCAAATACATTTGGGAAGTTATAGATGAAATGAAGTGAGAAGGAGGCTTTTCTATAGGAATGTCTTTTAATTGGATAATATGACCTGAGACTTTAAACTAGAAGCCAAGTCGGTAGCATTTTGCAAACTTATGTGATGGCAGAACCCTGTTCCAAAGAGCGTATCAAGGAACTGGTGTTCCATTGAATACATCTGGGGAAACACAAACCCAAGTATAATGGATCCTACCCGTAACAATAGGGGTCTATAGTTCAAGTCAGGTCTCATGTATCTTGGTATTTAGACCCTCTGCCTCAGGCGATTTGGTTCTGGGGGTGGCTTTCTGCAGGTGCGGACCATTCCTAACCTCTGACATTGACGACTCCTTGTCCTTTGTCTGGTCTGGGCCAGTAGTCCTTCTTCCTCTGGATCTCTTCAAGACTTAACAACAGACTGTATTTTGTGGACTCAACCCTGTTACCTTTTATCTTGTTGCTGCCTTACCCTGACGGAACAAAAATGCCCCCCTTCATTCGTTGAGTGTGCCCATTTACAGCATTAGTTTTAGATTCAATCCAACACTCCAAGTAAAGCGTGGGTGTGGGACAGTGTCGGTAACATAAAGAGGCAGCTCTTGCTGGGCTACTTAAAAATCAATAAAATACAGTGGAGTCACTATATGGACATTTATATCATGTGAATTCAACTAGACACACTTAGCACCCTGGCCCCAGATAGGGAGAAAAAAAAGTTTAAGTGCAAGGTAGTTAGATTTTATGTTAGGGGATGCCATTACTGCAGGCCTCTCGTAATTTACAACTTGCATAATCCAAGATTAATTTTCCATAAAACTGGCAAAGGAAGGCAGGCGTTTCTTTGCTGTCTGAAGAGGCAACCTCAGAAGCGGTAGCAAAAACATGGCTTCCAATCCACCCAGCCTTCCCGCTTTGAAATTGTGTGGTTGCGAACACACACACACACACGCAAATTTCTTTTCATTTCGATTGTTTCGGATGCTGCCAATCATGTGAAAATGTATTAATATTTTACGTTGCACTCTTCCACATTTGCACAACTCTTTAATAAAGTGCTACTGCCATGCACTGTGTGTGTTTTCCCCCACGACCCCACTCTCATTTGTACAGCGATTTAATCTGTTAGGAGATCTGACTGCTGTTTTTCCCTTTCCCGTGTGCCTTTCACAGTAGAAAATATCACTCTGTCCTCTATCGGCAAGCCAACTATTTCATCTGGCCTCACCCAAAGAAACTGAAATCTACTAAACGCTGGAAAAATGGCTACACTCAATTTACTGAAAGTTATGTCACTCTCCGAAATGTCATGGCGTTTAAAGGGATTTTCAAAGAGAATTTTGAATATCCGTGATTCTTCTCTTCATGTGTTACCTCCCATATAAGATGTGACTCTACTTGGAAAGAATTGGGCTTACATATTGCCAACCTAGCGTCCACTACTCCCTTCTTTTTATTTATTTATTTCTCTTAGCTCCAAAGGCTGGGAAGTCCAAGATCAAGGTGCCAGCTGATTTGGTTCCTGGTAAAGCCTCTCCTCCTGATCGCAGACAGCCCCCCTTCTCGCCTTCTCACTATCCTCACATGACCTTCCCCTGGTATGTGCACAAGGAAAGAGATCTCTCTCTTGCTCACTTAATAAGGCCACCGATCATACTGGATGAGGACCCCACCCTTATGACCTCATTTAACCTTAATGGCATCCTAAAAGCCATCTCCAAATATAATCACACTGAGGATTTGGGCTTCAACACAAGAATTTTGGAGAGAATTTTGGAGAGGAATTCAGTCCACAGTGGATAATATAACAAATGACCTTATGTTATTTAAACGAGTTTAAATGGATTTTTCTGTTATATATTACCACATGCACCCTGTCAGATAGCATATCTTATGAAGCAATACACAAAGGATAATGTCTAATTCATGGCATACAACACGAGAAGATCAAGGGCCATTCTCCTCTTCTTAGAACAAAGCAGTTGTAGAGTTAAAAATAGTTAGTCCATTGCTGTTACAGGGCATTTCATGAACTGCTGATTGTACATATATGTGGTATCATGTTAACATAAACAGTCTGGCCCTGAGGGAGTCTTAAGTTATAAAAGAAACATTTTTCTAAGATCATGTGCTCTGATATAAAAACCATACTCCAGCCCAGTTCTGTCATTATAAAGTTCTGGCAAGCCGGGAAACATTAGTTGGTGATTTTATCAAGCGAGACATCTAACTAACGGCTTGATGAAACCATCCCCTGCACCATAAAACAACACAACAAATTGAAATGACGATTCCCTTCAAGAATTTAGTCATTTTCCATCATTACAGTTTATTCTTCAAGAAAAGCAGTATCTCAGGGACCATGCTAATCCTACAAATAAGAATACCCTTTCTCCTTTATTCCTAAGATGAGCATCATGTTTATTCTAGCAATTCAAATCTAATTTTAATAACAACCTTCCACAAAAAACGTGGAGTGGAGATTTTAGCCCTAGTATTCTAGTAAAGCTCTTACGAAACATTTTACCTATCATTGTCGTTATATTGTAGACAAAGTAATTTTGTGTAGTCGTCCGGATGAAAGTTAGGTAAATAAAATTATACGGAAGTGAAGGGTTTTCGTAACATAGTCAAATTCACTTTTTTACTTCTAGCCTGGGAAGTGGAAAGAGCAGCGCTTACCAAATTTTAAAAAGAGCCAAACGAACAAAACACAATGAGTAGAGATACTTCTGCATATAGATCGACCCATATTAAAGCAATCACACTTGGGTCATTTTGAAATCTTCAAACTTCTGACACTATTTTCATGAACTTGGTAATACGAACCATGTGGGGAATGATTTTTCTGAAAAACTTTGCTGGTTGCACTGTGTATTTTATTATTGGCCAAATGTGACATTAAATTTTATCCCCTGTGGCTTGGAGTTAAATGCTTGCTCTGTTCAGAATGGCAACACTCAATTAAACAGCATTTTTCGTGATCTACACCCACCATTGTTACTGTATTTAAGGGAAATAATGGGGGTACTGACCTATATTGCGTTTCTTATTATCGATGGAGATGAAGCGTGTGCAGGGATTACTGGTGATGTACTGTCCAGCCCAAGGGACATCAATCTTCGTGCCAGCTTCATAAAAGAGGCCCAGGGCGTAGCGAGAAGAGTAGCACACAGACTCCAGTTGCTGCCTTTGGCATTCACTAATTACTGCGGGAGAAAAAGTACAGGGCATCAAACTTGAAAACATCATCTTTCCTTTTAATGCATCAAACACAAAACCCCTCTAAGCCAGTCCCAACCGTGCCCCTCACCTCCGTCTCACTCATGATGAATGTTGAAAGGCAGTGCAAGCTAGCGTCAGCTCTGATTTCTTTTCAGAATGATCACTGACCTTGGCACAACTGCTTTTATCAAGCTGGAAGTCCAAACTCTAGACCAGCATTCAAGGCTCTCGAAATCTGACGCCGAGTTGCTTTCCTAGCTTTGTATCCTAGTTATTATCTGACAACATTAGAAAATCCTTATCCTGAGCATTTTCTGTGAGACAGGGTCTTTGCCAAACGCTCGATATAGGCCTTTCACTGTATCCTAACAACCACCGTATAGAGAGTGGTATTTGCATGTTCCCGGTAAGAAGGCTAATGCTCCATTCCTTATGGACCGCTTTAAATTCTTCCACGTCATATAGGGACTTATTTATCTGTCATCATTCTTGCAGTGGATCAGAACAGTTCCTTAAGCACGGTGACCATGCCTTAGGCATCTTGGTCATAGCCTCTACCCTACTCATTATACTACTCATCCAAAAACGAAAGGATAAAGGAACAGAAAGGCAAACACAGACACACAAAGTTAGTTAAAATGTAGGAGTTAAATATAGCAAAACCTTGGTTTGCAAGCATAACTCGTGGTGGAAACATGCTTGTAATCTGAAGCACTTGTCTGTCAAAGTCAATTTCAAGAACGATCGGATCAGTGGTGATCACGTGATGTTCAGTGTCGCAGAACGAGCTACTTGCAATCCAAGGTTTTACCGTAATCAATCAACAAATGGAAAAAAAAAACAGGAAAGGAATTAGGCAGGCTTGGGTTCAAATTCTGACTCTACCATGTGACATTGGTCAAGCTACTTATCCCTTTTTTAAAAAAAATTTTGATGTTTTTAATTTATTTTTTGAGAGAGAGAGAGAGAGAGAGAGAGAGAGAGAGAGAACAAGTGGGGGAGGGGCAGAGAGAGAGGGAGGCACAGAATCGGAAGCAGGCTCCAGGCTCTGAGCTATCAGTACAGAGCCCGATGCGGGGCTCGAACCCATGAACTGTGAGATCGTGACCTGAGCCAAGTCAGACGCTTAACTCACTGAGCCACCCAGGTGCCCCTCAAGCTACTTATTCTAATTATAGTCTTCTTGTCTATAAGTGCCAATAATAGTACAGGATGTTGTTAAGTCGCATGAAACAATACATAGCACAGTGTTTGGCATAGGATAAGGGTTCGCTAAATAGTCACCTTTTCTATTATAGAGAAGAAAATGTTTAGCAGGGGCATTGTTCCATGTTGGGATGGGGAGGGAGGAGATTTCCCTCGCTTTTCAATCTCCACCTCCAATCTTCCTACCCTCAAGGGTGTCAGGGAATCGCTTGTTCATATCTGTGCTGCATCAACGATCTGGGTTTCAGAGGCCATAGTTCTATTCCAAAGGCTTAGGTGGGATGGCTCAGATACGGAACATACACGATTTTTTCATTGAATTATTGAAAACAATCCTAATCTAAAACGGAAGGGATAGGCAGACCTCAGGGCTGGGGAGTGCTTTAGCTAAACCTTAGGGAAGTGGCTTTAGGAGGTAGACAGAAGGTTAAGAACGATATTCAATGAATTATTTAAGGACACTAAGAACCCTATACATTATCATAGTGTATTCTTGGCTACAAAACATTTTTAGAACTGAGACCTCATTGAATCTTCACAAAAACCCTGACAGGTAGGTGTTTTTTCCATCCTCATTTTACACCCCCAGGGAGACGATGTTCAGAGAGGTTAAGCGACTTGCCCTGGGTTACACGGCTTCCAAGTTGTGTGGCCAACGAAACTCCCACATCGGAGTCCTGTTTATATCCTGGTTACTCCGCGCCCTGACCTCCTGAGCCGTAAGGCTGAGCTGCAGAACGAACATTGGCACCCATTTCTCCTGTGACATTAATGGTTATTTCGCACTCAGCTTAGAAGTAAAAGCATCATTCCTTTTAACCATCATTTTAGGCCTTATTAAAAGATTGAATTGTGTGATGAACGAATGATCTGACGCTGGCCTTGGGATACTCAATGTCTCTTGGGTTTCATTTTATTATTTGACCTGCTTCTGCAGTTACAGCTGGATGTTATGCTTCCTGCTTTCTGAGAGGGGCAAGGGGAAGGACACCCTTAGTGAGGGTGGAGCATGTGGCAGGTCTGCGTGGGCTTATCGCGGTTGCGCGTTTGATCGGTTAAAAAACAAAGCAACAAAACTGTCCTCGGCCAGGTAGTAACTGAAAGGGCCTAAAACTCTCTCTCTCTCTTTTTAAAATTTTATTTTATTTTTATTAATATGATAATAATTTTAATAATTCTAAAATTATATTTATTAATATAATAATTAATTTTTATTAATATGTCAAATTGGTTTCCATACAACACCCAGTGCTCATCCCAGCAGGTGCCCTCCTCAATGCCCATCACCCACTCCCCCCCCCCATATTTAACCGAACTGAAGGGCCAACCAGGCTGACAACCAAACTGGACCTCCCTCTCACCCTCCCCCTCCCCAACATTTGCACATTTAACGAGGCTTTATTTATTTTTTTACTCATTTTCTAAATGTTTATTCATTTTTGAGAGAGAAAGAGAGAGCGCGAGCCGAGGAGGGGCAGAGAGAGAGGGGGACAGAACATCCCAAGTGGGCTCTACGCTGACGGCACAGAGCCCAGCACGGGGCTCGAACCCATGAACCTCGAACTCACTGACTTCATGAAGCCGAAGTCAGATGCTTAACCAACTGAGCCACCCAGGCACCCCTTAACCAGGTTTTAGACAAGCTACAGAGGGGCAGACAGTACTGGGTAGCTCTGTGAAAAGGTAAAACTTGTCAGTGTCTCCAGACACGGGAGTCAGATGTAAACGGGAGCCCCACGGAGGACAGGGAGGCAGGACTTCTGATGGAAACAATCTCAATCTCTGGACACATTCACCTACAAAAATTCATCTTCAGGACCTGAAAAGTGTCGAGCTGTTGTAGAACCTAACAAAATGGCGTTATTTTGTTTGAAAATTTCTTCTTATGCAGAATACTGAAGGGGGCATCCCCAGGTCCCCAATACATGTATTTTTGGCAAGTAAAATGATAGTTTTTTTTACTAGCACGTATTCAAAAGGGCCGTATATCCGCAAAACAAGGCTCATAGAGAAACGCCCAATTCCAGTATAATGCGTCTTTACCTGGATGTCCCCCTCACTTGATTCTCGGCCACTAGGATCGTATGACTGCACTGCATGGCAATGTGTGATGTGTGCCACATGGAGGAGATGAATGACAGAGAGAGAGGGAGAGAGAGATGAACCTGAGCTGCACTCCTGAATAACACCAAGGGAGTGATTTCAGTTTTTTGCTTCCTAACCTGTGAAAGAAGGCTGCACATACAAATTCTGGGTACTTCTTATGTTTTCTGGTGATGATCTCATTCATCCATCCATTGCCTACTTCGTGCCGGGCACCGTTCTCGATGTCAGGGCCATAAAGCAGAAAGTGAAAGTCCCCGCTCTTGTGTAACTTACATACTAGTGGTGGAGAGGCCAGTTATAAATCAATAACCAAGTCAATGGCATGTCAGCTGGTGAGAGGAACTGTAAAGAAAAATGAAGCAGGATAAAGGGATAAAAGTGACAGGTCTGGGTGGTGAGGCCAGTTTATGTAGGCTGTCAGGGATCTACGTCTCCTCTGAGGATTTTATTCTGATTGACATGCGGAGTTACTGCTGGTTATGAGCCAAGGACGGATATCACCCAGATTCTGTTTTAAAGACTATTATCCCAGCCACAGGCAAAGACTCCAAGAGAGGAACTGGGCACACAGTGATTGGAATCATGTTAAAATGACACTCAGAGGAGCGTCAGAAGCAGTTACGGTTTGGATGGAATATATGTGTGTGTGTGTGTGTGTGTGTGTGTGTGCACCTATGTGTGTATAAATACATATTTATATTCCATATTTTATACATGTGTGCATGATGTGTGTATATGTCGCACGTTTATAAATATATATCAGGTAATTTTCTTAATGTTTATTTATTTATTTTGAGAGAGTGAGAGAGCGTGCACGCTGAGCAGGGGAGGGGCGGAGAGAGAGGGAGAGAGAGAATCCCAAGGAGGCTCCGCACTGTCAGCGCAGAGCCCAATGCAGGGATCGACCTGACGAACTGTGAGGTCATGACGTGAGCTGAAATCAAGAGTTGGATGCTTAACCGACTGAGCCTCCCAGGGGCCCCTATCCTATAATTTGTAATCGACGATTATCATACATACCGAAAAGTATGCCTTGATGAATTTTCATAAAAATGTGCCAGCATAATCGCCAGCCAGATCAAAAAACAAACAGAGTATTACCAGAACTCCAGAAGCTACCTTCTCCCCACTTTTCAGGCACTCCCTGCCAAGGATAATCAGTGATTCTGAATTCTAACCCCATAGATTAGTTGAGTTGGTTTCGAATGTCACATAAACGGAATGATGTGGCACATACTCCCGCTGTCCTGGCTTCCTTCACCCAACACCACTACGCTTGTGATATTTACAAATGCTGTTACACATAGTCGCGGTTAGCTCCCACTGCTGGAGAGTTCTGCTGATATAGATATACTGCCCTTTATGTATCCCTGCTACTGTTGGTAGACATTCGGATCGTTTGTAGTTTTGGGTGATTACAAATGTAACGCGAAGAACACATTATGTGTTTCTCTTGGCTATATAGCTAGCACTGGATCACGGGGTCCCCTTACGCTCAGCTTGGGTAGATCCCATTCAGTGTTTTCGAAAGCCATTGTACCAATCTGCACTCCGCCCTCGGTGCACAGAAGTTCAGTTGCTCCTCATCTTCGTCCACAATTGCTACTCTCTGCCTTTTGAACTTGAGGTGATATCACATTGTGGTTTTTTTTTTTTTAATTTTTTTTTCAACGTTTATTTATTTTTGGGACAGAGAGAGACAGAGCATGAACAGGGGAGGGGCAGAGAGAGAGGGAGACACAGAATCTGAAACAGGCTCCAGGCTCTGAGCCATCAGCCCAGAGCCTGACGCGGGGCTCAAACTCACGGACCACGAGATCGTGACCTGGCTGAAGTCGGACGCTTAACCGACTGCGCCACCCAGGCGCCCCCACATTGTGGTTTTAATCTGCGTTGCTTGAGGACTACTATTTGGAAACCTTGCCATGTTGATTTGGATATCCTTTTGTGATCGCCTGTTCAAACTTTTGCTCGTTGTTCTTTTGGGTTGCCTGCCTTCTTCTTATTGTTATGTAGGAGTTCTTTACATATTCTGGCAGGAGTCTTGTACGCGACTCGTAAAGACTTTCTTCTCCGTGGCCTGCATTTTTACTCTCTCCATCGTGTGGTGTGATGGACAGAGTTTTCATTTTAATTTAATACATTTCACCATTTTTTCTTACTAGCACATTCGTGTCCTGCTTAAGAGCTCTTTACCTACTCCAAAGCCTTGAAGACATTTTATTTATTTACTCTTTCCGAAAACTGTATTGATTTACCTTGCCTAGGGTTTTGGGCATATTTGGAAGGTAAGGCAGCCATGATCCCTGTGGGCTTAGAAAGGTGGTCCGAGGGGCAGAGATCAAATGGGGCAGAGATGGGACACTCCTTCTCACCTACTCTACTTAGACAAACAACACCTTTCTTCTTCTCTAATTCTTGAAGTTACAATCTAAAAATAAGACACTAGATCACATGCACATTGAGTCAAGGACTGTGACCTCAAGAGTGTTGTGTGTCCAGCTCCTCCCAACAAAAACGAGTACAACGTGGGCATCCAGTAAATATTCACGATGCATCCTCAACTTAGAATATTTGGGAAGTGCACAAATGCATAAAGAGGCAAAAGGGGAAATAATCACCATAATTCTCACTATTCAGAGAAATAGCCACTACCATGAACATTGTGACATTTTTTTTCTTCAGTATTTTCCTGACTTTATTCTTTAAACCTGGCTGTGCTGATATCACACATACAATTCTGCGTACTGCATTTTTGCTTACCTTATGACAAAAAAAATCTCATCGTAAACACGATTTGTAATGCCCCCATAAAATCTGATGCAATGGATGTCTGTGTGATTTGCTTAACCATTCCATTCCTGTGGGACATTTGTTTCCTTTGTTTGGTCCGTTGTAGTTAAAGCTGTTATGTATATCTTTGTGCATCAATCGTTATCTGTGTTCTTAATCATTTCCTTAAGACAGAATATTGGAAGCGGAATCACGGTTAAATTGATTTTCAGAAAGACTGCACCAATTTATACTTTCGTTAATAGTACGTACTGAAAGACCCACTTCCCTGTATCCTTGCCCGTGTTCGGTATTACCCATGTTTCTTCATAATTCAGTAGGAAAAATAGATCTTATGTTGGTCTTAACATAGATTTCTTCTCTACTGATGAGACTAAACACTCTTCACTTATGTAATTTATCTTTTGGAAATAATGTGCTCCTATTTTGCTAATTGATCTATTAGATTCTTCATGTCATTATGCTGATTTTTATTAATGGGTGATCTGTTATAGAAATTCTCCATTTATTGCATGTTATGAAATTCCTCTGATGTGCTGTTTACATTATTAGTATCATATAATATATTATAATACATACGGAGGCCATCTGTCAGTTGTTTCTTCTCTCTCTCTCTCTCTCTTGCTTGTTGAAACACGGAGAGACCGAACCTTGGTTTGCACTGGTTACTCCTGCTCCCCCATATCCACTTCTGCCCTTCTCTGCGCTGCTCTGGGCCCAGGGTTACTGCAGCCTCTGAAGGCCGAATTCCCTCGAGCTCTGGTTTCTGGAAGGCTATGGCCAGTGCTAGGCATGGGCAGTAGACTGCAGGGTGGAAGGAGACGGAGGCTGGAGGCTGGAGGCTGGTTTCTTCTAGCAAAGCCCTCTGAAAGCAAAGCATGCTACCTTCCACTCTTATGGCTGGTAGAGTCCACTCTTTTTAAAAAATGTTTTAATGTTTATTTATTTTTTGAGAGAGACAAAGAAACAGAGCATGAGAGGGGGAGGGGGAGAGAGAGGGGGAGACACAAAATCTGAAGCAGGCTCTAGGCTCCGAGCTGTCAGCACAGAGGCCGAAACGGGGCTCAAACTCACAAAGCACGAGATCATGACCTGAGCCAAAGTCGCTGCTTAACTGACTGAGATCCACCTCTTAAAAGCAAATCCTTTTGCCCAGAAGTATTCTGAGTGAGAATACCTTGTGATCTCTTGAAGGTCTGTGTTTTCATAGGTAAACAAAGGATCACTTTCATCTATGGAGATGAGTTTCTCTTCATCTCTAACTGACTTTTTGGCATAACAGCCAATATTTCAATGTTAATAGGACAAAAGACACCTTCTAGCTCCAACTTGCCATTCATTATCAATCCATTATCAATAGTGTCATGAATGGTAAATCTGCTCACTTTGATGGCTGGTGCTCAAAGCCTTAACCTCTTTCCAGAAGTCTGGTTGCTTACAGTCGATTACAGGTGACTGCTAATTTCCCAGTTTGCCATTAGATATAAGGATTTCAGCTCGGAGACAGCTGAACTTAGGAAGTCAATTTGTATTATAACTATTTAAGTGCTGCATCAGGGGGCACTAGCTGTTCTTGGTCTGTTTATTTATTATTGCTTTAAAAAAGGTTTTTTAAGTTTATTTATTTTGAGAGAGACAGAGACAGCACGAGCAGGGGAAGGACAGAAAGAGAGAGAGAGAGAGAGAGAGAGACAGAGAGAGAGAGAGAGAATCCCAAGCAGAATCTGCAGTGTCAATGCAGAGCCCGACACATGGCTCGAACTCATGAAACCGCGAGATCATGACCTGAGTTGGAACCGAGTCGGATGCTTAATACACTGAGCCACCCACGCACCCCTATTATTGCATTTTTTTAAAAAGTTTGTATTTTAATTCCAGGTGTACGATACAGCAATTCAACACTTCCATATGGCTTTTTTTTTTTTGATCTTTTATGCTGAATTCCAAGAATGGCAAATTTTATGCGCCTTCTCAACTCCTACATTAGCCCATCTGATCCTGTGGTTACATGAAGCCAATAGTATTTTAGCCAGATTAGCTGATTCCTCTTTTCTCAAAGTGGCTGTAGAAACAGCGCCGAAAGACCCATTTTCCATAAATAGCTCTCCTAGCCGGCCAATACAGAGTTTGAACTTTTTACCATTCGTGAGTCATTCCTTTTGTGTAAAAGCATCACAGAATCAGTCTTGTTTCACTTCACCAGGAACAAATTGAATGTTCACTTGGACTCTATAGATATAGAAGTCATTAAGCCTGGGAGCACAGTTTCAAAAATAGTTTTAGCAAGCAATAAATCTAGAGTTTATTGGTGACAGACTTCAGCAGTTACATCAATGCGGGATTTCCCTGGGGAAATATATTTCTTTCGTCCTGAGAGGCACCTCTGGAGTCAGAAAAACTGGGGTTTGAATTCTGGTTCTGACATGTATGTATGTGACCTTGGTCAAGTTGCCTAACGTCTCCAAGCATCTGTTGCCTGGTGAGATGGGAATAATGACAGTGCCTGCCTTAAAGGATTGGCAAGAAAATTAAATGAGGTGATAGTACGTGCTTAGCACAGTCAAAGGCACGTGATCAGTGTATTGTGAAAACCCAACAGTATCGTTCTTGACTTTAAAAGCCTTTGGAAGTGTCAATGTGTGTATCATACTTCAGAAAAAAGTTTTTAACAAGCCTTTCGAGGTAACATCCTAACATCTCAAGCATATCAGGATATTACTAAGTCAAAGACAGCTCTTTGGCTGGTAAAGTATACTGGATACACCTGACTGGTCAGAGCCAAGGGTCAAGAAACCAACATTCTTCTTTGAAAAGTAACGAGTAGTGATGATGCCAAGAGCATTTCAGACAAGAGTTTTTTTAAAAAAAATTTAACATAAATTGGGGAATTCTTTAGCTATCGGATTCAGGATGCTGAATGTTTAGAGACTTATCTTTTGGGGAGGAATAGAAACCCACACTCCGGGGGATCCTTCCTGTGGTCTGTCCGCCGTTACAGTTTCTCAAGCCTAATCCTATCCCGCAATGGTATAAAAATGAGAAGTGCCCAAGAAAAAGGATTCTCTGTGTGGTCTTTTGGTCGCTTGATAAAAACGTTTTGGCAAAAGCTTAGGATGAATCTGGTTTTCCACTCCTGCGTTTAGGCAGAAAGCTAACGGTCACCTGGATGCCGACGTTCATGGGTGCGTTTCACCAGCTGCTATGCCCACCTGTTGTTTGGAACTCACCGGAACGCATTAAAAAAGCATAGGCATAGGAGGACAATGAGGTGCATGTCTAGTGAGAGAAGTTTATCCTAACGTGCCCCAAACTTTGGGGGACCCTCACGATCAATGCGTTAAGTGGAATCAAAGAGGAAAGAAAAGAACATCAAGATACCTAATGTTTCTAGAATATAATAATACTTCATTGATCCTGACCTTATCTTTCTTTCTATAAGGATAAAAATAAATTATAGGAGCACGTTGTTAGGCGTCCAGGAGTAAACAGGCAAATCTGCCCCACCAGGCTAGAATGTCTTTGCAGTAGAGTGAAGGCTCAAAGGGTCAGTACTGTGACCAGCATTCGTGAAGAACCTGGTCCCCCCTTCTCAATCCAGGAAGAGAATTCCCATCCCTGCTGCGTCCCCATCTCCGGAATCACAAAGAACCGCGTGTCAGGGAAACAAAACAATGTTTTCTCACTGCTCTCTGCCTCTACTGCCTTCCCGCTACTCCACGCTGGTGGCCTTTGAAAGAGACTTTTTCGCCCTCCAGACGTGCCTGTAGCTGGCTTGCCATAAAGCCCCTGACTTTCCCGCAACCACACCAAGTCTCTGCTGCCTTACAAACTCGCTAACCATTCTTCTCTTTATCTGGATGGAGGGCCTGTGACATTAAAACGGCTCGATTGTCTCTCTGGCACCTAGTTCTAACCGCGGGATTAGAAAAATAAAAAAAAAAAAAGTTTTTAAATGGAGGACCCGTTTTCTGAAAGAATGTGGGGTTATTTAACTCCAGCATCGTCTTCCGTAGGCTCACTGTGCACCCAGCCCTACACCAGTCAGACAGATTGTGGACTGAGACATAACATAACGTGCCCCTGGTGATTAAGGGTTTTATCCTTGGGAGGCTTCCCTTTGGGTTTCGAAACAGAAACGTAGTAGGCTTTCCCGTCGTCTTTGCACAACGTACACAGTGAGTCCCAAACCCACAGTAAGAAGGTTGGAAATGCTAGCCTTATTTCCCTGCGTTTCTAAACTTTTAGGCTACTGTGTCATCGTTGTTTCTATAGGAGAAGTACCGAGTTTCAGACAAGAGAGACTATGAAAGTAAAGCACTGTGCACGCAATGATGCAAAATGTCACGGGATATCGTTATTTTACAGCCACTCGTCCCAACCTACCCATTTAATTACTTTACAGCCGTGGTGTTCGTGAGCATGTACAGTCGTTCCAAAATTCATAGTAATAAAAACGTTGTTACCTGCCACCTCGCATTTTTATACAGATATATATTTTTATATTGATGGCCAGAGTTACTTTGTACGGAGGCAACGACTTGGCAAATTAATAATCTAAATCAAAACTTTTATACTTTTAGAAATCAGAAAGCAACGCTTGCAGGGGCCTGGAATCTGCGATATGGAGGTAAAATGTCAGAGTCCAGTAGTGTAAGCATCAGGACACTGGGAAATATGTTTATCTTGTACTTGGCAAATCCACTAATTCTCTTCTGTTTACAGAACAGCAAATGCCCACGATGCTCGGCGAAAGCCAAAGAGAATAAACTGGACGTGGGGGGAGAAAAGTGGAAGTGGCAGCCGACCTCATCATTGGAAGCGTTTTCCTTACTGTAAAATCAGCATAATCACCCCTATAATGAATACAAATCTCAGTTTGATGAAAAACTTCATCTTCCATCTTCCTATCAGCTTACCTTTTCTTTGTAATACTTTTAAAGTTCCTCTTACCCATATACTAGTCTTTACCTTAGTAAACTACTGTCCTTTTGTCTTCGTTATCTCTCTCTTTGTTTTTTTCATGAGAGAGAGAGAGAGAGGGAAATTCAGCGGAGCGAGGGCAAGGGAGAGGGGCAGAGTAGGGGGGGCAGAGCGGGGAGGGAGAGAGAATCTTAAGCAGACTCCGTGCTGTCAGCATGGAGCCCAATGCGGGGCTCGATCCCACCACCCTGAGATCATGGCCTGAGCTGAAATCAAGAGTCGGACACTCCACCGACTGAGCCACCCAGGTGCCCCTGTTATTTTTGTTTTGTTTCCATTTTATTCATGCTATTGAGCTGAATGTTTTTACTGCCGGGTTTCAGTCATTTCTCCCTATTTCTCATCTGACCTTTACGTCACGGCAAATGTTTGACCTGAAAGATCTGATGACGGAGGTCTTCCTTAGCCGAAGGCTCGCATTTCTGAGCCTCAGCACAAATCTTGATGTATGTAAATAAATGCATATCAATATAATGCGATATATACGTTTCACCTCACTGAACTTCAGTTTCCTTATCTGTTTGTTAAGTAGTGAGTACGACTGACCTTACAAGGCAGTTATGAGGATTAGATTGGAAATTTTATATTCTAAATATTACCAAAAAACATTTAGAGATGTTATATTCTAAATATGAAAAGGGGCGCCTGGGTGGCTCAGTCAGTTAAGGGTCTGACTTCGGGTCCGGTCATGATCTCACGGTTCATGAGTTCGAGCCCCGTGTCGGGCTTTGTGTCCAGCTCAGAGCCTGGGGCCTGCTTGGGATTCTGTGTCTCCCTCTCTCTCCACCCCTCCCCCACTCACGCTCTGTCTTTCTCTCTCTCAGACATAAATAAACTTAAAAAAAACTTAAAAAAATAAATAGGATGAAAAGTTTTAGAAATTTTGTACTCCACATATTATAAAAATTATGTATGCAGAATACTCGGCACAGAGCAGGGACAAATACAAATTAACAATGACAATTATCGCTGCTGTGCTTGACATCGCAAGGAAAGGGATGAACAAGATAGACTTAACTGCTATGGGAAGGTATAGTTGCCAACAGGAGATTCACAAGTGGGAGCCAGGAAGGAAGACTACAAAGAATTTTTCCTGGCTCATCTCCACAAAGACATTTTTATAGCTTCAAGATATTTGCTCCTGATCTATAGCTTAACTTTAGCTGAATACCATTTCATCAAAACGTTCACCCTATTAAAAAGATTTTTGTAACCAGGTATCCATTATTAACCAGAGTTGGTGTATAACTTAACTCTAATGCAATCAATCACCGCACCTCTGTAACCTGAAACCCAGTAAGCAGTTTTCGCCCTTCTTATGACCCATGGTTCTATCATGTGGTGTAGAGTCAGAAACATAAATCCCTCCTTCGCTTTCCTGCCCTGACACACCCACCCCCCACACCTGTTTACTCCTGCTTGCAGGTAAATGTGTACATTTGCTCGGGTGTGATCTCTGTGAGGGGATGACAAACGGGGTCTCGTGTCTGTGTTACTTAAAGAGCAGATTCCGAAGAGCAAACCTTTCCCCACACCTGTGTCTGCTTAGGGACCCTCCAACGATCACAAGGAAACTTGTGGGACACAAGGAAACGTAGGGACACTCACCGATCACCAGGAAATCCCGGGTAAAATTATGGGGTTACCTGCTGAGATCTTTTCAGACATTATCTGGTTTCACGGTAGGTTATGGATGCCCCGCGTGTACAAGAAGAATTCAAGTGGAGATCCTCCTTCCAAGCTTCCACCCGCCCCCGCCCTCATTTCCAGCTTAGGCAGCACACAGGCTGTCCTGCTCTGACGTCCAGCTGGTGGCCGGCTGTCGGCCCCTGCTCTCCTCCGCCTTACACTCCAGTCCCCCTCCCTGCGTGTCCTCCTTCTCACCCAAGGTGTCCTGCCGTCAGGAAGATCTCGTCTCAGCGCACCCATTGCCTCCCGTTCCCTATCTCTTTCATCCCACTTAGGAACAAGACGTCAAACAGGACAGAAGAAGTCCTTGCCCAACATAAATTGAAAGTGGCTTTATGTTGTTTTTTTTTAAGTTTATTTGTTTATTTTTGAGAGAGAGAGAGAGAGAGACAGAGAGAGAGAAGGAAGGGCAGAGAGAGGGTAGGAGAAGGAATCCCCAACAGGCTCCATGCTGTCAGCACAGAGCCCGACGCGAGGCTCGATCTCATGAGACCTCATGAGATCATGACCTGAGCCAAGATCAAGAGTGAGACGTTTAGCTGACTGAGCCACCTGGTGCCCCAAAGGTGGCATTAATAGTAAGTGATACAGGGATCAGGAAAGCCACATGCTTGCTACTGAAATCAGAAATGATAAAGGACCATGCTTGTAAGAGTCCCCTGATGTCCGTCCCCTTCCGAATCTCATGAAACACTCCGTCCACGTCCTCATCTGGCATTTCCTCAATACCCAGTGTCCACTATCAATAGAACAATTGAATCGTTCTCCGTCTTATTTCAGCAAATGGAAGTAAGTCTATTTTGTTAATGATAAATAAGTTTTTGTGGGCTAGACTGAGATAGCAGGTGAGAACTTTGGTTCTAGGGGAACACACATTGCTAATCTGAAACAACAGATGACCAAAAGGGAGTTTATAACCCAAGAGCTGCCTGAAGCGGGAACTTGATTTACGCTATCGTTTCTCACTCGGTACCGATGTCACCCTGCTAGCTGTCCTCCTGCACAAAGATTCGGGGACACGGTGCAAAACGAGAACATCCGAATAGGCAGTCCGTAAAAAGATTAATTCACCTCTATTTCAAATAACGCATATTGAGAAATGGAACTGAACGATGCAGCAAATAAAATATTGATTTCTTATCTGCGATATAGATGAGTCACTGTCATTCTGAGAAATTTAACTTTTTAATTTGCTAACCTGGTGCTTGTATTTTATTAGCAATTGCAAAAGAATAATCCGTTATTCTCTCGCAAGTGTCGAAAAGATGATGTTGTGGGGAAGACAGTTCCATCTATTATTCCAGCATGGCTGGAAAAAGCATGTAGTCTTTTCTGTTCTTTGCTAGTCCCTGAATCTCCTGCCTTATTTCCATGGTGGCGAATACCACAATCCGGGTGGGATCATGAATTTGCCTAACAATTGTACGGCAAGTCAGTCGTGCGAAATGCAAGCAAATTCTTCTGCTGCATACCGTGCGGCTACTTAACCATACAAGTAACAATTATAAACATCACAGGTACAGTAAATAAACATAAAATCATACATTTACATTTATAATCTGAAAAGAACCCAGATGGCTTTGGGAAAGAACGGAAAACTTATTTTCTTTTCCAAACAATTTTTCTCTGTTCTAATGGTCTTGGTAAAAATACCACCCTCCAGGCTGATGTACTTCGCACATAAAAAACAATGTAACACCTTACACTTCACCAGAGATATCAACCCATTAATTAAAAATCATTTATTAAACTTTAATGAATTCTTTTATACAGGCAAATTCTCTTGGAACAAAATAATATTTGTATGGCTCATTAAAATCAGACAAGATTAGCTACACCTGAGCTTTCTATTTTCTTGAAAATAATTCACAAATACTCTTTAAAAAGCTCAAATCCAACATAAGGTGTCTTTTTCATGTCTCTCTCTCTCATACTCGCAAACACACACGTAGAAACCATTTTTTATTCACTTCTAAACTTATTCATTCAACTTGCAGTAGAAGACAACTATATATTAACTATTATTGGGGAAAAATGCAAATTTATGTTCGGTAGAGTGCTTTAATGTCCAAGAGTGAGTTCAATTAAGGAAAGGGACTTTCTTTGTTTTTGTTCATTTAAATGCGAAAATGTATTGCTATTTCAGCAGGATAACTTTTTCAAAATAAATGCCTTTTTCATATCCTAATAAAATGACCAGTTTTTAATAATGTTTGGAACAAAAAGAAATTCTTCCCAGACCAAGGTTTTGTTTTGTTCTGTTTTAAACTGGGGGAAAACACAGTGATAACATTTAGCTCACTGCCTTTATTTTTCTCATCTTCCTTTTGATCCCCCCTCCTGCTCTTTCTTCCAAAGAACGAACGAAACTGGAAGAATTATCGATCTGATGTGTGATAAATGGTCGTGAGTTATTTGATTTGAGTTTCCTTGATAACCAGTGTGGCAGATAGATTTTTTCCATTTCATTGCAACAAAACTCCTCACCCTACATCCTTTGTACCAAAAGGTAGGGTCTCTATCCCCTTGTCTGGAATCTGAGTGTGTGCCTAAGGCAGAACTGACACTATGTTACTTTTGAGTGAAGTCATAAAAAAATGATCCGATTTATGCTTGGTTCTCCTGGGACACTCAGTCTTGGAACCCGGCCACTATGTTATGAAGAATCCCAGGCCACTTGAAAGGATACATAAGTTTCTGGTCAACAGCTCTAGCCTACACCAGCGTCAACCCACAGACATATCAGCGAAGATGCCTCCAGAAGATATCATCCCCCCGCCCCCAGCTCTTGAATCTTTCCAGCTGAGACCCCAGACATTGTGGAGCAGAGATAAGCTGTCCCCACTGTAACGTGTCCAAATTTTTAACTTGCAGAATTCTTTATGTAATATGATGATTGTTTTGTCACTAAATTTGGGGGGGATCTGTCATACTGCAGTAGAAAACAGCAACAAGGGAAGTCAAGTCGATCATCTCTTCAGATGTTTACTAACCATTCGCTTTCCTTCTGCTTGTTGCCTGTTCATAAACTTTGCCCATTTGGATCCTGCATTGTTTTTGTTTCGCTCATGTATTCTGCATGTAATCCTATACTTGTGACATATATTGTCAATGTATTCAACCGGTGGCTTGTTAGGTGATAGAACACTTTCAACTTTACATAGTCAAATTTTTCAATTCTTTTCCTTTTTAAATTTTGGTATTTTGTGCCTTTTTGAAAGAAAAGCTTTCCCAGTTGAAGGTTATTTACAAAAGAAACTTCCATTTTCTTCTAGGACTTTCATATCTCTATGATCAATCCTATAATCCATCTTTAATTTATTATTTTATATGGTATGGAGGTAGGGGAAATGGAAATATTTTAAAACAGATAGGTTTTTTTATTAATTTTTTTTTATTAAGTAAACTCTACCTTGAACTCATGACCCCAAGGTCAAGAGTCACATGGTCTACTGACTGAACCAGCCAGAAGGCCCTACACAGTCGACTGTTTCTATACCATTTATTTAAATAATCCATTCTCCACTGATAAAAGAGGCCTCTTTTACCAACTAAATTCTTCAACTAAATTCTTCAACCAATTCAATTCTTCAATTGAATTCTTCAATTCTTCAAAGCTTGAGAAAATAGCTTTGACTTTATAGATTAATGTGGGACCAATTGGCAGTTATATTGAGTCTTCTTATACATGAGTATGGTATATTTTCCTATATATCCGGGCCATCTTTTAGGTCCTTCAGTAAGTTTGCAATTTCTTCACCCACTCACCAACAATTCTTGTTAGGTTTATTCCTAGTCAGCTTACGGTTTCTGTTACTCTTGTAGATAGAGATTTTGGTTGGTTTTTTTTTTTTTTTTTTGATATTATATTTTTCAAGTTGGCCATTGATGCAGTATAATAAAGCTACTAATTGTGCATTCACATATTCATATCTATATGCACCAAGAAATATTTCATATTTCTTATATCTGGCTTTCTTTTTCTGTGGATTTCTTCATTAGGTGACTCCCCTTGAATTTCCCTTTGAACTATGTGGCCCTCGCGTCGTCCACAAATAATGGCAGAATTACCTCTTCCTTTCCAAAATGTGTACCCTTCAATTTCTTTTCTTTGTATGATTGCATTAGCTAGCACCTCCTCATACCAGGGCATCTCAGACTTTAATGTGCCTGCAAGTTACCTAAGGATCTCGTTAAAGTGCTGATTCTGATTTCCCCAGGCTGCCAGATGAGGCAGGCCACATTTTGAACAGGTAGGTCTCTACATATGTTAAGTAGTAGTGATGATACAGGTCTTATTTACGACCTCAGTAAGGATTCTAATTATCCACCCCATTTCTACGGATGAAGAAACAAATTTAAATATATTAAGTAGTCTGACCAAGTAGCCAATGGCAGAGCAGGACTCGGCCCCAAATGAACAATTTCAAAGCTCTTCTTCTGTCTTTTTTTTCTTAAAGCTAATTTTTTTTGAATGTTTATTTATTTTTGAGAGAGAGACAGAGACAGAGCATGAGTAGGGGAGGGACAGAGAGAGAGGGAGACACAGAATCGGAAGCAGGCTCCAGGCTCCGAGCGGTCAGCACAGAGCCCGACGTGGGGCTTGAACCCACGAACTGTGACAGCATGACCTGACGCTTAACCGACTGAGCCACCCAGGTGCCCTGATGGTTTTTGAATTTGTAAATGATTCAAAAACATCAAAATGAGAATGATATTTTGTGACCCATGAAAATGACGGACGTAGCGTTCAAGTATAGTATCCACACATAAGGGTTTGCTGGAACCAATGACACTCATTTTGTGCTCTTACTGTCTCTGGGCTGCTCTCCTACCACAGTGGCCAGGAGAGCAGTTGAGGTATGTTCTCTGAGTGCCCTGCACTGTGACAAAGTACGTGCACCACAAACCACACCGATGCAGTTACAACCCGACTGTGATTGAAGTACCACATGGTACTGTGACTTCTCTTAATATTATTTTTTAAGTGCCACTGCAAACTTGTCAGGTCAAAACAAGAAGAGGAAAGCAGACTTCCAACGGCGTGTACAGTGGGGGTGCAGATGACTCTGTTATCATATTAGTTGGCAAAGCATTGCATTTATTCTGGAATGACACCAGACCAGATACAAATACCGTATTCATTGGAATTAGTGGGGCTAAACACTCATCACAACTCCCACGAAAGCAATGGTCATTAAAAAAAAAATAAAAAATTTTTTTTAAAAAGTGGACTATCTCATCATAGCAGAATTTTGTTTGTTTATTTATTTATTTGGAGAGACAGAGACAGAGAGAGAGAGTGCGGGCGAGGGGCAGAGAGAGAGGAAGAGAGAAACCCAAGCAGGTTCTACGCTGTCAGTGCAGACCCCAGTGGGCATGAACCACGAGATCATGGCTTGAACAGAAATCAAAAGTCAGATGCTTAACCGACGGAGCCACCCAGGCGACCCCACAGCACAGTTTGTTTGTTTGTTTGTTTGTTTGTTTGTTTCACAAAAAGAGTTAAAAAATGAGGTTCAACAAAATAAGTTTCTAAGTGGCTCGTTTGTTTCCTGAGTAAGGCAAGCTGTTAGTCGATGGTGAGTAAACCAAATTGTGCTTGGTTGCCGCAAAGAAATTGTCCAGGAGAAATAAACCTGTTTAATTTTAAGACCATTGGCTTCGTTGGCTTGAAGAATTTGCAGTGTCAGAAGCAACACCGTTCGTCAACTAAGAACCAAGGCAAATGATTTCGGGTGGTTTTCCGTCGCTCCCGATGAGGTGACCGTTGTTACTGATATTGCACAGTTATTACTATCTGAGGATTGTAAAACAACAGGCGGGAAGGTTTTCAAAGAAACGGAGAGAACACTAATTCAGTTCCATCTGAAGGGGAATCTTCTAAGATGTGTTCCAAATGGTGGTGGTGAGAGTATTTGTTCTGAAGCAGAAAAGAGGCTCAGCTAAACTTATAAGGCATTTTAAACCTATGGATCCTCATTGTGTTATTATTCCCCAGCAGGTGCTTTGTGGCAAATACTAAAATCTATCGTGACCCACTGGTAATGGGGGCCTTCATTTCTGTGGACCTCAAGCATCATCAGTTCTGTATTGGTCACAGAAGAATAGGAATATCTTATTTCTCTGCCACATAGCAGATCAATGGCTAAAAGGTGACTGTGATTTTTTTGATGACCGAGGTTGAAATTTTTGTGAATGACCCGGGCCACCATCGACCACAATAAAGTTTTGGAAATGAGCTTTTGTTGCAGAACTGGTAGTTTCTTCATGAATGCGACCTAAAATTACAAGGTCAAGCAGCACTTTGAAGCGAAACTTAGACTGTGGTAAAGGTATTTCGACGACAAGTAATGCTGGCATCGCCCATAATGTCGAGCTGCTTTATCCATTTTCTGTGCTGTCACAAGTGAAAACAAGAAGGCCTCCATTGTGCACCAGCTCTGTTTTCTTTTTTAAAAATTTTTATTAAAGTTTTTAATTGTTTATTTTTGAGAGAGACAGAGGGAGAGAAAGAGAGAGAGAGATCATGAGCGGGGAAGGGGCAGAGAGAGGGAGACCCAGAATCCGAAGCAGGCTCCAGGCTCTGAGCTGTCAGCACAGAGCCCGACGTGGGGCTCAAACTCACAAACTGCGAGATCATGACCTGAGCCGAAGTCGGACGCTTAACGGACGGAGCCACCCAGGCGTCCCATGTGCCAGCTATATTTACCAGCTATATTTTCTAAGCTCAAACTACAGTTTCAGTGGCATTTCTATGGGCCTTACTTCAAATGCAAAGGAAATTTCCATATTTCAAAATCCATTTAACGGCAGTGAGGAGAGAGTCTGCCTACCCTTCGATTCTAAGTAATTAATTTCATGACACGCTAAAAAGCAAATACCAAGAACTGAATAGAATTCTTTCAGCGCCTTCCAAGCAATGAACGTGCTCCATTAGTCGCAGGCTCATGGACAGACACCGGTGCTTGGCAATATCTATCAGTATGAAAAGACCTTTTCAAAGATGAAATATGTAAAGTCTCATTATGAATCAGCACTAACAGATGGTCGTGTGCAATCACTTCTGATGGCAGGAAACACTAACTTTGAACCTCAGTTAAATGTTACCCCCCTTCACAATAAAAGAATTCCGTTCACTTATGAGACCTATGATACAGAGAACTGTACTCCGTTATTAGTATTGTTATTACATTTTCAATTTTGTTCATCGAGATCTGTAGAAATTGTTCTCTCTCATTATGTAACTGCCTACATAGTATCCTTGATTCTGGCTCTTGGTCTGCAAAGCCTAACATTCTTACTCTCTGGTTCTTTGCAGAAAAATGTTGCCAATCCTTGACCTAGACTGTTCTCTTCTGTCTCTTACTGTCACAGGTATGGAGTAAAGACAATTCTCAAAATCATGTCTTTTGAGTGCCTACTACGTGCAAAGCTTTTTCTTTGTGAGAGGGCATAACTCTTTCCAATTCATAGTGCGGAGAAATTAAAGTTCAGAGCCCTTCCTAGGGTGGTATACTGCTAAGTGAATGAGGCATGATTTAAATCTGGTCTTCCTGGCTGCAAAACCTAGGCTGTGTGACCTTGGGAAACATACTTAACCTCTCTGAACGTGTTTCCTCATCTGTAAAACAGGGATTATAATGATAGAACCACCTATATCACGGGGTCGATTTGAGCATCAAATTAATTGATATATGGAAATCGGAATAGCTTCAGGGGAGAGCAGTCATGACCAGCTTTGCTACAGGTTAGCTGTATGCCCTTTGTCAAGTCACTTAACCTCTCTGATCCTCAGGATCCTCCTTTGTACAATGTGGATTAAAAACAGTCTACCATACAGAAATGTAAGGATTAAAACAAAATGCACCCAAAATACCCAATGTAAGGTTGTTTTAAGAATGAACTCAGTAAATGCTAGTTCATTTTCCCTGGACTATAGCCCTTCTACATTGACCCAAAAATTAAAAAAAAAAAAAAGGGGGGGTTGCCTGGGTGGCTCAGTCGGTTGAGCGTCTGACTTCCGCTCAGGTCATGATCTCACAGTCTGTGAGCTCGAGCCCCGCTTCGGGCTCTGTGTTGACAGCTCGGAGCCCGGAGCCTGCTTCGGATTCTGGGTCTCCCTCTCTCTCTGCCCCTCTCCCGCTCATGCTCTGTCTCTCTCTCTCTCTCTCTGTCAAAAATAAACAAACATTAAAAAAATTTTAAAAAATACTACAGCTAAATCAAACAACAATAAAACAAACCAAGGTAAAAAAAAAAAAAAAAAAAAAAACCCAAACAAACCTCAGCGTACTGATTGGGCGTTGGAGGACAGGGAGACTCTAAGAAATACAAACAAGGAAAGCAACTTACTGGAGTTGCCAGGTAGGATAAGGCGCGTCCAAGCAAATCCGACTTTCAGAAAAACAGCGCATTTTCATTTTAGTATAAGTATATCACAAATATTGCACGGGGCATACTTACACTAAATAAGCTATTAAGTGTTTATCTAAAATTCGGATGCAACCCAGTATCGGGTATTGTGATTTACTCAACCTGGTACCCTAGATGTGACAAAATCTAGTAAAGAATCTCTTACCTTGGGCCCGCAAGGCTCGGAATGCAAAAGCTCCTAATGTGTTTCCCAGTCTCTAATTGCAAAGGCTTTGGGGCAAAGGCTGACCCCCACCCTCCGGGTCCCTGCCAAGCAAAGGGCCTGGACTGGAACCCCCAGGCGAGCAATCACCCTCCAGCACCGCCTCGGAGGGAGCCTGGGGGGGGGGGGGGGAACTGCCAGGCACACAGTGGCAGCAAGCCCAGTGGCCCCTCGGGTCCCTCTGCCCCAGGCTTTCCTCGGGTGGGGCCCTGCGGTTACAGTGTGGTGACTCTTTGTCTCTGCACCCCTGCCACGCCCTGCTTGGTCCACCTGCGGGTGGGGGTGCAGGAGAGAAAACAGCTTTGGAGGAAGGGAAAAAAAAAGGCTTATCAACGTAACATTCTTCTTGGCGGCTGCGTGCTTTGCTGCTCTGCCCCGCAAACTTTAATTACTACGTTGAGGCCGAGTGGCTGCAGGTTGTCATTGCCAGGTCTGATTGAACAGCCTGCTTTGCACAAAGTCCTAGGGATTGCTTTTGCTGCACTTTCGAACGGCTCGTGACGGTGGCTCTTTTACGTTAAGGAGGAAACTCTGTGGTTAAACTGTAGCCTAGGTATTTTTAGAGCCGTTACCATGTTAACCGGATTTCGTACATTTCACCTGCAGGCTATGCA
This sequence comes from Acinonyx jubatus, assembly GCF_027475565.1. Lineage (NCBI taxonomy): Eukaryota > Metazoa > Chordata > Mammalia > Carnivora > Felidae > Acinonyx > Acinonyx jubatus. The sequence goes on along the minus strand of NC_069393.1, from coordinate 11,364,583 downwards.
GTCGTGCTCAGGGCCTTCCCTAAACTCTAACCAAAAAAAAAAAAAAAAAAAAAAAGATTTAACAGTTGTGAATATTGTGTTTTGGACCAACTCCCAGGCATCAGAAAGCTCCTCACCAAATACGTGGGCTGCTGAGAACCCCTTCTTGGATGGGTGGTACCATGCCACCAGAGAGGTTTTATTTTTTTTTCCCTCCATACCTAACTTGATTTGAAGGAAACTAACCCAAAGGCTAAAATTGGTTAGTTCTAAAGGTCAGAGCCTGAAGGCAGTGACCCGTTGGTTAATGATTAAGCTTTTTCTAAGCTGTCTTAGACAGAATTCTGGCTTTCTGCCACTTCTCTGGTCATTTTAAGCTGCAAATTCTTGTACTGTTAGTTTTTAAGTAGGTAGCAAAGGTTATGAGAAAGACATCACTCGTTAGTTATTTTTCCTTATCAAATGTGTTTAGGGTTTTGGAAGGCAGAGGCTGTTCTGTGTTAAGGGAATCTTCTGAATGTCCCCGGCTACACAGGCTTTAAAGATGGACCAGAGGGTCCTGGGGGGTGGGGGTGGGGGTGGGGGTGGAGGTTTCTAGCTATTACTCCCATGTTAATTAGCTGCCAAAGAAGAAGCCGGAAGTGAGTGACAGGACACCCACTTAGAGATTAGGTATTAGTTCCCAAATCACTGCTATCCAGGGTGGTTTTTCACCGATAATCCCAGCACGGAAGGTTCAAGAAACAGGAGCCTAACAGCCACAATATATTTATCATGTCTGTCATCAGTTAAGAACTGGGAGAGCTTTAAAATACTCTGAATGAAATGTGAAGCCCAATGAGGTTTAAGTGATATGACGTTTCACTCCCAAATTTAATGCCAGTTTATTCTCTGGTCTATCTGAATTAGAGTCGATTTGTACACCAAAAAAAAAAAAAAAAAAAAGGAAAAAAAAATCCCTCCCATAAACAAATCTAAATGTTATGCGGCCAAGCTGTTAAAACACTTGCTCCAATATTGAACATGGAAGAGCTGTTCTCTATTTCTCAAGGGAAAATATACACAGTCAGACCTTGCTTATCCGTAACCCAAACTTCCGGAAGGCTTAAGTATTTGGAATTGCTCCAAACCCTGAAGGGGGAGGGAGGAGACGGATGGAGAGGGAGGGAAAGTGGGAAGAGAGGCTGGCGATGGGGGGGGGGGGGGGGGGAGGCGGGTTGGGAGGGTGGAGGGGGGTGGTGAGGATGAGAACCAGCAGAGAGCAAGCAACTCAGCTTTTGGAAGTAGACCTGAAGCCTTAGCAACACAGACAAGAGACCTGGAGGTTACATCTGATTGGCTTAGCAGCCGGGAGGAATGGTGCGCTCTGATTGGCTGGCGATGATGTCTCCAAATACCCAGCCTTTTTCAGGAAAGCAAATTTATGTGGCAGAAGGGACAGGAGACCGAAGAAGCAGGCAAGAAAAAAAGGGAAGGGAACGGGGCACAATCAATGGCAGATGATTCCTAACGGAGGTGATGACTGTGATGAAAAAGACAAAAAGAGTAACGGCACCTACTGATGTAACTGCTTAGGGTTTACAGAGTTGCTTTTACGTGTAATCACTGATACTGTCTTTCTTAAGACCTGCAGGGCTCCCAGAAGTTCAATCGCGGGCTCCATCCAGGTCACTCAGCTCTTAAGAAAAACAGCCGAGAGTTTCCGGCCACAAATCCAACACGCTTGATGTCACAGGGGGTGTTGCGGAGGTCGCGATCTGGAGTTGCGGGCAGGAGCCAGGGCGAGCAACTGCTCTGATCACAGAAAAGAGAACCAGAAGCCCCATCGGTCTGTAGGTTAGCAGGAAATGCAAATGCGGGTGAAGGGCTCTCGGCCCTTTGCGGTCACAGACCTTGAAAACACAGGCGTGGGGAACATCTCTGTGGGTCTCTGGAAGGGGAGACGGTGGTGCAAATGGGCCTGGAGTCCTGCAAGCTCGCAGGGCGGCTCGGACTGCATTTCACCGGGGAGTCTCAAAGTCTTGTCACACGCGTCATGTGGAGCCTGGCACCTAATCATTGTCCCCCACCTCTCCTTGAAAAGCCTCTCCTTCCTCAGCCTTCCGATCTCATTGCTCTTCGCCCGGCTGCTCTAGCTGGAACCCTGAAAGTCACCCTGGTCTCTCTCCCCCTTCCCCCTTCCTAATTTCTTGGCAAGTCACAAAGATTCCATTTCCAAATCATGCCTTGAATCAGGTGATTCCTGTCCATCTCCACAGTCACCGGCATTTTTACCTCCCCGGCAACAGCTTCCTCGTGGATGTCTCCAATTTCTCGCTCCCCGTCCTGTCCTCTCCACCTCCTGCCCCCTTCCCTTCAAATCCGTTCTGTGCATCCTGTCCACGCCCTGCTTAAAACGTGCCCCGAGAATAAAACTTGCGATCCTTACTAGGGCCTGGCCCCTGTTCACTTTGCGACGCTCTGCCTAGCGTCACTGGAGTCACTGAGGCCTTATTTTGGTTAGGAAAACACACTACAGTCTTCGCAGGCGGGGAGCCGGCAACCTTGCTGCTGTCGGGCTCCACGTCCTCCGTGGCTGGCTCGTTCTCCTGTTTCATGTAACCCGCACAGAAGGGCTCCTGTCCCAAGCCTGGCAGAGGAAGACACTCCTTCGTCCTCACACGCAGTGCTTGTTTGTTAACTTCCTCCGATTCCTCACTCTGGAATCACACATGCTTGTATTTGGTTCCTTGTTTATCGTCATCTTTTTATGGGTCTCCCCCCACCCCCCGCCTCCACCCCAGCAATCATCAAGCTCAGTGAAGGCAAAAGGGCAAGGTTTCTTTCGTTCATGCTGTATCCCCTGAGCCCACAGCAGTGGCACGTGGGAGGGAGCGTTTGCCGAAGGAAGGAATGAAGAGCAGGGCCTTCACGTACCCTGCGGGGCACGTCACCTGTGCACCGACTGGTTTGTGCCCTGTCATTTGTGAATTCCTGTTGCAGCTGTGAGTCGTGAGTCGTGGGCTGCTACAGCTGCCATCGTGTGGGCGGTTTTGTGGAACCTCAACACCATGATTTCTGGAAAAGGGAATAGAATCTTGTTTGCAGTGGGACTTGGGGATAGTATCCATTCACTCCCCAGGTCTCTTAGTAGTCAACGCTTGAAATGCATCCTAAATCGGAGGTGTTCTAGATAGCTGTTGTGGAGCGGGTAGGAAATTGTGATATCGGTTTGCCTTCTGGGATTCCTGTGCGGAAAGGCGTTCATTCTTTTTTAGAGCCAGGAAAGTAGAGGTCCCCACTCCCCAACGGTCAAGAAAAGCGTACTGCTTTCTTGACAGTCTGGGGAGCTCACGCACTGGCCATGACCAAGCCTGTATCTATTTTTGATCTGGCCAAGTTGCGTCTGTGAATGAGGAACACATCCCCGGCAAAGTAAATCACTCCCTAGAGATTTTAAAATCGCGATGGAATCAGTATCTTGATCAAGGTATTGCTGCTTTAATGACATTCATTTCAGTATTCTAGTTTTGGGGATCTCTTAGCTGACCTGTTCCGGGTACTTCTGAAAATGAAGTTTACCATGGTGCCCTCTGGTGGAATCAAATTTGTCCGTTTTTTAAAAACGAGCCTTAACTAGTGAGACTGCATCCATCTGTGTGACAGAAATGTAAGGAGCAACTCAAAATGAAAATGTCCATCAACTGTTAAGAAGGGTTCTCTTGCTCTCGGGGGGACAGCAAGAATTACATGCCTCGGAATAGCTGCTTGCCGGCCAATTCAGGGGTACAGCTGGCTGGAGCTGCAAAGGAAGGGCCATCATAAAAGTGCATGTAATTCCACATCCATTAGATGGATGGATGGCTCCGGGCCAGGAGCCACCGCATTTCAAATCACCTGGTTCTATGCAAGCTGACTAATTAGGTATTATATTCAGAAGGTCGCAAGAAGGGTAGAGCTATTACAGCGTTTGCAGTACTATTCATAAATAGTCATGAGCTCAAGAGGGAGGTAGTATTTTGTTGCAGTTTACTGAGAACCCGTGGAGATTCACCGCACATGACCACTGTCAATTAGATTCCTCACTGAGCTGATACAAACACAATGTGTCCATCAAAATGGCCAGGGTGACAGTGCCTGCTCTTGAAACTGTTGTGGCCATGAAATTTAGTGACTCCTTCACTTAGCTCCACAAGGGGACAAAGTCACGGTCTCTTGGAGACAATCTAGGTGACATACCACTCGAGGATCCTACTCGAGTGATCCTACTCGAGGAACCGAGATCATTGGACCAGGCCACTTCCATGTGAATGGAAGTTAGAAACAAAGCTCTTCGCTGGCTTAGGGTCTTACGGCAGAGGGAGGCAGTGTTATTCTGTATAGATCAGTTCCTGTATTTGTTCATCTTAATGTACTAAGTAAAACTACCATTCAAGATAAAAACTGAGGGGCTCCTGGGTGGCTCAGTTGGTTAAGCGTCCGACTTTGGCTCAGGTCATGATCCCGCGGTTTGTGGGTTCAAGCCCCACGTTGGGCCGTGTGCTGAAAGCTCAGAGCCTGGAGCCTGCTACCTCTCTCTCTCTGCCTTTCCCCCACTTGTGCTCTGTCTCTCTCTCTCTCTCTCAAAAGTAAATAAACATTGAAAAAATGAATAAAAATTGAGAAGGAAAACATAAAAACCAAAGCTCATGAACATCTAGTCCATCAAAAAGTCTGCAAATTATTTGGTGATTATTTTATATTCAGTACCTTGAAAAGTAGGGTGTGGGGTCAGAGTAATAGTGAGTTGTGCATACAGCACACTTACATTTCATCTGCGTGTTGCTTTTCCTACTGATGACCTTTCTTTGAAACTTGACCTCATATGAAAACAAAATAAAAAACAACTACCAGTTCATCTAAAGCAGTAGTTCTTACAAGAGTGGTACTGCCCCCTAGGGGGTGTTTTGGGACCACCTTTTGTGGGTGGGGTGTCTCAAAGTGTCTAAATAATTATGGGGCTGTTACTGACATTTAGCGTGCAGTGGCTAAGGATATACGGAGCAGTTCCATACTATGCCAGGTTTGCCCACCAGCCATTCACGCAGATAAAAAACCCATATGTAATCACCTAAGCCTAGGACCAAGTTTAGTGTTACATAAAAACACTCATAGTTTTGGCAAGGTTTTAATTTTTCAGAAATGCATATCCCAAGGAAATCAAAGGGAGATTATACTTTGTTTTGTCTGGAACTTTGCCAAGAATTGCTCAGAATTCTTGACAACCGTGATACTGATGGCCACACATGGTATCTGAGGGCCCCAAGAGCACAACCGTAAGTAATCACCTTTTTTATTTGTAATGTCCAATTCAAACAAATTCTGCAAATAGGTGTAAATGTCTGATTCTTTCATTGTGCCTTCTAGTGTCGTTATACCTGAGCGTTTTCAATTATTATTAACATAATTCCTTTTTTCCATTATGGTTAGGGAATTATACTGATGGTTTTGAAATTATGTATATTGGTAGGTTATATTATCCCTGAATTTCATTTTAGGATAGCGAAGGATGTTATTAAAATTATTTGTCATTAAAAGAGGACATTGGGGTGATAGTGAAAAATCTCAGGGTAGGGAACTCTGAAAAACCTGTCCTCCATGAAAGCAATAAAAATACTGGGAAAAATTGTCAAAATGTACTTTGCAGAACTCTGGAAATTAACCATAGGCTTGCAGCTATCAGGGGAGCTTTTATTCCAGAAAAGTGGCTAGATATCAGTAAAAACGGTGATACTTGTTTGATTTTAACTTGCTCTCCCCCATCACTCCCCAGCTCTGCAATAACCTGGAAAATCAGGTAAGAAACCAGCAGTCTGGCAGCCAAGGAAAGGCAGAATAGAGCCAGAGATCTTTCCAAGTCCCATTCCCCAGAGAACTGCCATTATTTCACCTGTCTGGTGGTTCCTTGGAACATACTGCTCAAACTACCATCTATATATGACTTGGCTCAGAGCTCATCCACTCATTGTAAACAGCCTTTTTCTCAATAGAAACAATTTTCTGTCATCTGCTGAAAAAGAGTCAGGGGCAAGTGTTTACCATTACAGTTTCCAGAGGCAGTGGATAATAGGCAAATAGCAGGATTACCAAAAGCTAAAAATGGGAAGTTGTGGAAAGATATGTTCCATAAGGATTTTTGAAAAGCAAAGACATATTGAGGAATCTAGAAGGCCAAGTGCATGCATACGGAGGTGAGCATATCTATGTTCAGGAAAGACTTGAAAAGGGCCCAGACTCTCACTTGTGCCTCACCTTGAGGCTCTGTGCAAGCAGGAAGTAAAAGTGAATGCAGAGTTGCATGGTGCCCATTGGGGTGCTGAAGATGCTCCCCAAACACAATGACAAAGAAATCAGACATTAAAGAATTAGTTCAGAAAAACCCAACCAACCGACAACAAACCATTGTGAGGTGGGAGAATCTGACTTCAAGAGTTGCCACATTATATTATTTAAAGTGTGTAAGTTTTCAACCAAAATTTGGGAAACATGGAAAGAGACAAAAATTGTGGCCCTCACACAGGACAAAAGTGGTCAACTTCCCCTGAGAAAGTCCAGGCATTGTACTTATTAGGCAAAGATTTAAATGAGATATCTCAGTTGTGTTCAAAGAACTACAGAAAATTATATCTCAAGAAATAAAGGAAAGTATGAGAATGATTTCTCGCCAAGTAGAGAAGACCAATACAGAGACAGAAATTATAAAATAGAGCCAAATGAAAATTCTGGAGTTGAGAAGGAAAATCATAGGAGTGAAAGTTTCACTAGAGGGGCTCAAAGAAGATTTGAGCAGGCGGAAGAAAGAATCACTAACTTTAAGATAGGTCAACTGATATTATCAAGAACAAAGAAGAGAAATAAAAAAGAATGAAAAAAAAATACACAGAGCCTCAGAGACCTGGGGAATATTATCAGTGTGCATATGGATAATACGTATGGATAATACGTATGGATAATACCAACATATGCATCATGGGAATCACATAGGAGAGGAGACAAAGCAGCAAGCAGGACATATGAAGAAATGCCAGAAACATTCCAAATTTGGTGAAAACCATTAATCCACACATCCAAATAGCTCAACAAACTCTAAGAGTAAAATCAAAGAGATCCACACCTAGACACATCATAATCAAACTGCTGAAAGACAAAGACACAAAAGAATCTTGAAGCAACAAGAGAGAACGACTCATCACATACAAGGGATCCTCGATAATATTAGCATCTGATTTCACAGAAGAACCCACATGGGTAAGAATGCAGTGGCAGGGGCATATTCAAAATTCTGAGAGAAAAATTTATCAACCAGGAATTATATATCCGTCAAAAATGAAGGGGAAACCAAGGCATTTTCAGATAAACAAAACACTGAGAGAATTCATTGCTAGAAGGTCTGCTCTGCAAGAAACACTAAAGGGAGTCCTCCAGAATAGAATGAAAGGTCACTAGATAGTAAAACTCAAATCCAGACGAAGCGCTAGGGAGCACTGGTAAAAATAACCATATAAGATGGTAACTTTGCAAAACAGCATAAATATGATTTTTGTTTGTACCACTTTATCTAATTTAAAAGACAAATTATAAAGTAATAATTATAAATCTGCACTGAGGGGCACACCACGTAAAATGTAGTTTATGTGACTGTAACAGCAGAAAGGAAAGGGAAGGGAATGGAATGATATAGGAGCAAAAGTTCTGTATACAACTGAAAGCAAGTTGGTATTAATCCAACCTAGAGTGTTATAAAGAAAGATGTTAGCTGTAAGTCCAGAGAAACCACTAAGAAAAAAATTTTTAAGAGGTAGTTAAAAAATGACAAAGGCATTAAAACGGTACACTAGAAATGATCTACTTACTACAAAAGAAGGCAGAAATGGAGGAATTGAGAAAAAAAGTCCTATAGACATATAGAAAAAAAGACATATAGAAAAGAAATAGCAAAATGGCAGACACGAATCCTACCGTTTCAGCAGTTACGTGAAGTGTAAAAGGCTTACACACCCCAATTAAAAGGCTGAGATTGACAGAAGGGCTAAAACCCTGATCCAACGCTATGCTGTCTATAAGAAATCTATTTAGATTCAAAGACATAAATAGGTAGAAAGTAAAAGAATGGAAAAAGATACTATGCAAAAGGCAACTTAAGTAGAGCTGGAGTTGTCACACTAATACCAGACAAAACAGATGTTAAGACAAGAGACATATAAAGATATTTCATAATAATAAAAGACTCGATCCACCAAAAACATATAACAGCAGCAATCATATGTGGGCCTAACAACAGAGTCCCAAAATACCTGAAGCGAAACCTACCAGAAGTGAAGGGGGAAGTAATAGTTGGAGACACCAATACCTTACTTTCGGTAGCGCGTAGAACTATCAGACAGAAGGTAGGAAACGGAGGACAAGAACAACATTATACAGCAATTAGACCTGACAGACATAGCGAACACTCCGCCTAACAATGGCACAATAACACATTCTTCTCAAGTACACATGGGGCCAGAAGAGACCCTGTGTTAGGCCATAAAACAAGTTCCAGTATATTTAAAAGGACTGAAATCACACAAAGTATGTTTTTGATCACAATGGAATGAAATTAGAAATCAATAACAAAGACTCACAAATATGTGGAAATTAAACAACATACACCCAAATAATTCAATACGTGAAAGAATACATAAGAAGAAAAATTAGAAAATACTTGGGGATGAATAAAAACTAAAACAAAACATATCAAACTATATGGGATGCACATAGCAGTATTTACAGGGAAGTCTGTGGTTGTAAATGCCTATCTTAAAAAGAAGAAAGATCCCCAATCAATGAACTAAACTCCCACCTTAACAAACCGGAAGAAGAAGAGCAAACTAAACCTAAAGGAAGCAGAAGGAAGAAAATAATGTTAGAGTGGAAATAAAATAGAAAACAGAAAAAGAGAAAATCACTAACTGACAGATTCAATACAATCTTCATCAAAATCTCAACTTCCGCTCTTGTTTTTTGCAGAAATTGACAAGCTTATTTTAAAATTCACATGGGAATTCAAGGAATATAGAATAGCTAATTCAATCTTGAAGAAGAAAAACAAAAAAGTTGGAGGACACACACTTCCCAGTTTCAAAACGTACTACGAGCTAGAGTAGTCACGACAGTGTGGTACTGGCCCTGAGGAGAGACCTATAGATCAATGAAATACAAGTGAGGGACCAAAAATAAACTCATAGGTCTAAGACAAATTAATTAAAAAAATTTTTTTAATGTTTATTTTTTTTTGAGAGAGAGAGTGCGAGCCAGGGAGGGGCAGAAGGAGAGGGAGACACAGAATCCAAAACAGGCTCCAGGCTCCTAGCTGTCAGCACAGAGCCCCACGCGGGGCTCGAACCCACGAACTATGGGATCATGACCTGAGCCGAAGTCGGATGACTCACAGACTGAGCCACCGAGGTGCCCCTAAGACAAATTAATTTTGAAAAGATGCCAAGACCATTCAATGAGGGAAAGAAAGATCTTTTTTAATAGATACATTCTGGGACAACCAGATATCTACATGCAAAAGAATGAAGTTGTGTTTTCATATAGGTGTGATAGGCTTTGTTATTATTTAGGTATGCCAAGGCCAAAAGATCAGGAAATGAGTAAAAGTGAAGATAGTTTGTCACACTCACAGTTCCCAAGAGATGCAGGCACATTACGGTATGGGGTACTACGTGGGGGAAGCACCGGGGTAGGTCAGGAGGCAGAGGGAGAGGGCAAAATTGTGGGCAAGAGCCTTTACTGTGGTTTCTATGGGAAGAAGGAGGTGAGCCAGAGTAAACACGTTTAGGACTAGCTAGGTGAATAATTTTAGCAGGTTCTGTTGAATAGGGGCTATCCCCTAGCTGTATGCTATCTCACCCTGAGGTAATTGGGGAAGGTGAGTAGAGGTCTGGAGCGGGAGAGCCTGATGAAAGAGGTGGTTGGGTGTATGGCCACTGGACTGGTTGGTCTGCATTTGAAAAAAACATTCATGGGGGAGTTGCTTTCTATTGCTAGGAACCGGCTAACCTTGGGGGGCAGTAGGGTCTGCAGGGCCACAGATGTCGATCATCAGAATACAGGAAATGAAAGACGTGATTCATACAAGCTGGACCCCATCTTACACCATGTACAAACATTAACCTAAAATGAATCACAGATATAAATATATAAGAGCTAGAAGTATGAAACTCTTATAAAACTATAAAATCTCAGAAGAAAACAAAGGTATAAATCTTTGTGGCCTTGGCTTTAGACACTAATGGCATAAGTGACTAAAAAGAGATAAATTGGACTTCATCAGAATGAAAACCTTTCGTGCTTCAAAGGACACTATCAAAGAAGTAAAAGACACACGCAGAATGGCTATTTGCATATCATACATCTGATAAATGACTTTTATCCAGAAAACATACAGGACTCTTATAATTCAGTAAGATGATAACTGGAATTAAAAAGTGGACAAATGGACGTAGTAGACATTTCTTTCCAAAGAAGATGTGCAAATGACCCACAAGCACATGAAAAGATGCTCCATGTCATTAGTCAGTAGGAAAATGCAAATCAAAACCACAGTGGGACTATACTACGTCACACCTACCAGGATGGTTATTAAACAGGGACAATAACAAGGGTTGACAAGGATGTGACAGCGTTGGAACCCTCCTACATTGCTCTTGGGAATGTAAACGGTGAAACAGGTATGGAAACCAATTTGGCGGTTGGTTCTTCAAAAAGCGATACGTGGTTACCATATGATTTAGCAATTCCACTTCTAGGTATATACCCAAGACAGGTGAAAATATATGCCCACACAAAAACATGAATATTCATAGAACTTTTATTATTCATAATAGCCAAAACATTGACGCAAGCAAATATGCCTCTACTGATGAATGATAAACAAATGTGGTTTATCCACACAAGGGATTATCCAGCAAGAAACAAAAAGGATGTACTGATTGATGCTATAATATGATGATCTCTGAGAACATTATTAAGAAAAAAGAGACAGGCACAGGAGCACGTAATTGTATGATTCCACTTATATGAAATGTCCAGAAGAGACAAATCCATAGAAACAGAAGGTAGATTAATAATTTCCAGGAGTGGGAATAAGGAGTGACTAGTAACAGGCATGGAGTTTCTTTTTGGGGTGATGGAATGTTCTGGAATTAGTGGTGATGGCTGCAAATCAAAACCACTATTTTTTGCATATATGAAAAACCACTCAATTATAAACTTTAAAGGGGTGAATTTTATGGTATGTGAATTATATCTCAATTAATAAAAGAGGATGTCGGGTTGGTATTAGTTTCCAGGGGCTGCTGTAACAAATTACCCCAAGCCCGGTGGCTTAAAAGAACACAACTTTATGTTCTCACGGTTCTGGAGGCTACAAGTCCAAAATCAGTTTCTTGGCAGGGCTGTGCTATCTCCAGAGGCTCTAGGAGAGAAGCTGTTTCTTGCCTCTCGCAGCTTCCAGAGGCCACCACACAACATTCCTTGACTTGTGGCCCCATCACAAATCTCTGTCTCTATGGTCATGTGACCTCCTCTTTTTTCTTTTTTAACAAAATTTTTTGATGTTTATTTTTGAGAGACAGAGACAGAGCGTGAGCAGGGGAGGGGCAGAGAGAGAGGGAGACCCAGAATCAGAAGCAGGCTCCAGGCTCTGAGCTGTCAGCACAGAGTCCGATGTGGGGCTCGAACCCATGAACCATGAGATCATGACCCAGCTAAAGTTGGATACTTAACTGACTGAGCCACCCAGGCACCCTGCTTCCTCCTCTGTTGTGTTTATGCCTAACCTCCCCCTGCCTCTCTCTGAGAAAGACATTTGTGATTTGATTTAGGGTCCACCCAGATAAGCCAGGGTAATTTCCTCATCTAAAGATGCTTAACCTTATCACATCCACAAAGATTCTTTTTTCCTTATAAATTAACATTTGCAAGTTCCAGGGAGTCAAGCCTGATATATTTAGGTAGCCGTTATTCAGCTTACTATAGGGTTTGTTTGAGTTGAGAACCACCCGTCTACAAGATCACGGCTCCTCAGTGTGACCTTGAATGCCATACTTTGTCCAACCTCCATAACTTTGTATCTCTCACTCTCTGGTTTATGGAAAAACATGTTGATTTTGTTCATGTATGTTTTGTCATATTGGTCTTTCAACTGATTTTCTCAGAATAATTGGAAGTACATTTCTTGGGGCGCCTGAGTGGTTCAGTCAGTAAAATGTCGGACTCTTGGTTTTGGTTCAGGTCATGGTCTCATAATTTGTGAGTTCAAGCCCTGCATTGAACTGTCAGCACAGAGCCTGCCTGGGATTTTCTCTCTCCCTCTCTCTGCCCCTCCCCCACTCTTGCTCTCTTAAAATAAATAAACTTAAAAAAAAAGTGCATTTCTCGTAATTGGTGTCTCTCTCAAAGGTAAAAGTAACCTTGCAAATCAACAGCAGCCCTAGTATACTGGGGTAAGGGGCAAAAAGTTGGGGCAAAGTCCTGGAATTGAACATCTAGTATAATTTGAATTTTTGTTTTCTAAAGTAAAATTAAAATGTTTTGTTAGAGGACGGAAGAAATGAATGTTACTTAAATATTAAATATGCAAGAAATAATATTAAAGAAATCAAACTGGATAGCACGTTGAGGTATTTCAATTACATATTTATAAAAAATGAAGATATCCTTCTAAATAAATCTATGTGACATACAACCATTGGGAATAACTCCCCAAAATTGAGAAAGCAGGATCTTTCCATGAGAAACAAAAGTCCTGAATGGGTAGAATTTTTTTTTAAATATTTTTAACAGTTTTATTTATTTTTGAGAGACAGAGAGTGAACAGAGGAGAGGCAGAGAGAGAGGGAGACACAGGATCCGAAGCACACTCCAGGCTCTGAGCTGTCAGCACAGAGCCCAACACAGGGCTCGAACCCACGAACTGTGAGATCATGACCTGAGCCGAAGTTGGACGCTTAACCGACTGACCCACCCAGGCACCCCTACGAGTTGAATTTAATTTAAGGCTGCTTTTAATGGGCAGTGATGGCTCAGGCACTTACAATGGCGTATTGATAGTCAACTGTCAATTCATTCATTCAAAATACATGCATTTTAATGCCTTTTATATGCCAAGCCCTGTGCTTAACACATATGTCGATTAACATGTTATATTTCTCCTGCAATGGGAAACATGGTCTAACAGGAAAACTAAGCATGTAAACAAATTATGTGATAGTGTCAAAATAGGAGTACTATGAGAGTAAGGAGGATAGAAATGTCGTTTCTTTCTTTCTTTTTTAATGTTTTATTTTATTTTTGAGAGACAGTGAGAGCAGGGGAGGGGCAGAGAGAGAGAGGGGGGCAGAGGATCTGAAGTAGGCTCTGTGCTGACAGTAGCAAGTGGAATGCGGGGCTCGAACTCACAAACTGCAAGATCGTGACCTAACCTGAAGTTGGACACTCAACTGACTGAGCCACTCAGAAGCCCCTAGACATGTCATTTCTTACCGAAATTGTGGAAGGATTCACAGAGAGGTGACTGGCAAGGACCTGAAAGATTGGGAGTTTGACAAAGAAGGGGCAGAATAATTTCCCTACAGACGACAAAAGCATGCTGGAGAGATACTGGATAGGAGTTACGGAGGGAAAAACCAGAGCAACGGAACGCACAAATACTAAACGTGGTCTTTTAAACATTTTTTTTCAATGTTTATTTATTTTTGAGAGAGAGACAGAGATAGAGCTTGAGCAGAGGAGGGGCAGAGAGAGAGGGAGACACAGAATCTGAACCAGGCTCCAGGCTCCAAGCTGTCAGCACAGAGCCTGACATGGGGCTCAAACTTGCGAACAATGAGATCATGACCCGAGCCGAAGTCAGATGCTTAACTGACTGAGGCACCCAGGCACCCCTACACATGGTCTTTTTAAAAGAAATATGATCAAAAAGACATATTAAAAGAGCACATCATGTCCCTAAAAAAAAATCAACCCAAAACAGCCATTGCTGAGATATGTTCTAGTAAAACTATGAGACTTTAGTTTTAAAGCTAAAAGTTTCTTTTAAAAAACGGTAATAAATATTTGAGTATCCAAGCAAAAAATCCAAGTCATTTATAAGGAAAAGAAATTCAGGGGTGTCTTAAGCATCTCTTGATTTAGGCCATGGTCTCATGGTTCAAGATCATGCCTCACATCAGGCTCCACGCTGATGGTGTGGAACCTGCTTAAGATTTTCTCTCCCTCTCTCTGCCCCTTCCTCGCTTGCACTCTATCTCTCTCAAAATAAATAAACTTAAAAAAAAAAATTCAGGTTATCAGGCTCTGTGACAGTAATATATTTTTAAAGATTTGTTTTGTTTTATTTTATTTTATTTTATTATTTATTTTGTTTACACCCAACACGGGGCTCAAACTCACAGCCCCAAGATCAAGAGTTCCATGCACCTCCGACTGAGCCAGCCAGGCACCCCTAAAACAGTAATATTTTATGCAGAAGACAATGAAGTATGGCACTTAAAACACTCAAAGGAAGAAAAATGTGAGCAATAGATTTTATAACCAGCCCAAAGGATCTTCAAGTAAAAAAGGCCATAGGGCAACTCTTAGGAACAGGCAAGAACTCAGGAAGTATTGTACACTTTACAGGATAATCTCTAAAAGTGCAGGCTTTAGACAAGCAATTACTGAGGAGATATTGAGAAAAGTAAAGAAGAACAGCCTACAAGTTAATGAATGGAATGTTCTTTAGAACTGATTTAGCTAAAAAAGTCAAATATCACATTTTTGGAAATCTCTAACGAATTAATGGATGTTGGCAAAAGTCATCAATAGTTGATAACAGCTTATCTCCTGATAGAAGAATACATTGTCACCCATGAAGTGGTCTTCTCTGCGTGCGCGCGCGCACACGCACACACACACACACACACACACACACACACCCGCAGTGAGTCTGGATATGATCAATCTTCTATACCCATCCATCAGTTTATAGGAAATACAAGGTTCAGAGGAACATGCTACGTGACACCATGGGGACACGCTTGGCAAAATGCAGACTGTCGAAACTATACCAGATAACCCTGGGTATCTTCAACAGAAAACCACGAGGGGAAGAAAAGAAAAGGACAGGGACCCCATAGATTGAAAGGGACTTAAGAGACATATGTCAACTGAAGGACCCAAACTGTTACACGTACACACACAGATGGAAATTGGGGAAGTGTGGACCCAATTTGCTACTTGATGATATTAAGCAATCATATGACTGGATACTCACTGGACATTAAGAAATTATTGTTAATATTGTGGGTGTGATAGCTATTGTGGTTATGGTTTTAGAAGAGCACTTTCATGTTTTAGCAATTCACACTGGACTATTTACAGGTGAAATGATAAGAGGCCTGAGATTTCCATGGAATAATTATGAGGGACAGATGCGAGCTATGGCCAAAACGACCTTAACCACATACTGATAATTGCTGACTCTGGCCTCACGATTATGTGCTCTCTATGCTTACACACATTTATACACATTTGTATACAGTGCAGTGAGGAAGAACCTGTTTTGATTAACTGAAGAGTTTCGTAGATTTTGGGTTTTTTTTTTTGGGGTCCTGCCAACTGAATACATAAAATCCTCCAGCATAATGTAGTAGGAAAGTCTAGTTTATAATGCATGTACTATTCATTGGTAAGATCACATAATTTACAATAAAAGTAGCTTTCTATGAAATTGCTTCAGATTTACAATTTCTATACCTTTCTGGTCGGGCAGTCGTCCCGTCCATCTCGTTAGTGTAGCGTAAAGCGTGTTACAAGGCTTTAGTGTGTTGGAGAAACAACATGCAAGGGAGAATCAGATGACCTTGCCTTCAACCTGCCTCTGCTCCTGGGAATCTCTGTGATGTGGGACAAACTATTTAATTCCTTTAAGTCTTAAGTGTGTCATCATCTTTATAATGAAGGAGCTGGACTAACCTTCTCTACATTTCAGACCTCTACTATCTCTTATATGTGGCATATTTTTGGGACATTTTGTTCTGCTGAGAAAATAGGAAAGGATTTTCCTAAAAAAGAAAGGTAGGAGTTTAGAACTATTCTCAACCCTGAAGTCAGGGGCCAAGTCACTCAAAATGGGAGAGTAATTTACCCAGAGAAAGAACTTAATCTTGAGTTAGAGAAAGGGGAAAACATGACTCACGTTTAATGGGAAAGATCCAAAGATCATAATGGATTCCGAATTTACCAGGAAGTAGCAAAACGGTGTTCCAATGGACAGTTCAAACTTGATAATGTAAGGTGCATAAGTAACCATAGCAGAGAAACCATGAAGCAATCCAGATACTTGACTCAGCTTTGCTCGAAGCCCATCTCCTTTATTTTTAGGTCATCTTAGTGAAATGTCGTATACTTGGAGACTACCCAAAGGACAGAGAGAAATGTGTTGAAAGGGTTACAAAACAGGCAAAGCTAAGGGAACTAGGATCCGTTGGCTCGGGGGAAAGAATGCTGGAGCGCAGAGAAGGTGTAATAACAACCTTCCAGTAGGCAGAGAAATATTATCCAGATGAAGATAAGTTGCTGTTTTAGTCAGCTGGTTAGAGTTCGGGCTTCTATTACAGAAGAAAGAATTATAGTTAGGCTTAGGGAAAGCTTCCTGGCACCTGGGAAATTGGAAATGTTCCTTCTCTGAGGATCTCTGAGCACAGGGAAGATGACCAACTTGAGATGATTCTAGTGTAACCTCCTTGAAATTGTAAAGATAACTAAATGATGCGTATCTAGTGATTTACGTTCAAATCTCATAGATGTGGGTAAAAATCATTGCTTTGGTGTGGACTGCTGATACAAATCTGGCAGACGTAGATCAGGCCTCATTTCCTTCTCTGATTCTTTCAATTTCCTGCTCCCTTGAACTATCATAATCGTCAACATCAAAAAGATCTTATTAAGCTCTTGGTGCGCGTGGACTGTGCCAGCCGACTACCAGTGAAAGAACATAATCTCCACTCTCTCGACTGCCTCCGCTCTCTCCCCATGAAGAAACACAGCAGGGAAAGGCTGGCTTACAGTTTTCATTGCTGGCTTGGTCTGGTTTGTGATTCTTTTTTTCCCCGTGGCTACCGTGTCTTAGGTTCCTTTAGGGTTGAGAGAGTGAGGAAAAGAGAGACGACCTTGCTATATGCGACTGACGCGTTAGGAGAATTAATACCAGTACAGAGGAGGAGAGAGGCATGACCATGAATGAAGGTAACAGATGAAATCGTCAGGAGAGGAAAATGGAGGGAAAACAGCAGGAGTTAGTGCAAATAATCGAAGAAAGGCCAACTCTAGTTCCTTCAGTAGGTCAACAAATATTTATTAAGTGCTTAGGAGCCAAACGCAAATAGAACGGGTGTAGTTCTAGGCCCCATGCTGCCTCGCACCGCCCTGCTGCAGCTGCTGGCCTGAGGGGATCACCATTGTTGGGACTAAGGACAGCCAGCAGGGTCTCTGCTCGGAAAGTCGTTATTAGAGCACTCTAATTTCAGTATTAGCATTAACTCCGTAATACGTGGAAATCCATTTTTGTCGGCAAAACATGAAAGACATTGGTGATGTGCCTTGCCACGGGGGTGAACATGGAGCATAAAAATCCGTCCATCTCAGGAAATCATTATTAGTATGAACTTTGGCTCTGCCATCCTCTCTACTGACCGGCTGGATGTTTTCATGTTACTTGCCTTCCTGCCGTCCCCAGCGGTGGACAGACAAAAGGCCACAAAGGCAAATTCTTAAAGAGAGAGCACGCAAGTCCCAGAAATGCAATTGCTAAATATGTCTGGACTAGACCTTCAGCGCCTCGGCTAAGGACGTCTAGAAAGTGGCCAAAATAGATCCTAAAGAGATAACCATGGCGGCTTTATGAGGAGAAGAGTCGTTCAGTTAGATGGGAAAGCTATTCTCGCTTTTCTTTTTTTCTTCTCATTTAATCTGTAAGGATTACACAGAGAGATGGGACTTCTCCCTTTCCACATTTTAGATAGTGAATGATACTTTTTCCAATCTGGTGTTATATATAGCATATTTTTAAATTTGGAAATACTTTTCTGGCTTATTATTTATTTTTAAAATATTTTTTAAGTGTATTTATTTATTTTGAAAGAGACAGAGTGCAGGCAAGGGAGGAAAAGAGAGACGGACAGAGAGAATCCCAAGCGGGCTCTCCACTGCTAGCCAGCATAGAGTCAGACGTGGGGCTCGATCTCACAACTGTGAGATCGTGACGTGAGCCAAAATCAAGAGTCGGACGCTTAACTGACTGAGCCACTGAGGTGCCCCTATTTTTTATAACTCTCCTTGCATCCGAAAGGATTTGAGTTGGCTTAGTAGTAAATTATGTTTCTCTATGAAAAGCATGGTTTGTTTTATTAAAAAAAATTTTTTTTAAGTTTATTTATTTCTGAGAGAGAGAGACAGAGCACGAGTCAGGAAGGGGTAGAGAGAGAGAGACACAGAATCCGAAGCAGGCTCCAGGCTGTCAGCACAGAGCCCAACGTAGGGCTTGAACTCACTATGAGATAATGTCCTGAGCCAAAGTCGGACGCTTAACCCACTGAGCCACCCACATGCCTCAAGCATGTTTTTTTTTAATTGTACGTGGTTTTTAAAAGATAATATGGTGAGAAAAGAAACCTTAATGAAGACCCATTTCTAGAATACCATTTAAGTTGGTACGAAAATATAATCCAACTTATAAAAATGTTACTGTATTCCAAGTTGTTCAACTGTTCAGAAAGCTTTCTGCCATGTCATTTTTTTTTTTTTACACATTTGGTCACTAGTTAAATGTACACCAAGGCCACTATGTCCAGTCAAAGGGATCAGGAATGACTTCTCATTTTCAGGTATTGTTTGTAAACATTTTTGCAGTAATCTGATTGGGAAGATAGTTTCATTAGCCTTGTTTTCCATTTGGAATCCAAAATCTTCTTTGGAGAAAGAATGTGTAAAAGCATACATCTCAAGGCACTGGAAATGCATTTCTGCACCCTGTGCCATAAGAACAAAGCTCATGCACTAATATTGGATGAATCACGACTCCTTTCTTACTTCTGCAAGAGCCATCACATATATGAATCATTAATTTCAGTTTCAAATGATTTAAATAGAGCCCAGAAAGACTTTATGAGTCATTAGGGCCCCTGACTTAGAGAATGATTTTATATCTCATCTTCTCCACTTTCTACCAAGAAATCAGTTCTAGATTGCAGACCATCGCCCCTGTGTCTGTAAATGAATGTCACTTATGGTTTTCAAAGGACTAAATAAAGTAGTAGAGACAAATAGCTCATTTACTATGCACATAGGATGTTCGTTGTATTAAGGTTCTGAACATATTTGGTGGTAAGCAAGCAACTCCGATAGCTAGTTGTTTGAAAACATTGCTGGTGGAGTTGAAATTCATTTTGATGGCTGGTAGCTTTTTCTTTTAAAAGTGTTTTTCTTTTTCACTTTTTAAGATAAATTGCCCTGAAGTCTGTGGGCTCAGTAGCTCTGGGTTCTACACTCTAAAGAACAGGCTTTACTTACTTGCCTTAATAACCACTGTCATGTTGAAGACCAGCATCCTTTTGCTACAAAGGGTCAGATGGTAAATATTTTTGGCTTTGTGTATCATACAGATTTTGTTACACTCTAGCATGAAATCAGTCATAGACAATACATAAATAAGTAAGTGTGCCTGCATTCCAATAAAACTTTATTTACAAAGGCAGGGGTCAGGCCAGATTTGCCCATGACTCTAGTTTGCCAACTTCTGGTCTATATGATGGTGATATTCATAGAAGAGCAGCGAATACAGGAAACATTTTATGCTAAGGTTCATAAGGTGTAAAACTCTAAAGGTCTTTCTTAAAATTTTTTTCCCCTATTTTATTGAGATATAACTGACCTAACTAACATTGTATTAGTTTTAGGTGTGCAACCTGATGATTGATATATGTATATATTGTGAGATGATCACGACAATAGAGTTAGTTAACATCCATCACCTTGCATAGCTAGAAATTTTCTTTCTTGTGATGAAAACGTTTAAGACTCTACCAGCAACTTTCAAAGATACAATATAGTATTGTTAACTATAGCCACCATGCTGTACCTTACGTTGCTGGAACTTATTTATGTTATGACTGGAAGTTTGTGACTTTGGGCCACCTTTACCCATTTCACACAACCTCTAACTATGACTCTGACAACGACTGATCTGTTCTCTGTAGCTCTGAGTTTAGTTTTTTAAGATTCCAGACCAAAGTGAGATCATACCTTTCAATAAGTCATTAAAAATATTTACAGTTTTATCATTCAAATGATTACACTAGAGAACTTGAAATTTTGATCGTAAATTCACAGTTAATGATTTTTATCGTACAATTTTTCTATGTATTATTTCTCATTTTATTCGTCTTTCCATTACAACTTCAGAAAAGAAAACTTGAGTTTGGACCATATCAGAACAAAAGCTCCAAAGGGTTAAACTTATAGTTCTCAGTTGTCCTCTCTAGACATTTTGCTACTAAGTTCAAACAAGAAAGGTGTTGTGAGGACTGAAAGTAAATTATAATTTTGGTCCCAGGAAGTCACAAAATAAACTAGTCCCCACAAAAATATGATGTCTAAGACATAAGCATAGTGGTCAGTGCTAAAATACGAGAGTTTGAGACATGTGATGACACAATATCACCAGCTCTTTCTAATATATTGAGGTGGCTTAAGGGAATCTTTAGACAAGAGTTAGGAGACATACAAACACACATAGAAACACAAGATTCCAACATCATTCTTCTATGGGAGCTCTAATGTGGCTGAACTCTGATTCCCTCCTCACAGTCGGCTAACTTTTCATGATTCCAACACCTGAGGAGATTTCCCACAATGCCCTCGGCTGCTTCTCATATCAGTCAATGATTTCTGTAGAAGTTGGTCATGCACAGCCTGATGGTCAACCCCACAGTGATCCTGGGGCCTTATCTCACTCTGTGCACTCCAAAAAACTTACATATGAGCATCTGATCATTGCTCCATATTCTACAACATTTATACTCCTCTATATTCTTTTTATTTTGAAAAGGTCAAATTGGTTTCCTTGCTGGACCATGTTATACTCATGTTTGTTGTTACCCAGACTCTAATTCTGTTCCACACTGCCTTCATCATTGATTCCGTACATCTGCCCACTTACTGCTGGTTGACTCACCCTCACATTCATACTGGCTCAAACTCCATGCTCTATTTTTTTTTTTTCACTCTGTCCCTGCCCAAACACAGCTCATTGTTTATGTAATGAAGTCAACAAACATGTATTGAGCATACTAGCTGCCAGGCCCTATGCAAAGAACAGGGCATAGATACAGCCCCTCATGGAGCACACACCTAATTGGGAAGACAGATAAGCAAGATTAATGGCGAAAACATAATGTGTGCATTAGAGAAGGCTGAAGCACTGTCGAGGGAGAGTCAACTCTGCTGTAAAAAGAATTTAAAAAGATATACTGGTGAGCTGGATCTTGAAGAACACACAGAATTAATCCAGCCAGAGAAGGAAGAAAAAGGCTTTCAAAGTAGAGCAAGAGTCAGGTGCAAAGGTAGGAAGGTGTGTGAGCGCACAGGACACTCAGGGAACTACAGGTAGCCCAATGTGGCCAAAGTGAAGGGTGTGGGAGACTGTTGTGGCTGTTAGTGAGGCTGTAGATGAGCCTGGGTCACATGATGCTTAGGATTCTGGACTTCACCTATCCTACAGATCACCGGATTCCCCCGAAGAACTTTAAGTAGGATGTGATATGATCAGATTTGTATTTCAGAAAGTCCACAGATGAGGAAAGGACTGGAGCCATGACAGGCTGAAGGCAGGAGGGACCAGTGAGGAAGCCACTGAAATAACTCACAGAAATAAGATAGCAGCAGTGTGGATGGAGCAAAGGGAAATCCAAATAGAACTCAGGTTGATCTTATTTTTCTACTATGTGCCAGGCACCATGATTTGCCTTCATGAAATCCTCACAGCAAGGAAGGTGTTGAACGAAGCCACAAGCACCTCATTTTATAGATGAAGAAACTGCCTTGGGATTAAATAGTTTATTTGGGTTCACAAGATGACAAAGGGGAGATCTGTATTCACATCTCTGTGGTTCCAAGCTCACTTTATAAATATTTGGAACACACATCATTGATAGAAAACCCAGGTGAGGCAGATGTTTTAACCAAGAGGGAATGATCATTAATATCAAATCCTTCAACCTAAGTTGAAAAAAGAGAGACCTGAACAATATCCAAAGGTTTGGACAGTCATGGATGACCTTGGAGGAGGCTTGAGATCAGATGGCTGGGGAAGAGAAATGGGGGAGAGCTGAGGGGATTACACATGTACCTCAACCACTCTCTCAAGACACTTAATAATAAAAATAAAGGGACACTAAATATTCTGTGGTTTCTCAATTGCTGTCTGTAGATTGTGCCCCAAACCACTGAGCTTCTCAACATAAAGAAAACTTTACCCATGCTTCAAATAGAATCTGTCAAATAATGACTAGCGTTGAATGAATACACATTCATCCTTAGCACTGATTCTGAAGAGAGACTAGAAATATTTAACATCTTTGTTTTGGACATAGATCTGTGGAGGGACATCCCAGCCCTAGAGGAGGAGTATTTACTCACCTCTGTGTTTGAGGAATCTCTTATGTCCCTTTAAAGTGAGAGAAAATGTGAGCTCCTGTGACTAAGAGGAAACCAGGAAGTCAGATCCCCTTCCCAAGGTCACGTAATAATACATTGAGGCAGAGGCTGAAGCGAAGATCTCCTGGTTCCCACTCAAAGGCTTCCAGGCACTGTGCTCCTGGATCCTGTTCTGGCAGTAAATGTCTTTTTCTTGGTCTTTTTTTCTGCCCCCTCCTCCTCACTAATCTGCATCTCATGCTCCAACTCTGTTAATAGCTTTTGCTGGCCTATAGTTTCCTCCAGTCTTCCCGTGAACACATTGCAACTCCATTCCCAACATTACCTGACATTCATTAATTCGTTCGACACATATCAATTAAGCACCGCGTTTGGCACTGGGAAAACAATGGTGAATGGCGGTGTGTTCCCTCCCTCACAGAGGTGAGTCTTCTTTCAAGAAGTTCTCACCTACTTGGTCGCACGCTGACTCCATCTTACGTCAACTCGATCTTAACACCTTCCTTGCTTCATACGTATGAACTTCCTCCCAGTAGGCAACCAAATGCTCACTGCTCTGTTTGCAGCTTGGCCCAGACTATTAATTAGGCATCAGTGAGGTAAAATGGGGTGAGGGTGGGTCGCAGTTTCCATTTAGGTTAAAGGACCTCTTCCTTCCTTTCTCATATCTCTCCCTTTCTGTGCTTCAGTGGTTTCGTTGGTGGGCAAATCAGACTCTTGCTTTGTCTCCAATTCGCACATTCAGACATGTTTCAGTTTATCCGAGCGGATCTGACCTGTGCTATTTTCTATTTCTCTTGCAGGTGCGGATAAAGTTTCCTCACGTCAGTATCTTTTACTCGTCATTTGGGTTTAATAGGTAAGCCCCCAAGAACCCCGATCTTATTTTGGTCCTCTCATTTTGTATTTCATACCAAAAGAAAACAGTCTCCACAACACATCTGTACCAAAATTAAAGATAAGGAAAACACTTTCTACCTGAAGAAATCAGTACAAATAACGTAAGTCATTTTCTCATTTAGGCTGGTTCTCTAGATACATGCTTTCCACATTAAATGGTCTGTTTGTTTGTTTGTTTTGTTAGTTTCTTCTTGACACCTGGTTACCATGAATCAAGTGGTCTGAATCCACCTGGAAAAATACACAGGAGGCTTCTAATTTGGTCTTCCGTTCATCTAGGTTTGTCTTAACCACTGTGACGGTGCACTAAGAGCAAGCTTTCCATGAGCATAAGAAAAAGGATGGTTAAAAGTCCTAGAGCCAAAGAGACATCACAGATTAGGAAAGTCACATCATAGGATTTGGAGATGAGGAAACCGAAGATGGGAAGGATGAGGTTGTTTCTTAGACCAGTTCAGGGAATAGTTCTCATTTCCTTTCTTTGGTCTACATCTGCTTAAGCCATGGGATCTCAAGGTAATATCCATATGTCTGTGGACACACCGCTTATCAGATTCTTAAAGAAGACTAAGGCTGCTGTCTGAGACTTGATTTTAGAGACTCTGACTATGACGCCTTCTTAATGTGAAATCCTCAAGTATATGTGCACATTTTGCTTACTGGATGTATGGGAAAATCACAAAAGCAGAAGGCTCTTTTATTTTTTTAATTTTTTTTAACATTTATTTATTTTTGAGACAGAGAGAGACAGAGCATGAACGGGGAAGGGTAGGAGAGAGAGGGAGACACAGAATCCGAAACAGGCTCCAGGCTCTAAGCTGTCAGCACAGAGCCCGACGCAGGGCTTGAACTCATGGACTGCAAGATCATGACCTGAGCCGAAGTCGGACGCTTAACCGACTGAGCCACCCAGGCGCCCCAGCAGAAGGCTCTTCCGAAGTTTACAGCCCAGTGCAGCCACTAGCAAACTTGTGGCCCTTGTTAACTTTTATTTTAATGGCATATAGGGTGGGGATTGGGGTCGTGAGTAGTGAGAAGCCCGTCTTGCTCAGAAATGACCCCTCCAATCTACCTGCCTATTTGGGATCCATTCAGTTAACCAAATTTATCCTTGAAGCTGATAGGAATTAGCTCACAATTTTCTCCCGTGCCTCTCAGATCTACTGCAGTGAGTACACTGAAGTCTGATCTTGGGCAGGGAGGAATACTTTTGAGAAATCAGGCAGTGGGGGGCTATAACTCTGGGTGACAAGTCAAAAGGAGACTGCAGAAGTACCAAAACCCTCTCTGGTTTTCAATGCTGCCTCCAACAAAGTACCCAGATGGAAAGTATGCAGATGCGGTAAAGCGTGTATGAGCCATTAGGCAGGTCGCACTCTGGGCATGGTAAGAAGGTCTCAGTTGAGACAGACACTCCAGGGGGCTGGGAAGGCAACAGGAGTTCAGGGGGAAAGATCATGAGCACGTGGGCAAATGAACCTGTAAGAAATGGTTTTGTGGGATAGTAAAATATTTACTTCTCTTTGCCTGTTAATGATGCCGGCTCCCGCCTCTCCCCAAATAAACGACTCATGTTGAAAATAACTCAAGGTCATTATGAAGCTTAGAAAAGGCCTATGGCATTTGAAAGAACTGGAATTCAAGAGTGCATTGAGGTTTTGTTCATATCAAAAGAACAGATTATTCAGTTTGACTCAATGGGCTGGACTGATGATTTTATAACCAAAATCTCAACCATGCCATTTATGAGGCTGAGTTGATTTGTGCTTTTTTGAATGGCTTTCTTCCCCGCCTCCATCAGTGAGGTGAATATATCGCCACTGGTGTGTGTGCCTAGGGAAACATTCAAAGAATAAAAGTTGACTTCGTACACATTTATACGTTATATGACTAAGTTACTTGACCTTTCTAAGCCTCAATTTTGCTATCTGTAAAGTGGGGATAACAGCAGTCCCGTCTCGTTGGCTTGCTGAATCTCATTAGGATTCAATGAGGTGAGCACACACGACCTTTAGAATAGATCCAGGCATGCAGTAAGTACTCAGTTCGTGTCAGCCATTACACTCTGTACAGGCAATCGATTCCTGCTCCCAGGCCAGAATGCACACAAGCTGGTTAATCTCAAAGTCCAAAGCAGGTAAAAGAGGAGGACCCATTACAAGGGTTTCACGGGTAGCAGCTCTGGTCCTCCAGGCTTTCTTCTCTCTGTGCCTGATCTGACTTCCAAGTTCTTTTGGGAGTCTGACCTGCGGGGCTCCTCCTTCCCTGCTTTCATTAGACCTTCAGTGTTCTGACCACAGTTAGCATGACAAAACCTGTCTCTGCCCTTCCTGACCCTGACCTTGATTCCTGTTTCTGTATTTGCATCACAGCAACTCTACCGTAAGAGTTGAAGCACATTAAAAACTCCCACTCTCTTTTCCTCAGAGAAAATGCTACAGCAAATTCTAAGTAGGTGAAGGTTTCAAAATTATTCAATTGCCAACCAATAACCTGACCTCATTTTTCCTCTTTGCTCTGTGAAGAGAAATATGAGAATTGTATCTAACAAAGTCTGTTAGATTTTTCTTTTTGAGGGCTGTCTTTTTTTTTTACTTTATATGCATTTCTATTTTTGAAATGTTTTACAAGCCTATGTCATTTTTGCAATTAAAAAAAACCCTACATGTGCAAATATATTACCGTTCTGCCTAAAATTTGGTTTGTCCTATGTACCCTTATTGAAAATTGGGTTAAAAAAAGAATGGGGCAATTTTACAAATATCTGTATGTCCCTTTATGGCAATAGAGTTGCTGAGTAACCGACCGAATTCTCTAGAACCCAGGATTGTGCTGGAGCCCCAAGATTATCCTTCTCCAGTTAACATCTGGGGTTTCATTCAGGGAAAAGGTCATATCTTAAAGAATTTTATGTTTATTTTTGAGAAACCAGATTCTCATCCTATATAGCTCCATGAGAATTTCCGCGAGGGAGGTTTCTGAATTCTTTCGCGGATTTCCCTGTGGGAATTCTCACAGAATTATATAGGATGAGAATCTGGCCTTCCTAGACTTTATGTCTGGAGGACGGAGTGGGAGCTCAGCTAGGTTATTTTTATTTTCTGCTGAATTCTTCTGGGGGAGGTTGTGCATCTTGAATCAAGATTTTATACGTTTCAAAATTTCCAAAGGCTTTTGAAGAGAAAGCTCTGAAGGATGTAGTTATTATTTGGGAGCCAAAAACTTGGATTTGTACACTGTGGTTCGAGAAGAGATTTCCCCAACCTTCCACAGCGATGTTTCCTCTCACGTGCTTCCTATAGAAAATCTTGGTATAAAGCACCACGCTCAAGTTGGAATTTGGACTTAAAAGCCTTTGATTAATGAAGTAGTTCTTTTCTAAATGACAAGAATCCAAATTTATGGGAAACTATTCTCAGTAAAACTTTACACAGAACAGGTGTAAACAGTCAACTGTGTTAATCTGACAGGCAAAGTAACAAATAGTATACAGTGTGAAAGATAATACATGTTTCCCAAAAAGGTCAAAGTGCCAAAAATGCTGAATAAAATGGCATTCTTATTTCTTGAGGCAACTCGGAGGCCAAATATGAGTTGCATATTTAAATGTCCCTGTTGTTACGATGATGACGAGGACTTCCGCCATAACATTAATATCTACCCTGGGGAAATGGGACAAACAGGGTGCATTAAAAATGTTCTTCATTTTCACTTTGTGAAATTTCAAGCTTAGGACCTCAGCTGCTTATGTTCTCTGGAATCTTTATGATTTTGGCTTTTTGTTGCCCACACGCTCTTATGGACTGTAGATGCCTTCTCTTTAAAATTTTTTTAATGTTTATTTATTTTTTTGACAGAGAGACAGAGCGTGGGGAGGGGAGGGGCAGAAAGAGAGGGAGGTACAGAATCCGAAGCAGGCGCCAGGCTCTGAGCTGTCAGCACAGAGCCCAGTGTGGGGCTTGAACTCACAAACCGCGAGGTCATGACCTGAGCCCAAGGTGGAGGCTTAACCGACTGAGCCACCCCAGTGTCGTTGCAGACGCTTTCTAAGATGCAGATATGAATACAGTTTTTTGTGACAGTGTTGACATCCCTGACTCACTTTACATTCGTGTGTTGTATAAATGCCCACTTCCCCTTTAGAGTTAGTGACCTGAAATGAAGGAGTAGGGACTTTTAAAATACAAAAAATATCCACGTAAAATGAAACTAAGGTTCAGTAATCATTCAGTGAAACCCGGGAAACAATGAACCTTGTCTTTTTTTGTCATTTTGTTTCTAATTCC
This sequence comes from Acinonyx jubatus, assembly GCF_027475565.1. Lineage (NCBI taxonomy): Eukaryota > Metazoa > Chordata > Mammalia > Carnivora > Felidae > Acinonyx > Acinonyx jubatus. The sequence continues at coordinate 11,336,660 of NC_069393.1, read as the reverse complement.
TCGCTGGAGATGCAGAAATAAGCAGCCATGTGTTTGCCTTGATGACGCTAATGACTCAATAGACTTTTTTAATTGCTCGCCTCTACGTGCTCAATACTTTCATGTGTTACTGCATTTGCTCTTTGCAACAACCTCAGTAAGGATCATTAAGCCTGTCTCACAGTTAAGGAAATAAAGGTTCAGGGATTATTTCCCTGACTTTTTCCAGGTCAGTCAGTTGGTGTGTCACATGTTGGAGAACGGAACTCAACTCTAAAACTGGGTTCTGCTCACGCTACCACAGTAGGAAACTTACACAGGGTGTATTCGGTTATTTTTAGGAGATGCAGAAAGCGTAGATTGTTGAGTCCTCCATACGGTGCTTTCCCTGCGCACACCGATTTTGTAATGATGTTACTGAAAACATGGCACTGTGTCCTCAACTTTGGCCATCTGAAATGGTAGAGTCTGTTTCATCAAAGGCTTACAAAATCTGAGTTGAGGAATTTCCTGAATGGCTAAGAAGGTTCTCATTCAAGATAAAGATCAACCATATGTTGTTCCTGTTTTCTGCCTCCATTGGCAAGATTCTCTAGGAATTGCCCAGGCACTGTAAGCAGCCAGGATGTTAAAGCTCCGTTACACATCTCCATCTATGACGTCTTACTGACACCTCCTGGGTTACATGCAGAGACGCGAAAGCCGAAACTACGCATCGCGTTTATGTTCCTGGGCAAGAGGGTCTTTACAAATGTGATGGAGAACTTTAGGACTGACGGATTGAAGCAGATGATCTGTGGGACCTCAGGGAAGTAGCTTTTCTGGAAAGGACTGTGTTCTTAAGCATCCTATGGATGCCCCCTTGAAAGTAATTTCCTAAATGGTCTCACTCTGAGAGGCTGGCCTACGATCTCCTGCTGAACCAGCCCTGATGGCTGGGCCACGACTTCAGCGAAGTTGCTTAAACACCCCATTGGCTGCCCTGGAGGAACAGGGCCAGGTGTAGAGAGGCCCAGATTCCCTAGGACTCCCTACAAGTCTGAGATTCTTTCGATCGTTTGCTGAAGCCTACTGTAGGGGGAGTGTGGCTCAAACAGGGGCTTCAGCAGACCCCTGGCACCCACAGAAATCCCATCTACTACAAACGGTGTGTTTGCTATACAAGTGACATTTCAAGGAGGTCCCCTCGCTCTTCCTCACAAGCAAACTGCCCCTTCTACTACCTCTGAAGCCAGACCCGGGTTCCGGGAACGTAATTCTGCCTGAGGTCATTTACACGGCCACTGAGGTCATTTACATGCGCAACTGGTCTGCGGTGGGGCCACTCACTCTATCAGGATCAGAGGACTCCGCTGTCCACCCAGAACTATCTCTGACCTCTCTGTGGAGGGCGAGAGTGGAGGGGAACGAAGGAAGACAAGGGTGGGCCCACTTTTTCTTTTCCTCCAAATCACTGCCTTTATTTTCCAGGCTCAATTCCTGTTCCTTCTTATTCTTTTGCATTTCTAAAGACGTAGCAATCAGAAGGGGGGAAAAAACCTATTCAAACATTTAGCTGCCTTTTGGAAAAGAAAGACCATTTAAGTTAATTGCTCTATTTTCGAATTTTGAGGGGTGTTTTCTTCTTCCTTGAGATGCTGTTCCACTGCACATGTGTCACTTAATAGGAAGATCATCGACAGAGAGCCCGAAGGTCCGGTCTTCTCCAGCTCTTACATGGTTTTAGCTGTATTTGGTCAACTATTTCATCATTTGTAAATGGTGGTTTAAACCCATCACATTGGTTTTTGGAGAGAATCAAATGAAACAATGTCTTAGGAAGACCGTGATGCAGTGCCTGGTATATAGTAGGCTCTTATTTCATAAAGCCAGTATTATTATTATCCATAACATTATGCATAGCCCACATCTTTCTTGTTGGTCACCGAAGTGCCATATAAGTCATTAAGGCTTATTAACTATAAAGCTGGCTAAGGCTAACTCATTTTAAGAAGATGTCGGTTGGGTCTCACGCCCTATGGAGGCTCTAGGGGAAAATCTGTTCTATGGAACTTCTAGTTTCTGGAGATTGCTGGCTTTCTTGGCTTGTGGCCACCTCACTCAACTCTCTGCCTTTGTCACCACAGCGCCTCTTTGTTCCCTCCGTGTTTCTCTCTCTCCCTCTCCCTCTTTTAGGTAGGCTCCACACCCAGCACAGAGCCCAACGTGGGGCTCAATCGCCCAAACCATGAGATCATGACCTGAGCTGAAATCGAGTCAGACACTTAACGGACTGAGCCACCCAGGTGCCCCTCAAAACACCCTCCTTTCCAACCCATGTTGTTGTGTCTCACTTAGTACGTGTGCACCTTTGCCCCATTACACACAAGATCAATCAAGACCCTCTGATAGCTGGCTGTCCTCTTGCCCACAGAAGGAAATTCTAATCTCTGAGCCTGGCATTTAAGGTTCCATACGACCTAGTCATAGCCTCTCGTTCTGCCTTTTTCCTGCTTCAGCCAGTCTGGCCCACTGCGATGTCTCCGCCAGGTTTTCTCTGGCCTTTGCTGCTGGCCATTCTTCTGCCCAGAATGTTGTTCATCTTCCGCTCCTCCTCCTCGGAGAAGACCTCACGAAACCCCGCACATCCTTGTTGTCTTTACTGCACTTTCCACAAGGTCACACTGCCTTGTATTTCATTTTTTATGTCCCTCTTGTCACCTCATCTTGACTTGGATCCTCAAGGGCAGAATTTTTTTTATATCTTTCTAGGCCCGACACGTCTATCATCCTTCTTCATAAGTAGCTAACTCTTGATAAGGATAACGCTTCTGGAGGGAAAAGCTCTGTCTTTATTTCATTAACTTCTGCTCTATTTGAAATAGTCACTTAAACATTAAACGATAGCTCCAAATATTAAAGGTGGCTTTCCTCTCGGAAGAATGAGAGTGTGCTCTTCCCTGGTATCTCATCTCGTTTTCTGCGAACACCACCTTATTCATTGCACGCGTGATTTTAAAACGGTCCTATATTGAAGGATGGGGGATATGAATTAGAAACCTAGAAGAAAAAAGTGGTTTCCAGTATGGATATAATTTTACCTCAGACAGTTACTGTTTCAAAACCCATCTACGGCATATAGCAAATCACTGAAAATATATACGGCCTTTTCAGTATTTCTTTCAAGGAACTGGGACTGGAATTTTATAATGGCCCGGGTCTCCTCTGATGCGACATCTGCTGCTTCCTTATCCTTTCTTCCAGATACCCGGAAATTCCGAGGATTAATTAATTTAAACTCCATCAGGGTGTTCTGTTTACTAATTGTGAGCAAACCTCAGAACAGACAGCAGACCTGTAGTTTGAAAGTGTGCCTATTTCATGATTTAGTTTTCCTATTAAATAAGAAGATTGAGGGGCGCCTGGGTGGCTCAGTCCGTTGAGCGCCCGACTAAGGTTCAGATCACGATCTCACAGTTCGTGAGTTCAAGCCCCGCGACGGGCTCTGTGCTGACAGCTCAGAGCCTGGAGCCTGCTTCAGATTCTGTGCCTCCCTCTCTGTCTGCCCCTCCCTCGCTCATGCTCTGTCTCTCTCTGTCTTAAAAATAAATAAAACATTCAAAAATTACTTTAAGTGAGAAGTTTGATAGAAATCCCACAAAAGAATAAGAGAAGATTAAAAAAAAGAGACAATGGAAGAAATCACTTTCTTTCCCTTTTGTTGCTTTCCTACAGTTATTGAGATCTTTCCAAGTGGGTGCTTTTTATAAAGGGAACACTTTACAAAACGCCAAGGGCACTGGTGGTTGAATCCCAAATCACTGAACACTAGTTCTAAGGTAAGGCACTCTATTCTCTTCATGCTTCCAGGGCCTTTTCTGTGAATCGCATTCCTATTGTCCCCAGTAGCACTGTTCACGGCCCTGGGTTGTAGAAAGACAGCGTGGTTAGGCCTGCCTCGTGTACATCTGTGCTGCACGCACACTGACACACGACCGGTCAGCATCTTCCCTATCTCTGACCCCATGAGGGCACGCGCTATTTATCTGCACCCTGGACTGTTTTTAATAGACAGTGTGGCGGAACCAGTGCTCGTAACACTTCCTGAGAAACTAATTTGGCCGCGCCGGACAAAGGCTGACTCTGTTAAGGTTGATGACTTAGCATTTCGTCACATCCGAAGGAACGGTCACTGAGCTGCTTTGCCGAGCAAGCTGTGTGAGGCCGCGTTTCTGGGTTTGAGCCCTCCCGAAACGGGCGCACGCTTCCTAGAATGAGGATTGAAAAGCGGTAGCGGTACATCAGAAAACAACCGTTTCAACCCGAGGATCTGACGGAAACGCTCGCGAAGCCTACCGACTGCATACAGCGAGGTGACCGTACTGGCAGCCTGGGGGTTTCTCTGCCAAACCCGGCTCGTCGGCTCATCTGTTCTCAGTCGCCAGGGCTGGGCACTGGCGCCACGCGCTCCTCGCCTCCTTGGGCCCTGGCACCGCGTGGCTTCCCGCCGGGACCGCCACCTGCAGCGCGCGGGCCCCTCCCCGGGGTGGGGGGGACCCGCTCCGTTCTCCGTTTGAGGACGTGTTAGGGTCAAGCCTGGCGCGGTGGAAGACGAGCATGCGCTGTCGAGCCGGGTGGCCCGGAGTTTAACCCGCATTCACTGTGTGTGTGTGTGGCCTCGGGCCAATCACTCGTCCCTCCTGTGCCTCGGTTTGCTCATCTGTCACACGAGGCATCTCCTCCCCGAGCCGCCACCGTTCTCCTTTACCCTGTTGTCTCTTCCTTGGTGGCTCCACTGCCACCGGGCACGAGCGCGTTCGCCTGTCCGCCCTCACACTCCCTGCCCTGCGCTAGAAGGTCCGAGGGGGCCGGGACTCTGCCTTCCTCACGCCGCACACGCCCTGGCGCCTGCCACCTGAGTCCACCTGCAGGGGGGTCGCGGGGTCGCGGGAGGCGGGAAGGGCGGGATGACGGCCTGGAGAAGGGAGCCAGGAGCCGGAAGTCCCTCCTCTCGGAGTCCCTCCTCTCGGCCGCTCCCGGAAGACCGCGCGGATGGAGCAGAGAAAAACCGGAAGCTGGTGCTGAGCTGGAGGAAGTGACCCAGGCACAGGGAGGGACGAAAGGGAGCTCGGCCGCGCGTGGCAAGGAGACGGGGAGAGGAGGCGGCCTCAAAAGGGTCTCACGGCCGCACATGCATGGCACGTCCCCGGGCCGTGAGGAAAGCAGGGCGCCGCGCTGACGGAAGCAGAGGCTAACGGGAGGCCAGGACTCCCTGCCCAGCCGGTGACTTGAGGCAGCCCACACCCATCTGAAAGTGTTCTTTCATAGCCTCCAACCAATGGAACGTTCTTCTCTCCCTTCGACGTAGAATGGAAGGCCAATGTCAATGGCGTGATGAGTGAAGGAAGCTGCTGATGTAGCTGCACACAGTGCTGACGCACGACCCAGGTGGTGATATTCAGACAATGAAGAGATACAAAACATTTTAATGCAGGAACGCACACTAAGGAAAATCCGTGGGACCAGATGCTCTTGGCAATTGGGGCAGAGTGTCCGGTGTCAGGGCCAACCTTGGTCCTCGGCACAAGATCCTCGGTCACTGGCTGCTCTGAGATTTGGAGTGATGGCTGGTAATGCTTTTCCCTTCGGCTGCGTTTTAAAAGAGGCACCTACCAGGATTTCAAATACGAAGCAAGAATTTACGTGACCTTCCAGCATCGTGCGCGTTGACGATTCTTTATGCGGCTTTGGGTTTGGTTGCTGTGAATTTTGTCATAATCAAGACGCTCAAATACATTGCCGCACGCTGTAAATTTGGGTGATATCCACACCACAGTCATTAGCACCATGTTCCTGAAAGGTTTGAAGAGGAGGAGGGAACTGTGCATGTAACACTGCACCCCCGTCTACGCCTTCCCCACACTTCTTCAGAACAGATGGCAGAGAGGCATTAGTTGTCTCATGTTTTGTTTTGAAACCTTTCGTGGTAAAATAAACAAATTCTGCAGTAGGGTTTTTATTTGTTAGGGCATGCGACTCGCATGCAGTTAAATGCCCTTACCCCACAACCCAGGCCCCAAAGCCCAAAGTGAACAACGATAAAAAGACGCAGCGAACAAAACTAATGCACGAGCGTAAATAGCAACTGATCAAGCTCCAATTCTACCTGCAGCTTCCATTTCTGTCCTGATGTGTTTCGCGCATCACATCTTCTGTTCACCCACAAATTAATGTTCCGTGGTGCTACATGTACTGTTATTTTGCATTGCAGTTATGTTTAAAGTGGTTTAGACCAAGTGGCGCCAGCAACAATTATTTAGTTATTGGTGCACCAAGTGTGAGCTACAATGCTGGGTATAGGAGTGGAAGATGTGGCCATTGCTTCAAGGAATTGAAGGTCCAGTTAGGGATTTTTCTTGTAAAATAATAACTAAAAACACACAGCAGTAGTGAATGTTAAGTGGCAGCTAATTGGTTTAGATGGCAGATGCTACAGGAGGTCAGAGGAAGGGGAATGTGTGGGACGGAAAAGGAAACATTCACGGGCAGTACGAGTGGAGACTAAGCCAAGCAGAAAGGGAGGGAAAGGCAAACGCGAGAGTAAAGGCACCAGGCAGTAACACATGAGTTATGTTTGAGGGGACAATGAACCAGCAAGAATGATGAAGCTGGGAAGAAGGTAGGAAGACAGAAGATAGATGTATCAGAGTATCCCTGCACATGTTAAAGTTCCACGATTGTCCCAAAACTAACTAGGAAGTTTCCTCTGTTGCCGAACAGAGGGGTCGTGCACTATACTTCGAATGTGACTGCGTCTGTCCGTTCAGTTAGGTGGCGGTTTACTGAGTGTCCCTGGGTGTGTACTAGCTGCTGCAACTGTAAGGAGTTAGGATATGGTCCTTTGCCCTCAAGAAGATGACAGTCTAACATGGGATACAGAGAAGTCCATGTGAATTCAAACCCCAGGTGACAGTCGTACCCATGTCAGAACCGGAGCACCTTTGATGGTCCACTACAACCCCGTTTTAATGAAGTGTGTTCATGTGAATAATGAGGAAGCCCAGACTGGAAATCAAGAAGGGACTCATTGGCACTCAGGTCTTCAATACTGCCACCCAGGACAACTGTGGTGACAACTTAAGGGAGCTGTAGGCTGTACCCACATAACACTTTGCCCTCTTTCCTGGACTATTGGGAAGGAAGCAAAAAAGGAGATCAAGGGAAAGCAATCCTCACAATAGGAAGTCAGGCCTCCTGAATGAATAGGTGCTTTCAGAAGAGAGAAAGGGGCAAGCATTCTATTAGTCCTAATTGCTAGCACTTAATCATAGCTGGCATTTGTGGATCACCTATTACCTGCCGGGCACTGTTCCAGGTGCTTTACAGGTATTAACTAAATTATCACCACAACTCCAGGAGACAGGCACTATTATTATCCCCTTTTTATAGGTACCTGGTGGTCAGATAAAGTTGCCCAAAGGCACCCAAGTCAGTAAGAGGAAAATATAAGATTCAGACTCAGCCACACTCTTAATCAGTGTGGCATACAGCTTTCTCACACGTGCGGAGATCCCACGGGGTGACAGTGCTGCAGGGAAAAGGGGGTGCTTCAGAAATATATCAAATAAAGATCAGTTAGATCTGAGAAAAGTTAGAATGGGTAGGGCAAACTGATGCAAAGAGCCTGCATTTATCTGGCTTGGTTTTGTTTATACATTTTTTTTTTCCATTTCTTAACACCATGGTTAGAATGAAACATAAACAGGGAATGGTTTCTTTTAGATAACTAATAAAAGTAGTATTTAATATTCATTGAACAGGGGCGCCTGGGCGGCTTGGTGGGTTAAGTGTCTGACTAGGCTCAGGTGATGATCTCGTAGTTGGTGGGTTTGAGCCCCGCGTCGGGCTCTGTGCTGGCAGCTCAGAGCCTGCAGCCTGCTTCAGACTGTGTGTCTCCCTCTCTCTCTGCCCCTCCCCTGCTCACACTCTGTCTCTCTTTCTCTCAAAAATTAAAAAAAAAAATTAGAAAAACATTAAAAACAGAGTATGCATTGAACATCTATATATGCCAGGTACTCCACAGGGATACCATTATTATCACCATATTACATGAAAAGAGAAGAGAAGAGAAGAGAGAAGAGGAAAGGAAAGGAAAGGAAAGGAAAGGAAAGGAAAGGAAAGGAAAGGAAAGGAAGAAAAAGAAAAGAAGAAAAAAGAAAAGGAAAGGAAAGGAAAGGAAGGAAAAGAAAAGAAAAAAAGAAAAGAGAAATGAAAAGAAAAAAAGGAAAGGAAAGAAAAAAATGAAGAGTCTCACATTAAGCAGAGAGAGGCTCGTTTAGCCTTTACCCGGATGCGGTTAGTGAGGATGGGAACACGGGCGTGTCTGACTCATCTTCCCGTCACACTGTGTGCAATGATACCTCCAGGTTACCGGCCTCGTGGATTCTCTGGGTTTGCTCTTCTTCCGTTAGTCCGTCAGGGTGCCCAAAGCCCTGCTTGCAGAGTGCAGTTGAGACACAGCGTCGAGGCATCACGCTGTATTTCTTTGACAGGGTGCTGGTTCTTCGTGGCCCTTAGGAGCCAGAACTATTTGGGAACTAGATGGGGTCACCCACACCTCCGCCTCCAACACAGCCTGGGAGACTGTGGGTCTCTTTCCCATAGCTACTATCTCGTATTTACCTATTAACTATTCTTCCACTTGAGGCGGGATTTGTTACCCACTGGACACATTTTCAGCTATAAACTCTGGAAAGGGAAGGGAACATCACATCTCATTTCAAGCTGCACGAGCAGACACCCATGATCTCCTGAAGGACGGGAGCTGGCTGCAGATGGCATTATTTCTGTGAAATTTCCGATTGCCGAGTAAGAACTTTGATCTCAATAAAGGCACACACAGCAACAGCGGTTTAGAACAGAGAGAAATTAGTCACATTCTTCACCTCATTAGGAAAGATAAAAATGGTGCTTATTGGATAGGTCTTCCCTATGCCTGTCATCTGATATGTTTTACAGTAGCTCATTTGGTTCTCACGAGGACCCATGGAGGATGCCCTCATTTTATACATGAAATCGTTGAACTTCAGCATGGTTAGATAAGCTCCCCCCCTCCCCCAGGTCAAACAATTAACGAGTGCCAGAGGCAACTCAGACACATCTATGCTTTTTTTTTTTTTCCTTAACTAAGTTGCCTGTGTAGGAGAAAGCAAGAAGTCAACTCTTCGTTCCTACCAGAATTGTCACAAAGATTAGAAATGCCCTGAATGATGAGAAGAGAGGTTTGTAGGCGGAGATAATGCGAATCAAAAAAGGACAGAAACTGTTGTTAGAGGTAATGGCACTTGAAGGAGAACATTTCACTTCCAAACCACTTCTTGCTCCGTTTCTGTTTCTTGGGATAGCATGATACTGAATTTATTTGCCAAGGGAAAGGATTACACTATTAGCAATAAGAAAATACAGTTTTGCGTTTTTCTGGGCAGCATGCTGAAATGCACCCCCTCCCCCGCGCCAGGTGTTAAATGCCTGGCTAAAACACGAAAGGCTCACGTCTATTCATGTACCTTTTTCGAATATTGTCTTTTGCACTAAGCTTACTGGTCTCAATTTGATTCTCCTGACGGCGCTCTGCTTCAGCTCTCAAATGGCTGAAACCATGTCTAGAATCGCCACTGAAGAATAATCTGACACCGATAAGATTGTGCATGTGGTTTTGACCCTTAGAGAGGATAGTGGGAGGATATTATCCTTTCTACTTTGTGCCATTCTCAGAGGACAGTCCCAAATGTGTAGGCAAATATGAAAGAGATATAAAGGGAGAGCCAGACTGCCAGAGATCCATTACTTTACCCCTGAGGCGTGTGGCTATCACAGAACTGGGGCAAATGCCAAGAGCATGGAATTCTAAGGGAGGCTCCCTGAAGTGACTCATCTATTTAGACAACATCAGAGGAATATCGGGTCAGATCCTACCGGGTGACGGGGTTAATACACCATGGGCATCTGGTAGTCCCTTTGGGAATTACATACATTTACGGGCAACCTGAGTACAGCGTGGTGAAGCGTCATTAAAGACGAAGGCCAATTGATTTCTATTCAGAATTCAGAATGGAAGGGGTGGTTGGTCTTGTACATTTTCCCTTGGGTGACGGCCATGATAGGTGTGAAAGGTAACAGATAAATATCTACTTTACTGAGCAATATCCTGGGGTCTTGAGAGAATTAATGCTGTCATTAGTCTTCTCATCTACCAAGAAATAGCTTCTTTTGAAAGATCAGGGTCCAAATTACCATTCTACACAGAGATGCAAAGTAAGACAGTAGAAAAGCGAGCTGACTCTAAGGTCACAGGAACCTGTGTTAGAGCTGGGCCGTGCCACTTTCCAGCAGTGTAACCTGGAGCAGGACACTGAATCCCTCTGAGCCTCAGTGAATTGTGTGTAACATGGGCATAAAACAGAACATAAGTTCCTTATAAAGTTGCTGTATAATCAAGATGATGTGTAGAAAATCCATCTGTAATGTGAACCGTGCTATACGAAGGTTAGTTATTCCTGCTATATTTAGAAGGTCGAAAAAGAAAAAAAGGATCACTAGAGTAATGTTAATCAAATTGCAGTTTCCTAAACAGGAATGCTGAACAAACCTGGAGTTCAAGCTGATCCGCCCTCCAAGACTGAAGGACAAAAGTTACTGGAGCCATTGGCTGAGCTCAAATCCCATGAAGGACAAGAGTGACTGGAGCCGTTGGTTGAGCGCAAGTCCCATTCATCAACCTGCTCCTTAATGGATCACGCTTTTGGTGTTATATTTAGGAAATCTTTGCCTAATCCCAAGCCCCAAGGATTTTTCCTGTATTATCTTTTAGAAACTTAATAATGTTAGGTTTTATACGTAGGGTCTATGATCCACTTTGAGTTAATGATCCACTTTGATCCCATGTTGTGAGTTATAGATTGGAGTTCTTTGTCTTTTCTTTTAAGGGTGCAGTTGCACTATTGATGCAGCACAATTTGATGAAAAGATAATCTTTTTTCCTTCTCTGAACTGCTTTCGCATCGTTGTCAGAGATCAATTGTCTATGTATGTGTGGAACTATTTCTATCAGGTCCCGCTGACCTACTTGTCTACCTCCATGCTGGTGCCACATTGTTTTGACTACTGCAACTTCATGATATTCCTGAAATCAGGTAATGCTAGTCCTCCAACTCTGTTCTTTTTTCAAGTTGTTTTCCCTATTCTAGATCCTTTGAGTTTTTACATGAATTTTAGAATGTCAATTTCCACAAAGAAATTTGATCGTAGGGAATTTGATTGTGACTGCACTGAATCCACAGACCAATGTGGGGAAAATATTGAGTCTTCCAATCCCTGAAAAAGAGATCTCTCTCGATTTATTTAGGTCTCCTTTATGCCTATCAACAATGGTCTTATAGGTTTTAGGTATGCGTTAAAAAAACGTTTTTTAATGTTTATTTATTTTTGAGGGAGACAGGGAGTCACACAGGGCATGTGTGGGGAAGGGGCAGAGAGAAAGAGGGAGACACAGAATCCGAAGCAGGCTGCAGGCTCTGAGCTGTCCACATAGAGCCCAACGCGGGGCTCGAACTCACTAACCACAAGATCATGACCTGAGCTGACGTCAGAAGCTTAACCCACTGAGCCACCCAGGCACCTCAGGTATGCATTTTAGATGTGGACTTTGCATATCCTTTGTTAGATATATCCCTAAGTGTGCGGGGTTTGTCAACGCTATTGTACATTTACTACTTAAAAAATTTTTGTTTTATTTCTGGTTGTTCATTGCTAGTGTATAGAAATGCAGTTAAATTTTGCATATTGATCCTACAGTTTGCAATTTTGCTAAACTCACTTATCAGTTCTGCTGTTTTTGTAGATTTCATTGGATTTTCTGTATAGACACTTATATTGTCTGTGAATAGATGCAGCTTTACTTACACCTTTCTTTCCATTCCAGGTACTTCAGATTTCCTTTTCTTGCCTGATTGTAGTGCCTTAATCTCCTAGTATAATGTTGAATGAAAGTACTAACAGCAGTCATTATTGTCTTGTTCCTGATCTTAGTGAGAAAGCATTTGGTTTTTATTATGAGATATGGTATCAGCTACAGGCTTTTCGTAGATGTCATTATCAGATTGAGGAAGTTTTCTTCTATTCCTGGCTAGCTGGGAATTTTTATAAATAATGGATATTGGATTTTGTTAAATGTTTTTTCTGCATCTGGTGAGAGGATCATAGATTTTTTTTTTTTAAGTTTCTTTATGTGGTGAATTGCATGGATTTTTTTGTGTTAAACTAACCCTGAATTCATGAGATAATTCTCATTTGGTTATGATCCTTTTTATACACAGCTGTTACCATTTACTACAATTTTGTTCAGAATTTTTGTCTTTCTGTTCATAGGGATATTGGTCTGTGGTTTTTTTGCTTGTAATGTCTTTGTATAATTTTGGTATCAGGGTAATAATGCTGGTCTCATGGAATGAGTTGGGAAGTATTCCCTCTACCCCAATTTTCTGGAAGAATTATGTAGGATTGATATTACTTATTTCTTAAATGTTTGGGAGAATTTTCTTAGAGAAACTCTCTGGGCCTGGAGTTTTTTTGTGTGTGAGAGAGAAGGTTTTAAACTATAAATTCAGTGTCTTTAGTATGTCTGGGGCTATTCTGGTTTTTTCTTTCTTCTTAACTAGGCATTGATGGTTTGTGTTTTTCAAGAAGTTTATCCATTCATCTAAGTTGTCAGGTTTACAGGCATAAGTTGTCCATAATATCCCTTTATTATGCTTTTCATAACTGTAGAATCTATAATGATGTTAACTCTCCTATTTACTGATATTGGTAACATATGTCTTCTCTCCTATTTTCATGATCAGTCTGGCTACAGATTTTTATTTGATTTTCTCAAGGAACCAACTTTTGGTCTTATTGATTTCTCTATTGTTTCTGTTTCCTATTTCATTAACTTCCACTTTGATCTTTATTATTTCCTTTCTTCTGCTAATTTTGGCTTTGTTTGTTCTTTGTTTTTTAGCTCCTTAAAGTAGAACCTGAGGTCTCTGATTTGAGACCATTCTTCTTTAGCAATATAGGCCTTTAGTGCTATAAATTTCCTCCTCAATACTGTTTTAGTGGTATCCCCCAAATTCTGATGTGTTGCATTTTCAGATTCATTCAGTTCAAAGTGCTTCATAATTTCCCTTTTGATTTTTCCCTTGACCCGTAGGCTATTCAGAAGTGTTATGCAGTTTCCAAATATTTGGAATTTTCCCATATTTCTGTTATTGATTTCTACTTTAACTCCACTGTAGTCAGAGAACATAATTTGTATTATTTGAATCCTTTTACATTTACTGAGATTGTTTTTATGTCCCAGGATATGGTCTTTCTCAGTAAATTTTCCAGGTGTATTTGAAAAGAATGTGTACTCTGCCGTTGTTGATGGAGTGCTCTTTAAGTCAATTAGATAAAGTTGATTGATAAGTAATATTCAAGTGTAAAAGGTCATTGATGTTTTTGTGTCTCCTTTTCTATAAATTATTGACAAAGAAAAATTGATCTCTTACAATTATTGTGGATTTGTCCATTTCTCCTTGCAGCTCTATCAGCTGCAAAAAAAAATTTGTTTTGTTTTCATGTATGTTGAAATTCATTAGGTATATATGCATTTAGGACTCTTTCATCCTCTTGAATTGGCCCCTTTATCATCATGAAACGAACTTCCTTTTCCTGTTAATATTTTTTGCACTGAAATTTAATGTTAATATAAGCCACATCAGCTCTATCAGCTATATCAGCTTTTGATTAGTGTTAGCCTGATATAATATATATATATATATAGTAAATATATTATATATATAGTAAAAAGTATATACACATTCATACTTTTTACTTTTAATATATTTATGTCTTTAGATTTAAATGTGTTTCTTTCTGGCAGCATATAAGTTGCATCTTGATTTTTTTAAATTCAATCCAAAAATCTCTGCTTTTTAAAATTTTTTTTTAACATTTATTTAATTTTGAGAGACAGAGAGAGACAGAGCATGAGTGGGGGAAGAGCAGAGACAGGAGGCACAGAATCTGAAGCAGGCTCCAGGCTCCAAGCTGTCAGCATAGAGCCTGACGTGGGGATCTAACCCACAAACTGCAAGATCATGACCTGAGCCAAAGTTGGCTGCTCAGCCAACTGAGCCACCCAGGTGCCCCCAAAAATCTCTGCTTTTTAATTAGGACATATTTAGACCATTTATATTTAATGTCATTATTGATGTGATTGGGTTAAAGTGTATCACTTGCTTTATTTTCCCATCTGTTCCTTGATCCATCTCCTTTTTTTTGGTCTTCGTTTGGATTCAATAATTTTTTTTTATGATTCTTATTTTATCTCCTTTGTTGGCTTTTGAATTACACCTCTTGGTTTTGTTATTTTAGTGGTCGTAAAGCACTTTTTAAAGTCAAAGTTTTCAAATCAAATACCAAGAAGGATATAAATCTGACCCCCTGCAAGGAATCTGTGGTTATGTATCTCATGTTCAATTTCTGGAGAGGCATTAAAATGAATGGGCTGAAAAGATCAAGCTGAAATGAATGTTTGCAATTCATAATGTTTTAAGTGGAGCTAAAATGCCAGAATACATTTTACTGCTTTTAAACCAAATTCAATCATACCTAGTACAGAGATCAAGTGAGATTCTGGAACCAGCTGAAAATTCTTATTTTTAAATAACGTATAGTTCTCAGTAGTCCCATGCTGAATTTCTTGATAAATTTTGAATATCAGAAATTGTGTTTATCCAGGAAAAACATTAATAACTGGCACCCAAAATAATTGACTAAAAACTCATGTTAATCTAGTGGTCATGGAAAGAAATTATTATTTCAATAAAATAAGGAGAAACACTAGTTTCAATTTTATATATCTCTGATTTTTTGCTGAACACATAGATGGGTGTGATGAGTTGAGCTGGGGACAGAGCAGGGAAATTCCAAGAGGTCTGTGCTGTTAGTGAATCCTAAGATCCACATATCTACAAGGCACACATCTCCATATAAGGGATGGAAACCAGTATAGAAAAACACAGTGGTCCACTTGGTTCTTCTGTGTATTACTGGGGAAGCAGGGCAGTGTGGCATCAGCATAAAAATTCAGAGACAGATAACTGGAGTATCAGTTTTCATTTCATCGCTTGATCTGTGCTTGGGGAACTGTGCTAATTCAGGATAAGTCACTTAACCTCTCAGAATATGTTTCCTTATCTCAGTATTTAAATATAATAATTTAGATATCGTCTAAATATCATGATATTTATTTTATAATATTTTCATGAGATAAAAGGAAGCAATTTTGTAGACAATTATCTTTGATTAATTAAGCAGTAACAAATGTACATTATTGTTCTTCTTATTTATTTCTTTTGCTTTTCATTAGTGAAGAAACAGAAATTAGGCAGTAATGAATAGAGCAGAATTCCATTCTTGGAGCCCAGATACTCATCTCAATAGCTCTGTGAACACATGGTGGTTACTCTTACTACTAGTATTATTGACAAATAACCAATGAAAGGAGTAAGTGAGGACTTAGATCAAACCTCCTTAGTCAGCAGAGGCCACACCACTCAGTGTTGATAATCTAATGCTTTCTGCATTATACTCTCCTGCCCAGAGTACAACGACCTAGGTAATAGTACCAAAATCAAATTAATATTTGTATTGTGCTTATAATTGTTTCACTACAGGCTTGCTATTTTTTCTCCAGGTAACAATGAGTCTCTTGGAAGCCTTCAGTGCAATGTGTTTGCTTAACAAAAGCTTGAAGTGTCCAGCGGCACTATTAAAAATCAGCCTGGTCTACTAGACTCCTCAGATGATTAGCTTATTCAGTAAGCTTCTGATTTGTCAATGTTTTCTCTTTGATTGAGCTCATTCTCTCTCTTATTTCAAAGCGTATTGCATAGCTACCTTAAAACAGAGGTGCATAACTTTTGGAGCATTGAGGTCATATTGGAAATCTTTTGCAAACCTGAGGGCTAATTCTCTGATGTTTACTGGCAGGAAACATCAATGCATTATTGGATGTAGTCATATCAAAAACAAGCCAGGTCTTGCCATTTGCAATCTCCCAACAGAGTAAGGGTGCGTGTGTGTGTGTGTGTGTGTGTTAACAAGGTGATTTTCGAAAAAGGGGTAACAGCAAAACCAAGGAAACTGAGGTAGTGAGGCTTAACTCAAAGGTGCTTATTAGATGGGTTGAGAATTAGGAAACTTGGATCCTACTTCAGGTTCTTTCTGTGAGGTCTTGGGGTACAAGCGTATGACGTTTTGCTCTGCATCCTGAGTTCTTATTATGTGCCAAGAATTATTTGCTGCACATGTAGACCCATTTGCTACTATTACGTCACTATTAGCTCTGAGTTCCTAAGCAATCACTTAACATTTCTGAGTCTGTTTCTTCATCAGTAAACTGGAAACAATAGTCATAACACCCTATAGACTGTATTGTATGGACAAAATGAGCCATTTTTATCCAGAATAAAAAGCCTATAATGAAAATCAGAATAGATACCGGTTGGGAGCACAGGCTGTGGCATTTGGATTTGGTTAGAATAAAGAGGATCTCAGATTGTTGGGCCTATTTCTAATTATAGCTACTTCATTTGTGAAATGGGAGTAAAGATTGGATCAAAATGGTCGACTGATTCCAGGAATCCCTATACCCTCCCAGACAAAAATCTCATGAAGTGACAACAGATATTTTAAACAGTAATTATACAATCACACAACTTTGGAAAACAAGGCTGTGTGCTGTCAAAGGGCCAGAGATTTTGAAGCATCCCTGAAAGTTACAAATCAGGTGGAGACTAAGATCGGAGAAAACCTTGCCCCCAAACACGAGGAGGGCAACTCGCGAAGGTGAGAGTGGTTAAAAACGTGCGGTTGCTGGGTGCAAATAGACACGAGTCACAGAAGCACGTCTGTGTGATTCACTGGCAAACGAAATTCGGACCAGCTGTCTTGTTATTCCCTTACCTCAACTCTTCATTTGCTGAAACTGGGAGAAAGGGCCCTGTGACTGGGAAGGTGGATGCCACCAGAAGGAAAGTTTCCAGCACACCAAAATCAACGTATGTCTCTCCTTTCCCCTTCATTCATGAGCACCCAGAACCTTCTCCTGCCCCCCAGCCCAGCCCCCAAGGATTTTCCAACACAACGTGAAAAGACAAGAGTCAAGCTACCAAATATTTGGAGTAAAGCAACATGAAACCTATGAACGAAGATCAAAAAATAATACATCCCCCCAAACACATAAGGAAACAGAATTCAAAGAACTAACAGAATACCTCAATATTTACATAAAAATAACACTCTAGAAAAGAACGTAGAGGACAGTAGTGCCATAAAATAAGAAGAGACTGTTACAAAAATGAAACAATGCAAGAATCCGGAATTTGAAATTTCCAGGCAACATCAAAAGTGTCTCCAGGGATGGCTATAAAGCAAAAGCGACACAGCTTCAGTTCAAAAGGGAAAGAATATTAAGGGATTCTAATACTGGGATAATAATAATGGGCCCCTTTGGTGTTGTTTAGAGGATTAAACAACAGAAAGCATGTAAGATTGCTTAGTCCACATAGGAAAATTATAATAAAGAGCTATTTTTTAAATTATTGTAGTTGTTAACAGCTACACTACATAATTCTTAGTTACTAATGTTATAATTTTTTTAATGTTTATTTGGTTTTGAGAGAGAAAGAGAGAGAGAGAGAGCAGGCGGAGGGCAAAGAGAGAGGGAGAGAGAGAATCCCAAGCAGGCCCTACACAGGGCTCAATCCCGCAAACCATGAGATCATGACCTGAGCTGAAACCAAGAGTTGGACGCTTAACCAACAGAACCACCCTGGTGCCCCTGTGATTGTTATTATATTATAACTAAAAATGAGGCCTCAAGAGTTGATCTATCAGCAAGGTCCTAGGGCTGACCCTGGTGAGCTGATGACGTCAAGATGAAGAGGCAGAGAGGAACCGGGACCCTGGGGCACAGTGATGATCTTCAATAGAGAGTTTAGGGGAGGGACTGTAGGAAGTAAGGTGTGAGTACGAGATGGAAAGGGGCATGGGAGGGTAAAGAGGGATTTGTTAGCTGGCGCTCAGGGAGGAGCAGCCTCCGGGCTGCTGGTTGTGGGCTCACTCGGGGTTCTGGCGAGGTAAGCTGCCACACTAGTCGAGTGAAAGCGCGATGGTCCCAGGGGTTGGACGGAGGCCCTGTGTGCACCAGATGCCACACAGGACGCCAGCATTGGGCTCCTCCTATGGCTTCTTGAGCCCTGCCCACCAAATCATCCCTGTGGCTCCTACAGGTCAGAGATAAAACCTTGGCCCACATGGGTCTCCCAGGACGGTTCCAAATAACAACAAGAATCCCAGGCCTCCATCCTGTATCAAATCCACAGATGTACAAAGGTTTTATGTTTTATTTCCGTCGAGGCTACCAAGCCACTCACGATGATAATTTCGTAGTCAATCAAAGCTTCTAGCACTGAGTATGAACATTGGCAGCAAAGCAAATTTCAGTTTGCTTGTGAGAAACCTTGCCAAACTATAGACCATTACATGCATCCAGAAAACTCTACTGCAGACAAACCCCCAACTGCCTTTTAAGAAAGTTGCTTCTTTAGAACTCTCTTTTGGGCTTCAAGCTGGTCTTGGTCCCTCAGAATTTTATCAGTAACCTCAAAGCTAAATAAATATCTTTACTTTTAAGAGAAACAGGACAGCTGGGGACTCATTTCTAGACATTTTATAAAGAACTCATCAAACTAAATATGATACTTCATTACCAGTAAGTGCCCAATAATAAAATCGGTTTGCAGATACCATGTACATTTCCATATATTATTTATACGAGCTTGAGGTTGGTGATTTCAAGACCAAAAATGTTGACAGAAATTTGCATATTATTGAAATGGCATAATTTATTGATGAGGCACACAAATAACAGAGGTGATGCTTACAGCAGTTTGAAGGCTAATGCATAATTTACAACCCTAAACAACTTCATGAACAGGAGCGAAAATTGCACATTAGGCCCTGCCTCAGAAAACACTAGCTATAAAACTAAGGCATTTCAGCTTTATTTTTTGTAACAGGGGTATCTTTGTGGGAAATGGATAGACCATTGGCTTTCAATCTGTAAGCGACGTAAAGAAGCATCAGTCTGCCTGAAGGCAGAAGACAGGCAATCATCTTGTTGCCTGCCTGCCTCTCCTGTCCTCCAGTTAATACCAACATTCATTAACATTTGATGCAGAAGGGATATCAAAAAAAGGTTGTACCTAAAGTGCCATATAGATGGGGCTGAATGTTGTCATTGACAATGTTACTCAAATTTATAGTTTGAAATAATTTATTTTAAAATCAAGAGATTTATGTTATAGCAAGAATTACTGCAATGATTGTACCCAAGGTTAATGTCTTAGGGAGAAATCCAAGTCCAAGTTTACCCAATAGACCAGTTTGCTACAGAGAATTTCCAGATACCAGGATAACGGACTATGTTCTTGATACTGCTGAAAGTCTTCCCAACTCTCATTCCCACACCCTGAGCCATCAGCACAGAGCCCGATGTGGGGCTCGAACCCATGGACTGTGAGATCATGATCTGAGTTGAAGTTGGATGTCTAACCAACTGAGCCACCCAGGAGCCCCCTCACACCCTGCTTTCTAATAAAATTTTGCATCCACTCAAATACCCAGTCAATCTGCATGTGACTCAGGACTCATGCAAGGCTGACTTCATCCCCATTTTCAGGGACTGGGGGAAGGATGTTCTTGAGTGTAAGCAAATCATAGACACCCCATTTCCTGTGCTTATGGTGCTCCTGCGGTTCAAATCTATCCAATGGGATGTAAAGGAAAGTCTGCAGGGTGCTTCTGGAAAAGGTTTCTTCACTCTAAGAAAGAAACTCAGGAAGCATACTCTCCCACCAAGAGTACCTCTAACTCATCAGTATTAAGCAGATTTCCAAAAAATGACATTAGGATGGGGAACAAATGCTGGGCAGGCAAAAAAAAAATGGCATATGATCCGTAGGTTGGTTATGATGCCTTCAGTTCTGCAGGTGACATAGATTTGTGGTCAGCTGAACTTGAATATGGAGGGAATTTACCAGCTTCGATGACAGGAAGGCCAGGGTTGGGACCGTCTTTAAGACTGATTGGACCAACAGATCTTTAAAGTTACCAAGTCACAAGTGTTTCCCATTTTCCCCTCTAAGCCATCATCAGTGTATTGCTTTTGCCCTCTGGCTGGATAATGCAAGATGGCTGCTGCATTTTCAGGCATCATATCCAGATATGGCAAAATCTGGAAAGGGAGTGAGACCTCCTTTCCCTGAGTTTCTTTCAGGACAGATCCTTTTCTTTTCTCTCCCCTGGAACATCAAGGGAATGGGCAGGTGATATGAATTTGGCCAAAAATATGTTTCACCCCTTGCCTTTAGTCTTAAACTATTCACGTGAGAATGAAAGGAATATGGGCAATAGTATTTACTGCAGCTGTGGGTGACCAGAGGGCCACCAAAGACTGGCTCTCCCTCCCTCTCCTCTGTGGCTCCCCGAGAGACCCTTGGTTTGTGCACATTCCCAAACCCAGTACTCCAGGCTCCTTTTTACTCTTTCAGCTGCCCTCCATATACACATCCATGTTATCCCAGTAAATTCCCTTTCACTTAGGTTAAACAATTGATTTCTGTATCTCTCCAAGAACAACGACAGGGACTGGCTGAGATCACCAGGGAGATCCTATTCTTAGAACCAAAACCCAAAAGTGAACTTGAATGGATATATAGAAGTCAATCCAATATATTCTTAAGTGAGACCCAACAGTTTTCTCCCTGTTACGTGTTGTTTTATTTCTCCTTTCTCACATAACAAAAACCACTTTAACCTTAATAGAACTACACCAAACTCCAAACTCTCTTCAGTCATAAAAGAACAGGCGGTTATTGTTACCATGGCTGCTTTAAATCTCAGAGTCCTGCCCAGGAGGGGATCCTCAGTTAGAACACGGGATCTTAAACTCCAGGTGTCGCTGGTGCCATTTAATTTAATCTTCTACTTACTGTGAGTATTCTAAGCTCCAACAATTCCAAGTGACTTTATCAGACAGCGGAAAACACAACAAATGTCTTTCTCTTCTCCTCAGAGCAATTGTAGGCTCTTAAAACCAACAGAGGTGTCTTGCCACCAAGCTTGTTAGTCAGTGAAAACATTTTTGTGAGTTAGGACCTACTCAAACACCACCCACACTAGAAAGGGATATATATGTACAATCAGGGTCAACTTTTGGCCAAAGAAGATGGGAGCAAAATCTGTGGCAAAAAAAACGAAGCAGGTTGTGTGTAGTATTGGCATCTCTTGAGGCATGTGTAGAACCGTGAATCATCTGAGTTGAAAGATCCCTTGTAGACGACCCACCCAAACTCTCATTTTACAAAGAAAGAAACCAAGGTCTAAAGTAGCGGGAAGTAATTTGCCCACGGCAACAGAGCTGGAAGTCAGACTTGGAGCTCCCAGCTGTAAGGTCTTTTCTTATTGTTTCTCTCAAGGAAACATTTCAACTGTCTGGACCGTCCCTTCTGTACTGCCTGCCCAGATCCTGGTAAGACGTTATCTTCTGTTTGAAAGTTTCTCCAAGTCTTCCTGTAAAAAGTACTCCCATTGGCAATCAAAGCTCTCTATTTACTCTGACATCATGGATTCGTTCGTGAGCTGCTTGTAATATGGCTGACTGGGTGCATACATATCTGTTACCCTTACTGATTATACATTCTCTGAGGGCAAGGATTGTGTCTTCTTCATCTGTGATTTCATTTCTTTCTAGATCCTAACATTTTATATGTGATAAATGTTGGCTGAGTCATACTGATGTGTACTCAACAAACACAAGCATTCCCCAAAATGTTTGTGGGAATTCATGGTTTAAGATGTCAGTCCCCTTGGCATCCGAACAGGCACAGTGCTCTCACCTAACGCAGCCATTAATGGCCAGGATTTCAGGTCTGGTGATAGGCAGGTGGAAGAGATAATCTGTGGTTGGTACTCCTCCAATTCAAGCACTGAGGCAGACACAGCCTTCAGTTACTTGCAGGGTCTGCCCAGACACGAATATGAAATGTTAATCATAAATGGATCACTCAAGACACTTTCAGATGCGAAGAAAGAAAAGCCCCATTCACCTTGACTCAAATAATAAGGAAATTAATTCTCTCAAATAATGGGAGGTCAACAAAGAGGAAAGATTTCAAGTTTGGCTAGAGCCATACCATGTCCCCTTGGGCTAAATTCCTTGTCTCCTCTACAATCTTTGGTGTTGACTTTTTCCAGCTGGTTTCTCTCCTCTTCATTAGTTATCTCTGGCTAGCAATGAGACTACATCCTTCCTTATTCCCATCTGGCATGAGAGAGAAAATCCCTCTCCCAATTATGCAATAAAAATCCTCCCCGGTGGTCTGAATCTAGGTCACATGGCCAACTAACTAGCCCCATTACGGTCACTACAGGAGGGCTGGATCCTGCCTAGTGTAGAAATTCAAGACTGACTCCGAAACTGGGGATGTATTTAGCTTCCCCTCAGTCTCCTGGGCTACTCGAGGAAGGGGTAGATGACTAAATAAATGCAGGTTCTGTTAGAAGGAAGAAGGAGGGAGGGATGTTTGGTAAGGAACCATTGGCATACGTGATCTCAAAATGACAATTCTTCAAACTCGTACATTAGCACAAATAATTTTGAGTTAAGCGAAATTTTTATCAAATTTTGAGTTAAGAGACACAAAAATCCCTGTTTCTTTTTATAGGTAAGAATATATCATAAATAATATATACTTCAGTATTATCTTTCCACTGGATCAAATGAGTTCTATCCTGAAGACTCAGGAATGGACAGAACAGAGAAAACTTCTTCGTGCCTGGTAATGAACTTCGGGAACCCATGGCAACTCATAAACCCCAAGATGGCACAGTTTCTCTAGGAGAAAATTCACTTTAATTTTCCCTTCCACTTCTTCCAAGCTCCTATCCTTGTAGGAGCGAGACAGAGCTCTTCCTTCCCTCCTACTTATAATCAAGTTGGTGGTGATTCTCCGGAACTATGCTATGCTGACCACGGTGACCAAGGAAAGAGGGGAGGCACTGCTATGCCAGGAAGTGAGCATTTTTGTCCAGATTTAAAACATTGACACTGAAAGGCAAACCACTTCTGGGTCTTCCAAGTCTCCTGGGAGACCCTCAGTGCTGAATGCATCAATGCTAAATGCAGGCGCTTTGTGCTTTAGGATATTTGGATATTCTGTGTCCATCAGCAAACATGGTTATGCTCTCTTTAGTCACTACTTGCTTGGCAGGGACGGAAGTGAGGGCTGCCTTTCCATGATACGGACAGTAACCCAGGGGTTTCTTTCCTGGGGGAAGAACTCATTCTCTAAGCATCAGAAAGACAACCAAACATCTAAGACAGGCTGGGGAGGCAAGGGCTGCTGTCAAACGCTACTGTTTATCCCATGACTAATAAACACAGAAAGGAAGTAGGAAACCTTGACAGGTCTCACCGGGGCCCCTGAGGAGGACAGCTCCCAGCTTATGATGCTTTCACTTACCCACGCAGCCAACTTGAAGCTTCTTGTGTGCAAGGAAAAAAATAGCTCATCTGAGGCACAGGAGGCAGGGTTACTATGCCCCATGGTGATACCCTCCCGAAGCTTCTCTCAACAGGAATGGTGAGCTCACACAATAGGACAAGAGGCTGGGAACACTGCTTTGGGATTTGGAAATTGTTCAGGAGCTCTTCTGCAGAGACAGGGGTCCCTGTGGGCCCTCGATCATACGATATAAAACTGAGAAGGGGCTGACTCTCTTCTTTGTAGGAGAAGACAGTTCTTTGTAGGATCTTGGGGTTTAGTTGTTGTTTTTTTTTTAAGAAGTACAGAAAAGGCAAATACTTTAGTGCTGCAGAATATTACTCTCTTAAGTATATTTTGTATATATTATATCAAAACTATTCATTCAGGAAGGGCGTCTATATATGTGTGTTACTGAAGTGGGTTTCCCTTCCATTCACATCACGATTGAACATTCACCTGGTTAAAACTAGGTTTCAATGCTGAGAATCTGGTTTAAAATGAAAGGGCAAAAAACTTCCCCATTGATTCACTACTCACAGTTGTCTTTTATGTTAATCTTCTAGAAAAAAGCAGAACCCACTACCTCTTCTTTCCTTAAGCCATGGAGTTATGTGTTCGTACTCTTCTCTCATGTCCTCGGTGCTTTTCTCCTGGCCATTGGCAGGAGCCAAACGCTCACCACACGCTCTCTGTTATCTCTCTCGCCCCTGCTGGCTCTCCACCTCTCCCCACCAAGACTTCTTTCTTACTGGCCTCTGACGCTTCCTTCTCCTTGGCCTGTGCCACGTTCCACAAGATTTTCTTCTGTGCCTTTGGTTTCTCCACGCTTTCACACTCCTCCTGGTTGAACACCTTGCTCACGCACATGCCTTTAGCAATAACATCAACGCTTCCAATTCTGGCGCGTGTACGTGAGCCATGGAACCTAATGTGAAGCTTTCCAGCCGACATCCCTCCTTCCAGTCTCTCAGGCATGTCGAATCCAACTCGGCCAAATCTTACCACGGTATCTCCCCTCCATGTGCCCTTCCCTAAGTAAGCCTGCAACGACTCTTCGCAATCGCTCGATGACTTTAGAATCCCCTGTGTCCTCTTTTCTTCCCTCCACACCCACAACCAAGGCCTGAAGTTAGGCCTGCTGCATATCCGCCAGACCTCCTGCTCTGTCTTTCATCGTCTGTATCCAGGTTCTTCCCGCTCATCTGAATTTGGCAATAATTTTCTAACCTTTATCCCAGTTAGTGTGAGATTGCCCTAAGAATGCAGTGCATTCTCTGCGTTTCCACACTGGCCAGAGTGACCTTTCTAGAACCCTTTTTAAGAGTTTCCTTAAAGTCCTTAAATCCTGTTATAATTCTCTATAGCTTTCATAGGTCAGTTCAAACTTCTAACGAGTGCAAAAGGTCTTTCTTTTGTTATAGGGTGCTGGGGTGGCTCAGTGGGTTGAGTGTCTGACTCTTGATTTCAGTTCAGGTCATGATCTCATGATGTATGAATTAATTCGAGCCCCACATTGGGCTTCGTGCTGACAGTGCAGCCTGTTTGAGATTTTCTCTCTCCCACTCTCTCTGCCCCTTCCCCACGCTCTCAATCTGTCTCAAAATAAATAAACAGAACTTTTTTTAAAAAAAGGTCTTAAATTTTTTTTTTTAATTTATTGAGAGAGAGAGAGAGAGTACAAGTAGGGAGAGGGGCAGAGAGAGAGGGAGAGAGAATCCCAAGCATGCTCTGTGCTGTCAGTGCAGAGCTCAATGTGAGGCTTGATCTCATGAACTGTGAAATCATGACCTGAGCCAAAATCAAGAGTTGGATGCTTAACTGACTGAGCCTCCCAGGAGCCCCATTAAAAGGGCTTTCTTGATCTGTTTAGTGAATACTAATCTCATCTCTCCACTGCCTTCCTCTCTGACCACCAAAGACTTTACTTTTCCTGGACACAATTAAACAGTCGTGATTCCCAAATATGCTCCCATTTATTCATTCGTGCAGGTCCCTGTGGATGGAATAAAGTCTTTTCAATGCATTTAACTCACTGAACCTTCAACACTCAGCTCAAGTGTGACCTTCTCCAAGAAGCTGTTTTATTTTCTCCCTCATTCTGATTTACATTCTTCTCCTCTGAGTTATCTTGGTTTACTTTCCACTTTCCTTTTATTACCTAATGTAATTCTTATTAACTCACAAACTCATGAAGGGCAAGGACTGTTGTTATTCATCTTTTCGTCAATAGCTCTTGGTATTCAACAAATGTTTGCCTAGTGAATGAATGGATGGAAAAATGAACCCATTTTCTGTTTCCCATTTTATTTTCTGAGGGATAGAAAAGACATCTCTGACTTCTTCTCCGCCCTAAATAATCTTAAATTTTTCATACTAGGGTTAAGAAATTAAAAGACAATTACAAAATGGAAAGGCATATAATTAAATATTGAAAGTTGGTCTGGCTACCAGTATAGCAAAAGCATATTATGAAATCCAATGTATTTCTCTTTTTCTTAATAAAAAAAGTGTTTTAGCCTTTCTAACATTAAACTGAGGAAGGCTGAAGTTTTTGCTTCGGGGAGGGTAGGACACAAAAGGAGCGTCAAGAACAAAAAGTCCAATTCTTGGCCTTGAGTTTCAAAATAGGTCCTTGAAATTCATGGCAGAGACAACCGTTTTGAAAGTCAAAGAGCTTTTGATTCGCAAGAGCTGGGCCTTTTGAGGGGAAAAATATACTTCTAAGTTGCAGTTGAGTCTGGAAGACCCAAAGGTGGACATTATATCAAGAATCTTAGAGTAGGGAAAGCTACAGAACTTGATGGAAAAGGCCAGAGAGAGGAAATCAACACCTTTCTTGGCACAAAGCACGGGGCTCAGAGAGAGAAAGGAGGAAGAGGGGAGAGAAGGATGACATAGGTGCAGAATGTCTTTTCTCCGTTCCCCACCCAAGGTGGAGGC
The DNA here is from genome assembly GCF_027475565.1 of Acinonyx jubatus. NCBI lineage: Eukaryota > Metazoa > Chordata > Mammalia > Carnivora > Felidae > Acinonyx > Acinonyx jubatus. The sequence goes on along the minus strand of NC_069393.1, from coordinate 11,310,063 downwards.
TTTTACAGTCAGATAATTAAAAAATAAGGTAAGTTTGAGAGGTAGGTTCTAGAAAAGGATCTCAGAGTAAAGCCTAAAACACCTGTGCCTGTGAGAAAATTCCCACCCTAAGATGCCATCTGAGAGGGTCTCTGCAGGTGGACCTGAGGTCAGGCTCACAAACTTGCATACCTCAGCAGGAGGTAGCAAGAACAGCTCAGAGATTTCACAGCCTTTTGTGGAAGGCCCACAAGTACTAACAGGGCTATCAGACTAGAAGTCAATAGAAGGACCATGAATTGCAGAGGACAGCAGCGCATGCCATATGAAACTGACAGAGGGCGGGGGGGGGGGGGGGGTGTGGAGAAGAGGCATGCAGACCAACTCCCGCCTTGGAACTCAGACCATCCACCAGCCAGGAAAAAGAAAAGAAAAGGAGGCGAGGGACTCTTGAATTAATAACAATGGTCACTGTTAGTCAGCATTTAAGTATCCTTCAGGGCATCCTTTCTTTCTGAGCTCTTTCTCTAGATCTCCTAGTTTGATCTGAGTTTTCTTATTTCCAAATATTCTCTTGGATATAGCCACTCCACTCTGTTTCCATATCTGTCTCTGCTACTAGTTTGTCTCTTAAAGGTAGGGACTTTTGTCTTTGTATCTCCACCATTCACTACCACAGTAATTTGTCAATATGTATTTGTGGGATAAAAAAAAAAGAATATATTGATCTGGAATATGGATAGTGGTATGGAGTGATGATAGTGGATTTCATGAAGTTACTGGAATACAGACAAGACTAGATGCTTTGGAAGTGGATGAGATTATTGATAGATGATCCACAGAGTGAGAAGACAAGATGGCTTATCACAGAACCTGGAGAAATGCCAACTCTTCAGGGGTGAACTGAAAAAGAAGGGCCCATGAAAGAATGGCTGGGGAAAGAAGAGAGAATCAAGGAAAGGTAGAAGCCTAAGGCACCGAAAAATTCAAGAAGGGCATGTTCAACAGAGCCAAATAGCAATTGTAAATTAATCAAGACAAAGAAATGACTATTGGATTTGATCATTAGGAAGCCATTGGCAACTTTTCTAGGGACGTTATTTTGGTGTTACGGTGGGAGGAAAAATATCTCAGGTCAGTTTTGTAGATCCAACTTTTCCTATACATGGTTGCTCCACTGATGTGTGAGAAATACATACGAAGCACCACCTTCAGCCTCCTGTTTCAGTCCTGTTCTCTAGGACCCCTTCAGCAGGGGGCTTTATTCTTTAGGAAGCCATTGGGGTTCCATGAATAATACTTCCTGTATCTATTTTCAATGGTTAGGATTTAGAGAGGTCATGTACGGGATTTCAACCTTCAAACCTCCCACAAGGTCAACTCCTTAGTGAAGGCTATAAAGCCTAAACAAGAATTATTAAGAGCTCAAATAAACAGGGGTGGTTAAGTCACTCAAGGGAAACATATTAAAATCAATTACAGTTCAATAGGAGTAGGTTTATCCGATTTCTTTGCCCTGTGATCGAGGTAGAACTTGTTCCCAAGTGTGGGTGTGAAGTTGGGGGTGCACCTGGGGTTGGTGGAGAACACGAGAGCCAGAAGCACACTGTGCCTACTTCCCTGAGACTTAGTTAATCAAGTCTGGACATGTTTCCTGCACTTGAGCTATTTGATCTATGTAAATAGTCTTGTTAATTCAATTCACCAAGTATTTCTGGAGTACTGTGTATCTGTCAGGCACTATTTCAGGACATGAGAAAAAAGATTGAAAAAATACAAACATAAAAATAAATAACACGGCTTCTGAACTCAAAGAGCTCACAGCTGAATAGCTAGAGAAACACACGAAAGTTCAAAGGCATTGTCAGAGCAGCGCATAGGAAGCCACATGGCGCTAAGGAGCCACAGAGGCACTCAGTCAGCCCCGGAGGGAGGTGAAACCAGGAATGTCCCGGGTGGGGTGTGGAAGGTAGCTCATGCAGGTTGATTAGGATCGAGGGATACCAAGGTAGAGGGGGTAAACTCTACCTTTTTCCAGAAAATCTATAGCAACAAAAGTTCTAAACCTTCTAGGGCAACCCGTGCAGGTCATTTAAACCCTGTGCAGGGAGGGAGTTATTCCCATAATTACTTCTAACTTGATGGCCTTATAATTCATTTTAAGGTGTCTCCTTTCTCTCGTTGCAGGGAGGAAGAAACTGGGAACAGACAGTTAATGTGGTATTTACATTTCTGTTGGAAATATCTTCCAATGACTCGGTTATTCTCCAGAAAACAAAAGAGTTCCCTGGATCACTGTATTGCAGTGCAAGGCCATTCTTCATTTACTCTTTTTGTTTCAAAGAGAATACTAATCCACCTCCATTCAAAGGCTTCCAAGGGGCCTTGGATCCACTGAACATGAAACATTTTTAGCTGAAGGGCTGAAGGGATGTTAGAAGCTACACGAGAAGTCACCAAGAACATTCTGTGATAAAACTATTCCTAATCAGAATTCTTAAAAATTTGGAAAAGGAATCATGTTCGCCTCATTGCAAGGGGACTCTCTTATTTCCCATCTCAACTAAGTGAATTAGGAACCGTTCTTTCCATGGCATTTCTCCCCACATTGGGCCCTAAATCTCAAGTTAGTCCAAACTGTGTTTCCAAGAGGGCCGAATAACCACCCAAAGCTTTAGCAGAATTAAAGTTCTGATGGCTTTCCTGAGGTAAACTTCCAGCTTGTTTTGTTTCTATTACGTTTTTCCTTGATAAGCCAGCCAGCTAGCTAGCTAGCTATCTTATAATGTACTAGTATCTCAGTAACGACTATGAAACCCATATTCACAAATTCTCAGATAACACTGGAAGATCGAGAATACAAAAATGACCATGAGATCAGTTGAGAATTGCAAAGGACTATGGGGAATATTTACAGCTAAGGTACAGCTAAGGTACATAGATATAAGGTACACAAGGTTCTATGCCTTGCCCAAGGTCAAGTAGCTATTGAACAGAAGAGATGAGATGAGCACCCACGTGAAGGAACCAGGTCCCCCATCAGCCACATCACAGACAGGTCTATGCACTGCTCAACTCAAAGGGCAGCATTCACACGGGACGGGCAACTTCACACACCTGGAGGTACAGCGGGGCCCGGAGCCTAGTTGGGGCTCTGATGACTCCTGGGACTCACAGCCTCAGAGCCACCAGGAACCTGTCAACAGCTTCATGATTCTTCTGTTTGAGATGCCTGACGAAGTCAAAAACAGTCAAGGTATCCTGCCAGCTTTGTTCTATCTGTAGGATCAGTTTCCTCAAGAGAGGGGGGCCAGCCTCGTGGTTGGCCAACGCCCCTCACCATATAACTCCTATGATTTCAAATGTTTTCTTCACTGTCCTCTTGCACAATTCCAGTGGCTTTTGGAAGGATCCTACTGAGTCATACTCGTAGGAGTTATATAGCAAAAGCCTTCTAGGTGGTTTGATAAAGTTGAACAGAAAATACAGGCAGCCTCCCTCCTCCACCCACGTTACAAAAATCCATACATTTTAGGAAAAATCCCAGCTCCTGCTGAAATCCTGGAAGCCCTCGTGAAGCCTCCAGAGTTTTCCTCTCCCACCCCGGGGCATTTGCACTGTGGTGGTGCAGCCCAGGCTGGAGAAATCTGACCAGAAACAGCCCTCCCCAGTTACGCTGTGGTCTGAATGGCATATGTGATGCCCCACACCAGCCGCTGCACCCACCCTCCAGAATGCAGAATGGTTATTTTTGTAAAGAGTCTGGGGATTTACGTGGCCAAAGGAGGTAATAAAGTGTAAGGAAATCATCATACTAAATGTAAATCATCATACTAAATGTTAGCTCGTTATCTGAAGTATCAGTCCACCACAATGAGGAAAACATCAGTAGGAGGTGAGAACAATGCCAATGAAAAGGGTGTAAATCATTAAAGAAACCATTTCCACCTCAAATGCATAATAAAGCCGGCCCAGCCTGCCCCGTGGCCCCACATTAACAGTAAACCTAATGGGTTTCCTGCTGAAGGAATGCATTGACATTCAGACCAACAGCAAGGCATCATCTCTGGTGTGGGGTACATTGCAAGAGAAAGGATGTGGGGTCTATGGGGTTTCTGCTATGGATACTTATAATCTCTGGTGGAGGGGGGGGGTTGCTTTAACTCTGAACTGGGAGGTGCGTTTTACTAGAATGAAATACTCCTTAACCCCTTAGTCTTCAGTGTCTAGATATCTTCATCCACAAAGCCTCCTGAACTCTCCAGCGACGATGAAGGTCATGAAGCTAGGTGTGACCGGAGAGGCAGCAGGCAGTGCGGGGGAGGCACACAGGTATCATCTGGGGCCAGCCAGGCTCCCTGAAAATGAGGTCCCCTCTTATATGCACTCTTCAGCCTTTTGGGGGTCTCTCCTGATTCCTCACCCCAATCCTTTTCCCCCTGAAGGAGCCTGTCCTCCCAGGACATCCATCACCAGATGAGTCCAAGGTAGCCTGTCCCCCTCTGGGCTAGCCTTGTCCAGCCTGGTCTATCAGCCAAGCGCGGTTCAAGCTGTGTCCATTGGTCATGCCCCATGCCATTTTATCTCGGAGCTGGGCCACCGCCATGCTGCAGAGATGGGGCACTGGGGTGACCGGGGGCCCTGCGAAATCTTCTGTTGGGCAAGTTCCAAATGGGGCATAGAGCTTCTCTTTTGTGAAGCAAAGACCTTGTGCATACACAGTTCTTTCCTCCTCTGCCCCCTCTTCCCCCCAACACTTGCCACATTCACAGCATCCAGCCCTCAGGGCCCAGCCCCTGGGGAGTGCTTCCCACCTCTCCAAGCTGCTGGAGCCCCAACAGGTTGCATTTGCTGATGAGTTCCTACCGACTCTTGAGTACAAGTGTTTGATGGTGAGGACGCACTACTTGGGTGGCTGATTTTCTTTTTCTATGTAGGTGTTCTGAATTCAGTGTGCTCTAAACCCCCTAGAAAATGGGACCTTGTCTCATAGGTCGTTCTCTCTCCCTACAGAATATGGCACACACAGGTTCAAAGGAAGAATAGTACATATTTGTCTATGGTTTAAGACAGAGGAAAAAATCATAACACTCCTCAACCCAGCTTTGAAAAGAGCAAACATTCTAGTTTTGCCCTCATTGATATTTTAGATATGAGCCTCTGGCTAGAAGCCAAAGGGCAGATTTCCCCAGGGAACGCTAGACCACGGCTTATAAAACCAGCCAAAAGAAGACTGTTCCAGTGAGGAGGGAAGGAGGAAAGGAGGGAAAGAGGAAGAAAGGCGGTGGGGAGGGAAGAGGGGGGAAGGGAGGAGGGCGGAAGAGAGGAAGACATGGTAACATGGGCCCTTAGATCTGAAACTTAATGCTTCCAATATTTTCTCATAAACCAGAAAGTCACTGCTCAATAGAAACATATGGTGTGAAACCTTCTTTCTTTCTTTCTTTCTTTCTTTCTTTCTTTCTTTCTTTCTTTCTCTTTCTTTCTTTCTTTCTTTCTTTCTTTCTTTCTTTCTTTCTTTTGTTGTTGGATGGTGGGTGTAGAGAGGAAAGGGGACCCGGTGGGGGCGAGGACAGGGAAGGGAGCTGGGAGAAGGAGGCGGAAGGGCTGTTTACAAAAAGATTCAAGCTGGATAAGGGCTTTTCCTCTCCTTTTCCCTTCCTTTCTTTTTTTTTTTTTTTATTTTGCTATTAAAAAGATGCGTTTTATAGCGTCTCTGTTTTCCAGCACTTACGTCCTTTGATGGAAACATGTTCTGATGTCTACAATGATTAAGTCTGTCAGTGGGTAAATCTGGTGTTCAACTGAAGAGACAGAACCACAAGACCAAATCCACCACCTCTTATTGGAAACGTCAGGATCAAGGAACAGAGGCAAGTCATTAATTTTAAGCCTACATGGGACAGTTAGCTCTCTCTGTTCCATGTTGTCGCACCGCAGAAAGTATTACGTGTACAGTCGCGGCTTAAGACAGTCCAAACGCCCCCGGAGCTCACCAATCAACTTTGGTTAGAGTCAGCACAGCCCAAGACACTGTTAAGACGTTCAAGGTTTTCAGTGATCGTGAAAAAGGAGAACACACGGCCAGGCCTGCTCTTCTCTGTGTTTCCGCTGCTGGGCAGAGGACAAGTCATGTTCCCCGCTGACTGACCACGCGGGGTGCCCTTGACTCCTTTCCAGCAGGACGTAAACCCTCAGGTCGGCCCTCCGTCCACAGTAAGGCACCTGGGTCCCTGCACAGAGGCTGCAGGGCACTGGACCATTCTGACGTCCGACGGCACTAAAGGGACTAAGGGTTGGACGTGCAGTTGAGGCGGCCCCCACAATACACAGCTCGGAAGTACACCGGCCACCAAATAATGATCTCACATCCCGGGCACTCGATGGCATCGTTTAGCCCGGCACCGGAGAAAGAGGGCAAGAAGGAGCAGTGAATGCTGACGAGAGTTCGTGGAGGAAGGCTCCAGCAGGTACGAGAATCTCGTGACCCTGCGAGACAAGTGATGGCTGGCACCAGGCCAGATGCCTGCCCAGCGTCCCTCCATGGAAGTCTGTTCATCAGTCAGACAAGAGAGCGATCTGATCGGGGGTATTTTGCTTCCTCTCTCACTCCCATTTTCGAGCTGGTGAAATGAAGAGTGAAGATAACCCACCTGACTTGCGTTCCTTCGGCCTGCCCTTTTGCACAGCTGACTCCTCGTGCTTCATCAGCTGAAATGTCATCGTCTCCAGGAAGCCCTCCTGGGTTACACATCTGAAGGGCATCACATTCCCCTTACTGTCACTCTGGCCCTTATCCCAGTTTGTAGTCCTCTTACCATGACCCATCTTCCCCACAGAGAGCAGCCTCCACGAAGAAAGGACGGCCTCTATCTTGCTTCTGATCTGGGCCCAGAGCTGCCCCTCACAAATCCTCGCTGAGTGAACGCATGCATGAATGCACGGAAAGTCACCTAGGAACTCAGAGCTACGACCTGCGTGGAAGCTCCCTTCTCCTTCTGTCTTCCCCTCTGACCGTCTGCGGGTTCACCCGTGCAGCCTCGTTTTCCATGTCAGCGCCCGGGGATCCTGCATCGGTCACGCTGAACGGCAGTCACTGTAGAACTGCCCACACTCTGCTCTGCCCCAGGAGGATGTGGGCTGCTCCTCCCTCATCTGGGGGGAGAGGCCTGTCTATTTTGGACCCACGCAAAGGAAATGTCGGTGGGTGGAAATCCAAGATCTGGTGGCTCCTGGGTCTGCAGGAGGGTGGAAAGACTCCGTAACGATAGGAAAGACTCCTATGGCACAAAGAAACTTGCCCTGACCATCCCCACCCTCCTCAGGGAGCTCCTGTGTCAGTCTGCCCTTAGGTTCCGGGCCGTGGCAACAGGCAAAAGTCCTCTTTGGATCCTGAACTCCTTTTTTTTTTTTTTTTTAATAAATATGTTTTTAAGGTTTATTTATTTTTGAGAGACAGAGCATGAGCGGGGGAGGGGCAGAGAGAGAGGGAGACCCAGAATCCGAAGCAGGCTCCAGGCTCTGAGCCATCAGCACAGAGCCCGACGCAGGGCTCGAACTCACCAACCGCGAGCTCATGACCTGAACCAAAGTCGGACACTTACCCAACACAGCGCCCCAGGCACCCCTGGATCCTGAACTTCTAAGCTCAGGTTCTGCCCCCAAGGTTCAGGATCTCCCCAGAGCTCCTGCGGGCAGGAAGCACGGCCTGTGCTTGGGCTGAAGGGTGGAAGGAGGTCCTCGGGTATTTTCAGTTGGCCTTTGCAACCCTTGAAATCAGTGACATTTCAGCTGTCAATTCAGAGTCCAGTCAGGGTGAAAACAGACGGTCTGACCACCCCTTTAAAGTATCCACAAAATTTAGGGGTGCCGGGTGGCTCAGTCGGTTAAGCATCCAACTTTTGATTTGGGCTCAGGTCATGATCTCAAGGTTCGTGGGTTCGAGCCCCACGTTAGGCTCTGTGCTGACAGCATGAAGCCTGCTTGGGACTCTCTCTCCCTTTCTCTCATTCTCTCTCTCTCTCTTCTCTCCAAATAAATAAATAAACTTTATAAAAAATAATGTATCCACAAAACTTAAAACAGGCAGGCTTTCTCCACAAAAGTCAGCTTCTCTTGTATTTAGGTTACCTTTCAATAAGCACAGATAAAAGCACAGGCCAAGTGTTCTTAGCCCCTGGAAGCTTTCTCTGACCGTCACCATGCCTTTTACAGAACTTCCCTACTTTGCATCAAAGTCACAGTCTTCTGGGGTGCCTGGGTGACTCAGTCAGTTAAGCATCGGACTTTGGCTCAGGTCATGATCTCATGGTTCATGGGTTTGAGCCCCGCATCGGGCTCTGTGCTGACAGCTCGGAGCCTAGAACCTGCTTCGAATTCTGTGTCTCCTCCTCTCTCTGCCCCTCCCCCATTTGCTCTCTGTCTCTCAAAAATAAACATTAAAAAAAAAAAAAGTCACATTCTTCTGTGTCCAGGATCGTGCCCAGGTTGTGGTCCTATGGAGGCGACATGTCTCATACATTTTCCCATCCTTCAGTCACGATCCTAGTGTCTTGACAGGTGCTAAGAACATAACATGTGCACAATACATAGTTGTAAGATACGTATTTGAATAAGGAATTTTGGAGATAAAAGTGACTTTGATTAGTGGTTTGATATTTTATAAAGCCTAAAGAAAGATAAAGTTATTGCCCAAGGTAGCTACAAAGTAGCAGATGGGATATATGCAAGTAAATATTATTTCTTTCTTTCTTTATTTAGAGAGCATGTGCACATGTACCAGCTGGGGAGGGCAGAGAGAGCGAGAGGGAGAGACAGAATCCCAAGCAGGCTCCACGCTGCCAGCACAGAGTCTGATGAGGGGCTCGATGTCACAAATGGTGAGATCATGACCTGAGCTGGAATCAAGAGTCAGACGCTTTGCCGACTGAGCCACCCAGGGGCCCTCATAAATATTATTTATTACATGGAGTTAAACTGTCATGATAAAGACTTTCCCAAAGTTTTAAAATCTAAAACAATTGTAAACACTCTGTATCTAATTATAATGCTTGGACTTTTAAAACATTACAGGGCTTCAAAAGACCATACTTCAGAGGATTTCAAATAATGATTGTCCTGTAAAAGTGCTGGCTTTCCTATTATCTTTAAAAATATCTGCTGGGTGAATACTAATTTGGGTTAATTATTTTTGTCCACTGACAAATCATTGACCAGACAGTGAGTGTACAGACTATATTAGATAAAATGTGATGTGGGACTTTCTCTAGTTCTAAAATAATATGCTTCTATGAACTCTTCAACATTGATTCCATCTTCAGTGAACTTTGACCAGATATTTAAAGTTTCCCAAGCATGGGGCGCCTGGGTGGCTCAGTCGGTTAAGCGTCCCACTGGGTTCAGGTCATGATCTTGTGGTTTGTGGGTTCGAGCCCCAGGTCAGGCTCTAGGCTGACAGCTCAGAGCCTGGAGCTTGCTTCGGATTCTGTGTCTCCCTCTCTCTGCTCCTCCTCTGCTCGTGTGCTCTTTCTCTCAAAAATAAATAAATAAACTTAAAAAAAAAAAGCATCCCTAGACATTATGTACCAGACATACGATGCCAGGTATTGGGGAAATAAATAAACACTGTTTTATAAATAAGATGTACAATCCCTGAATGTAAAGATACTACAATGGAGGCATGCACTTAATATTATGGGGACATAAAAAAGGGAACAGGAATCTGCGCAGAAGAGTTAGAGAATGCTGTCTTCTAAGTAACCTTTTAAATACATTGGAGTTGGAAGCTGAGGATCAAGAACTTATCAAGAATTCACTCAGAGTAAATGAAAATATTTGTTCTGCTAAGAAAAAAAATAGACGAGAGGAAAGCCTGTATAAACCAAGGCAATATCTCAAGGTGATGAAACTATTCATTATGTTCTTAATCTCCAGGTAGTGCGGCCCTGAATTACAGGGACTTTATTTAAAAGTATATGATGGGTTTAATGGCATTAAATAATTCAATTAAAGTAAATACTTGCCACTTACATTTTCTTTTCCTGATAGATGGGAAGCCATATTGCCTATATTTAGGGTTTTCCTGTTTGATAATCAAAGAACTAATCTTTACTTAAATAGGCAGTGTTACGGGTTGAATCCGTATGTTGAAGTCCCATGCTCTAGAACATCACAATGTGACCTCATTTGGAATATGGTCACTGCAGATGTACTTAGCAAAGAGGAGGCCATCGTGGAATAGAGTCAGCCCCTAATCCAATATGATTGGTGTCCCTTTACGAAAGGGGGGAAATGTGGACACAGACATGCACACAGGGAGAATGTCCTGTGCAGATGAGGGCAGAAATTGGGATCATGCTTCTGTCAGCCAAGGAATGCCAAAGATCGTCAGCAAACCTCCACAAATGAAGTGCCATGAACTGAACGTTTACACACCCTCCACAATTCATGTTGAAATCCTAACACCCGAGGTTCGGAAGCAAAGCCCTCATGAATGGGATTAGTGCCCTTATAAAAGCCCCCCCCCCCAAAGAGATCTCTTGATCCTTCTACCATGGGAGAAGATGACCAACATCCAACGAGGCAGCAGGCTCCCACCAGACCCAATCTTTGGGCGCCTTGATGTGGGGCCTTCCCAGCCTCCGGAACTGTGAGAAATACATTTCTGTTGTCTGTGAAGGCAGCCGGGCTGTGATATTTCATTACAGCAGCACAAATGGACTCACACACTAAGGAAGAGGCCTGGAAGAGACGCTTCCTCTCCACCTTCAAAAGGAGCCAGTCCCTTGATCTTAGACTTCCAGCTCCCAGAGCTGTATGACATCGAATTCTGGTTGTTACAGCCCCACGGTTTGTGGTTATTTGATATTGTAGCCATAGCAAACTAATACAGACTGTAAATTCTTTTGGGGGACATCATGAGGGACCATAGGAATTTTAGACTAGATTCTCCACAGGACTGAAACATTAACTCCGTGAAAAAAAAAAAAATCTCAGAGAGTTGAAAGATTACTACCCCCTTTTCAGTTTCTGCAGATAGCAGCTCCTTAGGAACATGTAAATACGTCACATATACTTTTTTTTTTTTTTTTAACTTAACTTTAGGCAAGTCTGGGGTTAGGCTAGAAAATAAAACACATTTTTTTTTTTTTTAAATCTCTTTCTGCTAGCGTCCTGGGAAGCCACTCTTGTGGCCGTGTGTGTATTATTCTTTGGGAACTTAAATCTATGAGGACTTGGGAGTTCTCACGATAATTGGCTTTTAGCATGTGAAGTTTCCTTTAACTTCTCTTGCAAAGGTGCAATAGTGACCAGTATTTCAAACAAATAAAGCATGAGGGTGTGGTATGACGGAAAGAGCACTGGATTGGGCTGGATTGGGCATCTGGGGACCAGGAGTCCAGCCTCAGTCGGGGCCCTAACGAACTGTGTGGCCTTGGACGGTTGCTTTGTTTTTAAATCGCTATCAGCTCCAGAAAAACCTGGGTCAGAACAGTTTTTGAGATTGGCCATCGCCCACTGTTGGAAAAAAACAAAAATGTCATGTCGGCGCTTCAGATGAGAAAGAGCTCCCAGACAGTCGACAAGAATAGCACACTGCAAACCGGTATCCTCAGCAAGGAAAAGAAGCGACGATGAGAAAAATTCCTCTTCATTGTCTTCAATTTCACAAAAGAATCCCGGCTCATCATTTTCCCCTTCTCGGGGTACAGAGGCGATCTGAAAACGTGAGTTAACAAAAGCAAACGATTCCGAGCTAATATGTTGTTGTCTTTAAAGTTATAGCGGCATCAGATGATTTTATAGCCCATGGGGGCCAGAAAAATCGCTTGGAAGCCGGGCGCAGTTACGTGAGCAAGCCGGACTACATCAAGCGGCAAATGATGTTAGACAATTACAGAAACCTTTATGTCTCAATCGGTACCCTGGAGACGGCCGAGAATGTTGGTGAGCAGTGCTAACACAGTCAGCAAGAAGACGTGAGGAAAACCCACGCAGAACTTTTAACAAATTACGGGGTTCTGAAAAAGAGCAGAAACGTCTGCGGTAATGGCTTTGCGTTAAGAGTACAGCGGCCTCCCAGGGCTCCCGAGCCATAAAACACTGACAGCAAGGAACTGAGAAAAGAAACATGTGCACGCTGCAAGGAAACGAGGATCAGAGAAACGGACTTCGCACGGGGGGTGCGGTGACCACCAAGCGAGGTGTGGAAGATCGGCGGTCCCCTGATGCGAAGACAGGGTCCGCCGTGGCCCGCGCGTGGGGGAGGCCACAGTGTGGGCCCGTTTTCACAGCCCAGGGGCTAAAGGGGGTTCGGATTGAAATGGCTGAGTTCCAACCACCAACTACAGCGATCTGGGCAAGTAACTCAGTCTCTCGATCCGTCAAATACGGCCAATGGCCGTGCCCACCATGCTGGCTGTTGTGAAGATTACACGAGTTCATGCAGGTGACGCGTTTTGAATGGTGCCTGGTAACTGAATCCTCGGTGAACGTCAGCGGTCACAACTCCTCTCCTAGGAACCGGCCCCTGTCAAACAAAACCAGACAGCCTTTTCCAAATACGTCGATAAACCTGGAAAGCATTGTACGATACTGGTAGACACATTCAAAAGCTGTTATTTGGGGGCAAGTCCCTATGTTTCCATGTCGTGGGTTTCTTCATCGTGTTACGGATTTATACGACAAATATTTACCCAGCAAGGTGCTGGGGCAGGATTCTAACAGCGAACAAGGTACATAGTCTCTGACCCCAAAGGGCTCACAGTCTAGTTGGTGGAAAGCAGACAGGACATTCTGAGGAGCTGTGTTCCAGGTAAGTCCAGGGTTCAAAGAGGAGGGAGGGAAGAAGGCTTGATCCAGACTGTGGGGGGTGGGGGCCGGCTTCCTTCCCTAGAATGCTTGAACTAAAATGTGACGCCCTACTGTTTCAGTTAGAATGAAGACAGCCAATCACATGGAGGGTAACGGCCGGAACACCTTGAATTCCCTACTATCGTCATTGACAAAGAGCCTAAAGTCTGTTTTTAAAGTTAACGCCTATCTTTCTTTTTCCTCCCATTGGTGGTTGCCTATGAAATCCTTATATGCCATGATTTTACATTATTTGCCCTTTCAAAGGAAATACTACTCTTAATGACAACAGCACAAGTTTATAAGTGGTGATTTGCTGCAGCCACAACCTAGGTAAGGTCTTTTTGGACTGAGGAAGTCCTGCAGGGCCTCGGGTTGACCACTACTGACCATCAATAAGGTTGTCCAGACCTAGGGCCCCAGGACAGAGCTCCTCTGGGCACTAGTGTGTGTAACTGGGTTTCTGTTATGCCACAGTCAGGCAGGAGGTAAAGGTAAGATGACTGTCACACCCATTGTCAAAGGGGGATGAAAAGGAGGTAGGAGGAAGGAACTCACTGTGAACAGACAGGATGCTAATGACAGCCAGCGGGTGAGGTACCGTGTGAAATCCAAGCCATCCGGATCTGAATCCAAGCCATCCAAGTCTGAAGGAACAATGTCATCCAGAGATGGGCGACTGTTCCCTCTGGACTATGGGGAGAGGGCTACCTCAGAAAAAGTCCCCGACACCAAAAAACAGAAATCAAGACTTTGTGCCATGAAACTGACCACTGTTTATTTTAACATGCACTTATGACAAAGGGACATTTTAGAAATCCCTTGAGAAATTCTCAGTGAAGGCACAGAGTGAATTCGCTTCCTGTTTTCATTCAGCTTTCTTGTGTAATCTCCCCTTTGAAAAATGAGCAACAGACTGAGGAACTTCAAAGAATAGAATCCTGCCCCGCCCTTGTTCTGCACGTGAAAAATAGTGAAGAACATTTTTCTTCTTTTTTTTTTTATTGAGTTGTGACCCTCAAAATGCGTTTCCTTAATTCAAAGAGTCCCTCCAACAATTCGGAGTTTAAACATTTGGTTTAAAATATGCGAACAATCTAGGTTTCATTTGTTGGAAATCAAGACCGCTCAGAGAAAAAAATAGAGAGAGATGCAAAGAATGTCTGAGAATACTGGATATTTCATTCTTTTTAAAACCACACTTCACTTGCTCAATGAAAAAAAAAAATAAAAGACCTTTATTTTTAAAGCTTCTGTCAAGCCGAAATGGTCTATGCCCAAGCCATAGCCTAGAGCAAAATTTTACAGCTGAGTAACAAACTTCTTAAAATGAGGATTTATAATAAAAATGCTGTCCGAGAGTTAATTACAGTGGGTTCCAGAAGGGTATAATTTTTTTCATCAGTTTGGAGGGAATGCCAACCTGATGTGACTGTATTTATCCCAAACCTCAGACTCCATTATTTCATTCCGTTGGGCTGCACAGCAAAAGCCAGTGTGCAGGTCCCTCCTTTTTGTTTTTTTTTTGGTTTTTTTTTTTTGTTTTTTTTTTTTTTGTTTTTTGTTTTTTTACTTTATAACCCTAGTTTGCCCAAAGGTGTCAGAAAAAAGAAAAAAGTTCTTTCAAATGAGGCCAGTATCAATAACAGGAGTTTTAAATTAGGACAGCCAAAGAGTGAAAAAAGGAGCCCTGTCTGTTCTTAAGGGAGAAAACGCAAACACACGCTTAATAAAAACAAACTTTACAAATTTTAAACCTTAACTACCTTTAAAGTTCTTTTAAGACTTTGACAGGGTACAGTTTTCTTTTCCCAGGAGGTCTGTTTTCTGAAAGTGCACCTGCTGCCTCATCAATGGCTATAGAATTCAGCCTGTGAACCGAAGGGACCCGATGAGTCCACGCACCAAACACTAGAATTACCTGGGGGAATTAAAAAAAATACATCTGCTTGAGTCCCAACTCTAGAGATTTAGAGTCAAGCCGCATAGGGTGCAGCCTGAGGGTCAGGGGATTTAAAAGCTCCCTAGTGGATTTTAACAGGCAGCCAAGACTCAGAATCAGTGGTACGTGCCCTTCAACTAAAAGTGGAGACCATGGACCAGAGGCACCGGCATCACCTGGAAACTTACTAGAAAGGCAGAATCTCAGGCCTCACCCCAGACCTGCTGGAGCAGAATCGGTTTAGTAACAAGACCTTCAGGGGATTCACAAGCACATTAGAGTCCGGGAAGCAGTGCCCTATATTATAGCCACTCCAAAATACCTCCTGACAGTCTTAGACTCCGTCTTAAAGGAATCCCAAGATACCCACTGAAAATATGATCTGCTTGACAGTCCATGAAATCAAAACAGGGAGTATTCTTCCATCTGATTGGGAGTTGGAGGACTACAAAAGGACGGGGCTGAGGAGACGGGTGTCTCTACAGCTTTCTGTGCTCTGGATCCAGGACACCTTCAGAACCAGAAAGTGGGATGATGGGAGGGAGAGGGAGGCAGGTGTTGAAATGAGTTATGATTCATCAATGTTTATACTGTAGCAGTCATTAAGAATTTGAAAATCATCTCTTTTTTCTGTTTGGGCCCACCCCAGAGCATTTCTTGTTATCACTCTGAAACATGCCAGGTTCTTTCCATCACCGGGTCTTTGCACTAGGCTTTACTTCTACCTAGAAAGCTCTTCTGCAAGTCTTCCCAGGGCCAACGACTTTTTGGCATACAGATCTCGGCTTGCCATTTCCACAGCAAAACCCTCCCTGGTTACCAGCTAAAGTAGCCACCCAGCATTTTATAACATCATCCTCATTTTTGTTCCCTCCATAGCACTTAATCCATCTCATGGCTCTCTTATTGGCTGGTTTACTCTCTCTCTTTCCTCTTTGAGAGTTATACTTCATGAGAATGGGGACTTTTCTTATTCAGTGCTCTACCTGCATTTACTCACTCATTCAAGCAGGGCTTACTGTTTCCTGGCCATGTGTTTTGTGCAGGGACCATTCTAGATGCTGGGGATGGAGTACTTTCAATAGTACCTGCCCTATAGTTAATTGATAAATCTTTACTGGTAAACTAACTCACGCTCTTCTACAAACATTTTTCAAAGGTCATTATAGATGATTCAAAGTGCTCTGAGCTGGGGAATTACAAGTTCAGTTTCCAGCTATAAAAAGTTCACATCCTAGTAGAGAATACAGACAATAATACAACCTGAGAAGCACTAAAGCTGTCTTCAGAACAAAAAAGGTATGGGCAGGACAGGGGTGAGTCAAGAATTCTACTTAGGAAAGAGCTGAAGGGAATCAGTGGTTGGAGAGGAGGTGACATTTCTAGAACACTTTGAAAGGTAAATCAGATGGTACCAGGCAGACAAATGACAGAATATTCTAGTCAGAAGACAAGGCTAAACAAGAGATGTTAAAGAAAATGAAATGGGTGGGATGGTGGAGAGGCTCATGGGGCCAGAGGAAAAGTTACATTCAGGTAGAAAATGAAGGAAATGATGCCAGAAAGTCAGGTTGGGCCCCAAACATGACAGGTGTACCACGAATGGTATTTTTATTTAGTCTATCTATCTAGAACATAATTTAGCTACATGCACCAGGAGTTTTTAAATTGTTAATTCTCTTTGACTCCATATTCCCACTTCTTAGGGTTTTTTTTTTTTAAGGAAATAATCACATATATAGACAACGATTTATGTCTAAAATGTTTGTGGATAAAGGGTTTATAAAACCTTTCCCCATTTCTGCAGGAGAATTTTTTTTTAAATTTTTTAACATTTATTTATTCTTGAGAGAGAGAGGGAGACAGAGCACAAGGAGGAGAGGGAGACACAGAATCCGAAGCAGGCCCCAGGCTCCAAGCTGTCAGAACAGAGCTCAACATGGGGCTTGAACTCACAAATTGCAAGATCATGACCCGAGTCAAAGTAGGTCGCTCAATTGACTCAGCCACCCGGGTGCCCCTCTGCAGGAGAATTTGACCTTCATTTACCTGGTAACCTGATGAGAGGGTACATCAAGTATGTTGATAATTAGTCACCATGACTTAGAGTAAAACTGATCTTGGGCTGCTACATGGCAAGTACTCTATGGGAACCATAGTCTGATAGAAACTGAGCTTCCTTGAGTGTGTGCACTTATAACTAGACATGTCCTTTACAAGGCCCCTGACACCTATCCCTTTGAAATTGTTGTAAGAGTTACTGGTTCTTTGTGAGGAATAAGGCTTCTAAACCAGGACAGTTCCTGTACTTGCTTTATGTGAATTTCATCTCTTTGTGCATGAGTTTCTAGGGACCACTGCAGGGACTCCTAAAGGAAAGGAATGTTCCTTTTCAGCCATGTTCCCATTTTACACACTTTGGAGCAGAATGGTGTCAAACGTGGTCTTGTGAGTCTGAATGTTGAGAACCAAGAAGAATTCTTGATGCTGAATGTATAAGCCAGAGCTTTTTAAACCCCAAATTAAGGACAAGCTAAATGCCTAACAATAGAGGAATATAGTTCACTCATTAAATATAGTTCTATTGGGATCACTTCAAAATAAAAAAGCTTCTGCACAGTGAAGGAAATAAGCAAAACTAAAAGGCAACCTACTGAATGGGAAAAGTTGTCTGCAAATGACATATCAGATAAAGGGTTAGTATCCAGAATATATAAAGAACATATACAGCTCAACACCCAAAAAACAAATAATCCAATTAAAAATGGGCCAAAGAACTGAATGGATTTCTGATACTGTGTGAAGAAGTCACAGAAGACATACAGATGGCCTACAGACACATGAAAAAAAGATGCTCAACATCACTCATCATCAGGGAAATGCAAATCAAAACCAAAATGAGATATCACCTCACACCTGTCAGAATGGCTAAAATCAAAAGCACAAGAAGTAAGTGTTCGTAAAGATATGGAGCAAAAGGAAGTCTCCTGCACTGTTGATGGGAATGCAAACTGGTGCAGCCACTGTGGAAAACAGTATGGAGGTTCTTAAAAAAGTTAAAAATAGAAATACCCTATGATCCAGTCATCACGTTACTGGGTATTTACCTAAAATGTACAAAATTACTAATTCAAAGGAACACACGCATCCCTATGTTTATAGCAACATTACCTACAACAGCCAAATTATGGAAACCACCCAAGTGTGCATCACTAGATGAATGGATAAAGAACATGTGGTATATACACACAATGGAATATTATTCAGCCATAAAAAATAATGAAATCTTTCCATTTGCAACGACATAGATCTATCTAGAGAGTATATAACGCTAAGTGAAAGAACTCAGAGAAAGACAAATACCATATGTGGAATAATGAGCCAAGGGAAAAAAGAAAGAGAGGGAGAGAAAAACCAAGAAATGGACTCATAACTCTAGAGAACAAACATGGTTACCAGAGGGGAGGTAGATGGGGACTGGGTTAAATCAGTGACGGGGATTAAGGAGTGCATGTGTGACGACCACTGGATGACGTATGGAAGTGCTGAATCACGATATTGTACACATGAAACTAATACTACACTGTATGTTAACTATACTAGAATTTGAAATAAAATTTAAAAAATAAATAAGGGCACCTGGGTGGCTCAGTCGGTTGAGCATCCGACTTCGACTCAGGTCATGAGCTCACGGTTTGTGGGTCTGAGTCCCACGTCGGGCTCTGTGCTGACAGCTCAGAGCCTGGAGCCAGCCTCAGATTCTGTGTCTCCCTCTCTCTGCCCTTCCCCCGCTCATGCTCTGTCTCTCTCTCTCTCTCTCTCAAAAATAAATAAACGTTAACAAATTTTAAATAAATAAATAAATATACTTCATTCATGAAATGGAACATAATATAGCTCTAGAAGCTCATGTTTCTGAAGAACATTTAATGTCAGTGGAAAACAAGTGTTCATAATATATTAACTGAAAAAGTATAATATGAGAAGGAATATATAGCATGAATATAAAACACATATTTGTATGAAACACATTAGGAGTTCCAACCAAAGAGTATAGAAAGAGAATAAGGCAGCATATTAGGACATCTTGTATCTTGTCACCTTTTCCCTCCTCTCTTTTCCTTGGTGCAGCTAATTTTCTTGACTCAGGTATTTGTGATTCATGCCATTTCGGCCATCACAGAGCTCAGTGCCCTGGCCACAGTGCCCAGCTCATGACCAAGGCCAAAGATCAGAGTCGTATCCCCTTTCCCATAGCGACTGTTTGGGGCATATGGCTCAGGTAGAGCCAATTAGGGTCACTCTTACGGATCTTGAATGTACAAACCCTGGGACAAATAAACTGAAGCTCTTGATTTGTCTTTGGATGTAGAGATGAGAAAGTAGTTGTTGTCGGTGCCCAGGGTCCTGCTGTGAGGGGGAAGCAACAGTTACCTTTCATCCCATGAACTGCCCAGCTATGGACGGTCAACTCGTGTAAAGGTTAGACAGTCACTCAGTCTAAGAAATCCTGAATAAAGAAGAGGTGTATTGCAGGCCTTCTTTAAGAAATATATCTGCACCAGAACAAGGAGAGGATATGAAATGCAGTGTTTGTCAAATTTATTTAAACAACACAACTTTTCTTTGTCTCTTGTTCTCTGAACAAACCTGCTAGCATTGAGGTGCATTAGGTCTGCTGGTAAGATCTATTCTTAGAACACAGAAAAGAGATGCTATGGTAAGGAAATGATGGGTTAGGTTATGGGTCATGATTTTCTTCTTTGTGCTTTGTTTCATTTTCTAAATTTTTTACAACTAGAAAGTATGTTTAATATACATATTGAACAGAATTTCTATACAATAGACAAATATGTATATATATATGGCTTACGAAATGGTCACATGCAAGTGATTTCATATGTTTGTAGAGATGGACAGAGAGAGAGAGTGCACATGAGTGGGGGAAGGAGACAGAGGGAGAGAGAGAATCTTAAGCAGGCTTCCCACTCGGCACACAGTCCCACATGGGATTAGATCCCATGACCCTGGGATTGTGACCTGAGCCGAAATTAAGAGTTGGATGCTCAAACAAATGAGCCACCCAGGCGCCCCCCATAATTTTCATTTTTAAGCTTAATAATGTGCCATAAGGATCCTTCTGTGTCAGCACAGAGGGCTCCATCACTCTTTGTTAATTGATCACTCTTTATCAGTCCAGTATGAACGGATGGATGGAGTCATACAGATCTTAGCCACATGACCTCATTTCACCTCCGGGTGCCTCCGTGTTTGTCTACGTGGGGATAACCTACAGAAGATCTGCTATAAACTTAAGTGAAATACTGTACGTAAAACACTTAGCACAGCCCTAGAACACAATGTGTTCAGTAAATGGAAGCTTTATCGCTATTACTATTAAGGAATCCGTATTCCATTAATATGCTTTCAATGGATAATTGGGTTATTTCCAATTTTCACTTCACCAAACAAGACCACAACACACAGTTTACCCTTGTGTGAAGACATCTATAGAATAAACTCCAAAATGTCTCAGGCATGCAAATAGGTGTGTTTACCTTAAATATATTACAATCCCAGGCCTTGGGTATACAGAAACACTCTCATCAGGAAGACTATTTCAGGGGCTCAGACATTGTCTCCCGGGAGCTGGCCAAGGGCTAGTCCTGAAGTAGCATTTCTTTGGCAAGTGCAGGGACTGAACAACCCAGTCCTGCTGAGTTAACCCTTTTCTGCCCATGGGAACTGGCAAAAAGCAAAGACAGAAAGGTGGAAATGCACAATGCACGCGTAGGGACAAGAGTGTAAAGCAGTGGGGGTTAAAGAGAAGAGGAGAGAGAGAGATCAAGTGGAAGAGTAGCTTGGGCCAAATCATGAAGAGTCTTCGATGCGTATAAGCACGGAGAGGAGAATGATGCACGTGAGAGTGGTTTCCAACAGAAGCCGGAGTGAAGAGTCTGGAGCCCGGGGAACCTGCCAATAGGACATGGGACAGGAGCGTCCGACACAGGGTGATGGTGTGGGAATGGAAAGGGCGTGTGCAGGAGACCGTGAGAAGCAACCACGGTAAGACTTCCAGAGTCACTGAAAACAGGGGGACAAAGGTAGACAAAAGGCAAGACAGGACTAAAGAATCTTCTAGGACTGTGAGGCCATGTGGTTAGAGGTAACAGCCTCTCGATAGGAATCAGGAGAACCTTTAGGTACATTCAACAACTACTTATCAAGGGTCTACTGAGTCCCGAGCTAAAAGTCTTCAAAGTCTAGTTTGCGGTCTGTACTCCATCATCTGAGGGACTTGTTGACAAAGCGCGTGACTCCCCCTAAGAGCTACTAAATTTAAGTCTCTAGTGCAGGGCTTGGAAATCTGCATTTTTAACAAGCTCCCCAGATATTCTTACCAGTGAAATTTGAGATTCTCTGTTCTCTCTGGTGCCCAGAAAATCACCTCCACTGGGAATACACTGGGAATTTAAATGTGTCCCAAGTTGGGCCAATAGGAAGGAAAAAAAAACCCCAAAAAACTAGACAGCACAATAGAAACATTTTTTTCCCTCCAGGCAACTCAGGATGGGAGTCTCCATGGTAGGCACGGAGGTGGGGCTGAAACTGGTGCTGCAGTTTTTGGGGTAGCGAAGAAAGCCAACAAACACACACACACACACACGCACACACACACACACACACACATGGACTGGCTGTTAGGAAAGGATGGTTAAATCCTGCAGACTCGGGGCATGTCCAAGTGCATGCCCCATGGCCCCGTGTGCATCACAGATCTATGATAAAGCCTCCTTTACCAAGAGTGACAAGGTCTTTGCCAAGCACAACCAATGACCGCTACACAAAATATACGGCATACATTTTGGAAATAAGCACATTAAAGAGATGCCTTTATATACAGAAAATCAAAAATTTTGTTTAAATTTAAATACAACCCTGTAGAAAGTTTATGAAGGAGATTTCTTAATGATATTTCAGAGAAGTAAACACTTCAAGTGACAGCCCAGAGCTCAGTATAGAAGACAAATTAAATAAAAATCCAAGGATGTTTTTCTCTCTCCTAATCTCTTCACCTCCCCCTCCTCCATCCCTCTCCTTTCCTAAATGAGTCCTTTCCACTCCTGGTCGACAGTGTAGAAGACAGCATGTTCCAGAAGATGCAGCTCTCTTAATTTAATACAGTGTTGATGGTTTCTTTCACTGAGTTTTAGCATCCTTCAGAAAATCTGGAGAGTGCTATGATACATGCTATCTCCACTAAATGTATTAAAAGAACATTCAATCAGGAAATTAGTTAACTATTCTCTAAATAAATTACTTTTGAGATGTTGCATATAAAATATGGTAATTCTGAGAGCAAATCAAATTGTACATAATATTTTAATGTACTGTTGAACAGAGTGAAAAAAAGCATACGCTTTAGAGCCAGACAGAGATCAGTTTGATTTACGGTCTAGATTCGGGGAAGTTATTTAGGCTTTCAGAATCCATTATTAGATTCTCATCCATTATCATTGTTTCCGAACAGGCCATTATCGGCATTTGAGGCAAGACCATTCTTTGTTCCACAAGGTGGTTCTCAGCTTTGCAGGACGTTCCTCACCACTGTCCTCCTCCTTTTCCTAGCTATTAAATCCCAGTAGCTTTCTCACTCCAACTTTGAGATAGCCAAGTACCCCTACAAATTTGCAAATGCCCCCCGGGAGGGTGGCGATGCTCCCCACCCCCCCCCACCCCCCCGCCCCGGTTAAGAGTAAGGGCATTAAATGGGTTATAATAACACCTCTTGAAGTTGGAAGCAATTTCCTGGCACTTTCGAGTAAACAACGAGGTAGTCAAGAGAACGCGTTGCGGTCACTCCGACCTGGGCTTAATCCCAGCCCTGTCAATAGTGACCCTGTGTAGCAAGCTGCTTCACCTAAGCCTGAGCGTCTGGCCTATAAAATTATGGGAGGAGGAAGACCTGACTCCGAGGAGTATTGTAAGCATGCAATCAAGTGCCGTGTGCTGAGCACCGAGCACCCAGCCCAAGGTCAAGGCGGTGCCCGCCCTGAAAGCCAGATGCCTGCGACCAAGGACAGAGGAGGTGGCGAGGAAATCAGATACGTTGTTTAAGAAGTTTTGCAAAAACAGGCAAGTGGCAAATAAAAGGTGGCTAGCCGGTGTCCTTCCCTGCTCCCTGCACCCCTCCCCGACCCTTGCCTAAGAGAGGAAAATGCCGTGTGTATATCTGAAGTCGGTTGGGGGGGAGGTGGGGGGGGGAAGATGCCCGAGAAAGCAAGGCTGGGATTCAGGAGGATATAAGGGCTGCCATGCGAGGCGGGGTGACGGAGAAGCCAGCTGGGCACACTGGGACAAGACGTCACCAGCGCTCCACTGCGGCTTTGTCAAGCCTGAGGCTGCGCTTACTTATTCACAGACCGTGTCCACTTGTCCCGAGACCTTCACCTGCTCCGCGCTCTCTCAGTACCTCACTCTGAATGTGATGGCCAGCACACAACAGAATGGCTTTCAAGCGATCATCAGGCTCAAGGAAAAGGAAGTTGGACGTGGTAGTGCAATGGTTAAATGAGGGAGATGCGGGGCAGGGGGGTTGGTGCCTGGGGGGCTCAGTCACTTAAGCATCCGACTCTTGATTTCTGCTCAGGTCGTGATCTCACCGTTTGTGAGTTTGAGCCCCACCTCGGGCTCTGCACCGACAGCATGGAACCTGCTTGGGATTCTCTCTCTCCCTCTCTCTGCCCTCAACCCCCCCGCCCCCAAAATAAATAAACTTTTAAAAATAGATAAACAAACGAGGGAGACGGAACCACCGCGAAGTGAAGCAATCTCTTCCCTATAACGTGTGGCTGCCACGAGACCTGAGTGTCAGAGTGCTGACATCTGACAGCATTTCAAGGAAGGCTTTCATGTGTGGGTATTTTTTAAAAGTACACTTTCAGTGACTTTTTTGACCCTCAGTTGCCCTCTTGTTTCCTCTGCCTTCTGTGGGTGCCCCTAAAAAGCCTTTTCGCATCTGATTCATTCCAATATCCTTTCGGTTTCTAATCTCACCTTCATATGCCAGGAAGTATTTTCCAGCACAGCTATTTCCAAGTCACCCCTCCAGAGAAGGCTCTTTCCGTATTCTCTGTGAAGATCCAGAAATCAAAAGAAAATGTAGGGGCCCCTGGGTGGCTCAGTCGGTTAAGTGACCGACTTTGGCTCAGGGCATGATCTCATGGCTCATGGGTTTGAGCCCCTTGTAGGGCTCTGTGCCTGGAGCCCGCTTCGGACTCTGTGTCTCCCTCTCTCTCCGCTCCTCCCCCACTCATGCTCTGTCTCTCTCTCAAAAATAATAAACATAAACAAATTTCGAATGTAGTCTCTGGCTTCCAGGAGGTGGGACTTCATCCCATTTTGATCAACTGGTCATTTTTTTGAAGGTTAGGTTTATTTATTTATTTTTGAGAGAGAGAAAGAGAGTGAGTGGGGGAGGGGCAGAGAGAGGGAGAGAGAGAGAGAGAGAGAATCCCAAGCAGGCTCCACTGTCAGTGCAGAGCCCCATGTGGGGCTCAATCCCACGAACCATGAGATCATGACCTAAGCTGAAATCAAGGGTCAGATGCTTAGCCGACAGCCACCCAGGCACCTCTGTTTTTTTGTTTTGTTTTGTTTTGTTTTTAAGCGAATGAAAAGAAACCCATGATATCAGAAAAACGGGGACATGAGTACAGCAGCAGCATTACAGGTCATGTTGCAAAAATTAAAAAAAATAAGGGGAAAACCAAGTTTGAAGAATTAGACTGCTGTATTAATACTATGTAAGAAGCGACTGCAGGGGCACCCGGGTGGCTCAGTCGGTTAAGCGTCTGACTTCGGCTCAGGTCATGCTCTCATGGTCCGTGGGTTCGAGCCCCATGTCGGGCTCCGTGCTGACAGCTCAGAGCCTGGAGCCTGCTTCGGATTCTGTGTCTCCCTCTCTCTCTCTCTCTCTGCCCCTCCCCTGCTTGTGCTCTGTTTCTCTTTCTCTCATAAAGAAATACGCGTTAAAAAAATTTTAGAAGCGACTGCCAAGTTTAAAACAGCTACAGAATACTAACTCTTCAGAAGGTCCTCCATAGGACAATGCTTGTTGCTGATGCTTGACAAATCCAGGGTTTGAGGAGGCCAGAGGCCCTGCTTCCCGGAGGTTAACGATGCAGCCTCAGAGGAGTCCTGAAGACAAGAATTTACCTGATTTCTTTTACCATTTTCTCCCAAGCCTCTCTAAGGATGGCATGTCCTTTCCTGGTGTACCTATTCATATCCCACAGAACCGGCATTCTTTAAACAGGTATGGTAAAGGACCAGAATTTATTTTTTGTTTCGGTTTTGGTTATTGTCACTCTTCGTCACTTTTTTTTTAAAACTTTCAATCAATTGGTAACTGAGATTTTCGATAAATACACAAGCATATGTTTGAATGTCATGGCCGCATCCAGTTACTGTGAAAGGTTCCAAGTGCGTACTCTCAATAATATCTCAGTTATCTTGTCGTCGACTGGTGGGGCACCTTGTACATAGGCACTGGCTCATCAGCTGCCCTGAGGAGCAACTCAGTCATTCACTGGGTACCACCCTAACCTCAGGAAGAGGACAATGAAACAAGCGTCCACATCCACCAACATGAGCCTGTGACATATGGAAACGTACCGTTCCTTTATCTTGAGGAAGCCACTTCCTAAATCAACAATCTAGTAACATTTCAAAGCCAAAGTCTGGACAAAAATAAAAGCCACCTCCTTAAACTGTTGTTTAAGAAGAATATATCTTCAACCCAAAAACCTTTCTCTGCAGATGTAGGTATTTCACAACCATAAAAAGATGGCCAAATTTTTTCCGTTATCTATTTTTTAGAAACCTGCACAAATGGAGCTCAGAGACAGAGAAGAGGGGCCGGTTCTCCGTTCCTTGTCTACCAGAGTACTTACTGATGTTCCTAAAACATGCAAGCCCAAAGCATGGTTAAACAGCAAAGGCACCGTGGTTCCTTAAGTAGCAAGGCTTGCTGAATTCAAATTTCATTGGATCTTTTGTGAACAGGGGATATGTCGCTGTAAGTGCTTTACTCCGTGTTCCTTTGCCACAAAAGGTAAGAATGCGATCATAGTGTGACTTCATTTTTCCCGTGCAATGAATTTGCTATAATATAAGTGGAACTTAATTTCTTGGATTAGCCCCAAATAAGAATAATTTAAGCAAATTACATTTTTGTATCAATGTCATTAAATGATGGATAACCATCTATTATTAGAGCATGAACAGAAGAATGGGACCGTGTGACCTAAACTAACAACCATTCAGGGCCCGTTCCACGTCTAGATTTGCCTCTTAAACGGTGACATTCAGGATCTGTTCACAGAAAAAAATGACTAACAGAGCAGCAAAGCGGGTGCCTATTACCTTGCAGAATTCCCACCATGGAGGCCAACATCGAGGGGGCTGGGGGTGACAGTGGGGATCCTGCTGAGGAGGGAGAAGGACAGGAAGATGGCGAACGGGGATGTCCATGACCACAGGGGTGACAGTGATGATGACGGGGACTCAGAGGCGATGACAGACAAATTCGGCGGCGTCTGACTCGCTGATCATCTTCTGTGTGCCTGGAACTGGACTAACGGCTTTCTGTGCGTCACCCCACTTAATGCCCGTGACCTTCCTGGGCGGTGGGCACTGCCCCCGTCTCTGTTTCACAGCTGGGGAGTTTTAGGTCCACAGAGGGCCAGCCGGGCATTTTGCTGAGTTCACGCAGCTGGGACAGGACCCCCGTTCTGCCCACCCGTGGGGCACAGGCCGTTGCTGACGTGGCTCTGTCCTTATCCAGTATGCAACACTAGGGCTGTGTAATGTAGGTCTGTTGAATACACGCATGGAATCCCGTGAGGCCACGTGGTACATCACCTCTCTCAGACAGACTGATGTTTGTTTTGGTTCGATTTTTACCTAGTTTCTTCGTAAAAATCCACAAATATTAAAATGTGAGAACTTTAGGGGCGCCTGGGGGGCTCAGCCAGTTAAGTGTCCGACTGTTGGTTTCCGCTCAGGACATGATCTCATGGTTTCGGGAGTTGAAGCCCCGTGTTGGGCTCTGTGCTACAGCACGGAGCCTGCCTGGGATTCTCTCTCTCTCTCTCTCTCTCTCTCTCTCTCTGCCCTTCCCCCACTCACTCTGTCTCAGTCTCTCTCAAATAAATAAATAAGCTTTAAAAATTAAAAAAAAATAAAACTTGAGAACTTTAAAATGATGCTGCCATCTCTTAGCCTTTCTCATTTGGGCAAAAGTAATCCAAATGTCTTTTATTGCCCGTAGGAAGAACCTATTTTCCATTCATTGTTTTTTTGGTATCAGCCATTCTTCTCTGTATATCCTTTTTCTTGCTACTTTTTTAAAGGTATAATAGAAAAAAATGGATACAGTATATGAAGAAAAATTCACCAAGAGAGGTTAATGAAACACTCCTTTTTAAAACTTTCCTGTCACAGTTTTAAAAATATATTCTTGCATCATATTAGCTTTTTACGTTCATCAAGTGTTCACCCACGGTTAAGCTTTTTCTCTTAAATTGATGAGTCAGTCTTCATCCAGCATGTTCTCACAGTACTGCATTTTGCTATTAATAACATATTTTGAGTTTTAACTCACCCTTTGAGAGCATTAGAAATGTCACCTCAGAGGGGACCTTTAAATCTGGTAAGCACATTCCGAGTTCTATTGCCAGGGTCATCAATTAAGTACAAGTTCTTTGGCATGGCTTGGGCTGAATTTGATAGGTTCTTCAAAGTTGATGCCTCACCACGGGTAATTATCCTGTAGGGGAAACCTGTATAATTCATACTTTTCTGAGATTATTATGAGACTTTAGTCGCATTCCTTCTTCTATAAGATTTAGGGGAAACCTTCATTCAGGTCAATTCTTTTCTAAGATTCTTATGGAACTGAATCTGTACTGTTCATTCTTGTACATGTGTGTATGTGTGCGTGCGTGCGTGTCCGTGTGTGTGTGTGTATTGCATATATTGTAAATAGAACTCATACTGGTCTAGTACACTATTATTTTAACAAAGACACGACTGGGGATATGCAAATATTTTGTATTTTTAGTTGATGGAAATTAATTCATTTCCATGATTCATTCCACGTCTCCTTTTAGTTCTATCAGTTTTTGCCTTGTGTATTTTTTGGCGCTTTATTGTTACGTGTGTATATATGTTTATAATTTTGTATCTTCCTGGTCTAGTGACGC
Source organism: Acinonyx jubatus (assembly GCF_027475565.1). NCBI lineage: Eukaryota > Metazoa > Chordata > Mammalia > Carnivora > Felidae > Acinonyx > Acinonyx jubatus. The sequence goes on along the minus strand of NC_069393.1, from coordinate 11,282,022 downwards.
TTTTGTCAATGTGAAATATCCCTCTTTCTCTCTAGCAATATTTCTTGTTTTAAAGTCTATTTTGTATGATATCATTATAATGACTATAACTTTCTTATGGCTACTGTTTGTCTAACAGTATTACCACCTTTTTCCATCATTTACTTTAAATAAATTTGGGTTTTTGAATCTAATTTGTGTCTCGGTAGACAACATATAGCTGGGTCCTGCTTTTTAAATGTAGTACAACAAGATGTTTAGATGATTCACATTTAATATACATGGCTGGATTTACATTTTCTCATTTAGCTATTTGGTTTTCATATTATGTGTCCTGTGTTTTTTTTGTTGTTCTATTCCTCACTTATTGCCTTTTTTGTTAAGTATATTTTTAGTGTAATACTCTAACTCTTATGTTGATTTTTCAGTGATTTTACTTGGAATTATTTTCTTAATGGGTGCTCTAGGAATTACAATATGCATCTTGACTTACCGCATTCAACAGCAGACTAATGGTAAATTAATGACAGTAAGGTATAGAAAACTGGCTCCTTTATAGTTCCATTTCCTCACCATTCTTTGTGATATTATTGTCATACATATTTAATATATGTGAATGTGTACCTATGTATGCAAATACAATAATACAATATTATGATAATTTGTAGAATATTGTGCCTTTTTAAGAAGTCATGAGAAGAAATGATAAAGATATGGAGCCTTTTATATCAACCTACATGTTTACTGTTTCTAGTGTATTCCATTGCTTTCTGTGAATCTGAGTTATCTTCTGGGATCACTTCCTTTCTGTCTGAATGACTTCCTGTGGTATTCTACTACCAATGAGTTCTCAACGATTTTTACTTTTCTCTTGTTAATCTGGGAAGGGGTTTTATTTCACCTTTCACTGAAGGCTAATTTTGCTGGATCTATAATTCTTAGTAGTTTTTTCCCATCAGCACATTGACTATGCACTTCAGCTGCTTTCCGGACTCCATTCCTTCAAATGAGAAGTCAGTCAGTAATTGCATCAAATCTTCTCCATGTCATGTGCTGTTTCTCTCTTGCCGCTTTCCAGGTTTTATCTTTTTCTTTGGTATTCCATGGTTTGATTATGATATGGCTACACGTGGATAGTTTTGTATTTATTCTTTCTAAGATTCATTGAGTTTTTTGGATCTGTGAAGGTAGTTTTCAAATTTGGGAAGTGTGGGGCCATTACTTCATTAAACTTCTTGTTTTTTGTTCTTTGTTTTTGTTTTTGTTTTGTTCTGTTTTTCCTCGCTGCTTTCTATCTTTCTTCTCCTTTTAGGACTCCTCTTTCATTCATGTTGGTATTCTTGATGTTGACCCACAAATCTCCAATGCATTCTTAATTTTTCTTCAGTCCCTTTTCCGTGTACTTCATATTGGATAATTTCTATTGATCAGTCTCAAGTTCATAGAATCTTTCTCCTGCCATCTCAAATCTGCTCTTGAGTCACGCTCCATTCTTCATTTCAGTTCCTGTATTTTTAACTTCAGAATTTCCATGTGATTCTTTTTTTTCTAAAATAATTCCTGTGTGCTTATTGAGGTTTATTACCTGTTGATTTGTGGTGTCATAACTTCCTCTACTTTTTTAAAAATAATTTCATTTCACTGCTTTGAAGTCTTTGTCTACTAAACCAAACATTTAGGGATACTCAGAGAAAGTTTCTATTGACTGATTTTTTCTGAGTCACATTAGCAACTCTGGATTCCCAAGTTCTCCCCCTAACATGGTGGTTGTTGATTTTTATTATTGTTTGTTTGTTTGTTTTTGGTTTCTTTGGCAACTTGACTGGATTAAGTCCATGAAATGTGTCTTCCCATGGAACACAGCCTATTATATCCATGCTTGGTTTTCTCCTCCTTCTTCTTCTTCTTCTTCTTCTTCTTCTTGTTTTAATTTTTAAACCTGGACTCCTAGGGGTCACCCTTGCAACTGCACAGTTTAAAGATCAGCCAAAGATTGGACTGAGGTTATGCCCCAACATCTTGAGCTAATGAAGTTTCCATCCTCTGATGAACAGATCCAATAGTAAATAGTTTCTCAAGTATAACGCTTCTCAGATTATTGTATGCCTTTGGTTGATTCTACAGCACTTAATTTTTTCCCCCAGTTTTATAACTGCTTTGGGGGGGAAGATTAGCCAAGCTCCTCATTGGCCGCAGCTGGAAGCCCTTGAAATCAGGATCTTGACTTTTCATCTCTGCATTCCAGGGCTTAACACACAGGAGGCCTGCAGTAACTGTTGGCAGAGAAGTTCACTTCTCAGTTTCCTTTTTTTAAAGATGGATCAATTTCCTAAAGACTACATGGAAAATTTTATTAACAGTGCTTTTTCAAACTGATGGCTACTGATTCCATGATGACATTTACAGGTTCCTTAAATGTCATACGATGCACCCCACAGAGCTTGCTTCTTTGAATAAGTTTAGTATTTCTTAGTACTCTCCCCCTACCCAGCTGTATTCAGATATAACTGATGACCTGATACACGCATATATTACAAAATGATTATCTCGGAACTCTTGAACTATTTCTTCTCTGACTCTAATTGTGGTTTTTGTATTTTTACTTCTCAAAGACCAAATGCAATTTTTCTTGACAATTGCTGGGTCCCCTTCTTTGCTTGTTTTTCTTTGTTCACAACAGTTCCTTCCAGAGAATCACTAACCTCACGCTACATACCGTGCAGGCAATTTTACTCTAAATTAAGTAAAATTATATGAGAACCTTTCAAATCAGTAGTAATAACTGAGTGTCTCTAGCAGATTACCTACTTTGCAAATGAACAAACAAGTGAATATAATGAAGATAATTAGGGATACTGCATCACAATATGTATTATTTTCTTTCTTTATTTTATCCAGAGTAACACAGTTTCAACTACATCTTACAGAAGATACTTATAAATAACGTTCTATTTATTATGCCCCAAAATTAAAAAGCCATGTCTTCGTCACATATATACGTTAGCTACAACTTCTACCAAGTCTTTGACAAGATGAGACCCGAAAGCAAATTTTCATCAGAATTGTTAACCTGAAGTATGAATAACACAAAAGTTTGACGAAGCTCTCAGTAATAGCTTGCTGGAGTCGCAACAGCTACCAAGCCAACCCTACCAGAGAATCTAACCAATTTCGAATTCTAAATCTTTATTATGACAAATCTTCTTCAGAAACATAGGCTTCCCTCTTGAGAAATGCACTTGACACATGTTCTGAGTATTCACTGATAAAGCACAGGAGCAAACTTAGAAGGCAGCATTGATAGTTCAACGTGCATAGCTGGACTTTCCTACTACTGCCGATTGTCATTCCTCTATGGAAAGGCAGGACAGGGAATGGGAGCAAAAAGATAAGTGACATCCCGAAACACAACAGGCCGTCTCTTTCTCCACAAAGGCTTTCGTGACAGGGAGAAAGGAATTTACGAGTTCAGTCTTATTTCTTCTGTCTACCATCCTTGCCAAAGACACTAATGAGAAGTGAAGTATCAAAAGACAGACAGAAAAATGGAGGAAGAGAAAGAACAAAGTGCCTGGAGAATAAATAGAGCACCTAATGATTCCCTGAATAATTTATTTATAAACACTACATTTCTAAACTTTCCATCAATCACTTTTTCATTAGGGACTGAAGATAGAGTCAAACAACACACCTTTAAAGTTATTACATCTTAATTTCTTTGGCGTTGGGCTGCAGCACAGAGAGGAAGTTAAAAAAAAAAAACCAATGCCAATAACGCATGGCAAATCTTTGAAATGGTCAGTTGAAGCATATCTCTCTATGCATTTAGGTATTTAATTTCTCTCAGCAACGTTTTGTGGTTTCAGTGTATAGAACTCACAGATAGATACATCCTGAAGCATTTCTGTTTTTTTTTTAAGTTTATTTATTTTGAGCCATTGAGAGAGAGAGAAAGCATGCATGCAAGTGGGGAAGGGGCAGAGAGAGAGGGAGAAAGAGAATCTCAAGCAGGCTCCAGGCTGTCAGCTTAGAGCCTGATTCAGGGCTCGAACTCACCCTGAACCTGACCTGAGATCATGACCTGAGCCAAAACCAGGAGCCCGATGCTCAACCGACTGAACCACCCAGATGTCCCGCCCCATAGCATAAGCATTTCTTGTTATGTGATGCCTTCATGGATCAATTCTGTAAAGATGTCAATTTTCCCCACACTGATACTATAGATTCAAGAAAATCCCCAAATCCTCATAAGTTTTGAAGAAACTGAAAAACTGATTCTAAAACTCACATGGAAATGCACAAAATCTAGGTAACAAAACAACTTCAAAAGGAAGAATGAAACTGGAGGAATGACACTACCTGATTTCAAGATTTATTTTTACTTTATTTTTTATTTTTTAATTACACAAATTTTAATGTTTATTTTTGAGAGAGAGAGAGAGAGAGACAGAGCATGAGTGGGGGAGCGGCAGGGAGAGAGGGAGACACAGAATCCGAAGCAGGTTCCCAGGCTCTGTCTGAGCTGTCAGCACAGAGCCCAGTGGGGTTCGAACTTACAAGCCATGAGATCATGACCTGAGCTGAAGTTGGATGCTTAATGGACTAGACCACCCAGGTGTCCCTCAAGATTTATTAGAAAGATCCAGTTTTGAAGACAGTGTGGCATTGGTGTAAAGACAGACTTAGGCTAATGGCAGAGAACAGAAGGTCCAGAAATTAGCCCACATATATAGAGAGAATTATTTTTTAACAAAGGTGCAAAGGCAAATCGGTGGAGAAAGAACAGTCTTTTCATTAATTTGTTCTGGAACAACTGTAATGGATATCCATATGCATAATATGACCTTTGTTCACACCATGCACTAGAGATAAGAATTAACTCAAAATGGATCATAGGCTTCATGTAAAACCCAAAGTCCGTAACACTTCTTGAAGTAAAGTTTGGGAAAATTCTTCATGACATCAAAGATATAATCATAAAAACTAAACTCGCAAATTCTCCTCCTTCAAGTTAAAAGCTTCCATCCTCTGATAGATACTGTTAAGGAAAGAAAAAGATAGCCAGAGACAGAGACAAAATATTTGCAAAGCATGTAAGTGATGAAGAACTTGGACGTAGAATAGCTATATAACAAATACCCAAGGCTCAAAAATAAAAAAAGCAACCGAATAAAAAATGTAGAAAAGATTTACAGAGACACTTTGCCAGAGAAGGTATGCAGATGGAAAACAAGCACGTGCAAAGGTGCTCCACGTCATATGTCGTGAGGCAGATGTAAATTAAAACCACAGTAAGTCAGTTCTACACATCTGCTAGGACAGCCGAAATGAAGAAGACTATATAATACATGTTGGCAAGAAGGCAGAGGCGCCAGAATTCTCATACACTGGCTGGTGGGAATGTAAATGGGAGAGCCATTCGGAAAACAATTAGACAAATTTCTTAAAAAATGAAAAGCACACCTCACACACGATCCAGTCATTTCATTCCCAGGTATTGAACCAAGGGACCAGGAAATCACACGTTCAGACAAAGACTTGCACACAAATAGTCACAGTGGTTTGTGCTGGCATGAAACTGGAATCAACTCCAATACCCATCAACAGATAAATGGATAAACACACTGTCATATATCCGTACACAAATACAAATCATCCATGACAAGGAATGACCTATTGGTACCTGCGACAGCGAGATGACTCTCAAACTGACCACGCTGAGTGAGAGAAGTCAAAAAAGAATACAGACTGCATGATTCCATTATAGAAATTCTACATAAGTCAAAAGTATCTACGGAAGCAGAACACAGATCAGCAGTCATCTAGGAATATGGGGGAGAGGGGTGAAATGGTATTTGCAGAGAACCTTGACAACATGTGGGGGATTGTTGGATACTCTCACTATCGTCAGTGGTTTGTAAGCGCACACATTTAAATCTTATCAGACTTTAAATATGTGTCTCTGTTCAGCGTCTGACTCTTGATTTGGGCTCAGGTCATGATAACAGTCATGGGATAGAGCCCCGCATCAGGATCCGTGCTGACGGCTCAGAGCCTGCTTGGGATTCTCTCTCCCTCTCTGCTCCTCTCCCGCTCATGCATTGTCTCTCTCTTTCTCTCTTAAAATAGATAAATAAACTTTAAACAAACAAATAAATAAAGATGTGTTTATTGTATGTCAAATAAACTTCAATAAATTTAAGAAAAAAATAGCCAAATGCTACCTATTGAAAAGTTCAAAGAGATAACTGTAAAGACAAGACCAATAAATGAATCAGAGGAAATAAGATATAAAGTATAAGAACACAGACCGAACAATGAAATAAACATGAAGAAAGAGAGGCTGAAGGCTAAGAAAGCAGAAGTACTGGGCACCACGTTTTCCATGTTTCCCGTCACAGCAAACGAGTGTGCTACGTTCTTAGGTAAAAGCGGAAAGTGATGCGGCTTCATTTCAACTGTTGGCGGAAGGGATTGGGGTCACAGTTGCAAATGGCCAGGCCGCCAACACTTAAAATGAAGCGTATGCGTTTGAATATTTAAGAGACTTAAAAAAATATTATTTGTTCATCAGTTCAGACCGCATGGCCTCTTTCAAAATGCGATGTGCTCTTCAGGACACATGCGTGATTCGAGTTGGGATCATGATCTCTCAGAAGAGACACTCAACACGGCAGTCTTGCTTTGAAATCCAAGACTTCTGAGTCTTGCTCTCAGTTCCATTCCGGGCCTGAAGCCGGCTGGGGAGCAGGCGATTTGCCTTTTCAATGCCTTCCAACTGAAACACGGGAAGAGAGGCTTGTGTTCCATATGGGGAGAGACCAATTATGGTTTTCAATACTTTCGGTTCTCTGGAGACAGTCCCTGCCCAGGTGAAGTTATTAATTAAATGGCATCTTTGCCTTTATCCCTGCTGTCCTCATAACGTAAATGTTAAGCGCCCTCCTATTCTCATTGCTTCTAAGAAGACTGCTTTTGTCTGTTCAGAAAAGAGAAGAGAGAAATCAACCCTCCAGTACATTGACTGATTACCCACGTATTTCAATGGCACTTTATCACCATGGTACCCGGGTACTCGGACCCCGGCGGTAAATTGGGAACGGGAACATCAAACCCACAGCTGTGTGGCGAGACTGGTATGAATCCTAGGCCATGAGTCCTTTGAATCTGTTCCCTTTGTGTTAACAAGTAGAAGGCCAACATGGATGTGAAGCTTAGGGTTCCCAAGGTTATTCAAATTGAAACTTAATAGCAAGAACCTCATCAATTTGAGCTCCCCATTTTCTCACAAGAACAGCTACCTCTTGCAGAGAGGACCGTACCAACACAACAGACTTGTCGCAGAGAAGCCCATGTCAGCAGATTCAACCAGACAGCCATGTCTGTTGGATCTGTAAGACTCGGTTCGTCATCTGAGGTTTTGAGACCATCGATTTTGTATTCTAGAGCTGTTTCTACATCAGAGCAATTCCGAATACTGAATCAGAGTATTCAGGCTGTAATTTCTTGTGAGACGAGATGGAAAATTCAAAAGTCTGGCCTTGATCAAGCTACAGACTCTTTTCTGAAATACTGATTTTCCGGATTGAGTAACCAGAGGTGACACAATGCCACAAGGCTGTCCGTTGCATGGCTAAAGGGACCACCTGGATAGGAAAACTGATTAGAATGACATTAAAAGTGTCTCAAAACTCTTGAAAATAAACTTTCTGTACGGATTTTGGCTAGATTTGATGGGGAAAAAAAACTAGGTGGCGGGATGCTGATTTCAATTTGTTCCCTTTGCCATCAGAAAGACATGGTCTAAGCTGATTTTGGAGTAAGCTGGAGCAAAGCATTTACCTTTTAGACACTGAATTACTGAAACTATTTTGCAACGCCCCAAGGTCATTCTCTAAGATTTAAGCTCTAAGTTCATCAAATGTCAAATAGTCGGAGGTCATTTTAAAAGAAGCATATGCAAAAAATTAATTAAAATAAAATAAAAGAAGCACATGTACTATGTAGCTACTTTAATTTGAGCCAATCCTCTACCGTGGAACTTTCAACAGGAAGATTTTCCTCACATTTATCTATGAACTTTTTAAGCTCGTAAGTGGGAGCTCCTATAATCTTTACAAAGAACCACACGCACACCAAGTGAACATTGGCCACGACTATGACGATAAATTACCGAACGAGATCAGAGAATACAGGAAGTTGTCTATTTTTTTAAGGTCAAGAATCCTGTTTATTCTTAGCAAATGTCAACACAGTTTTTGCAGGAGTAATACGTTCTAGGTCTCTTAAACATAACTTCATAAACTGCAAGTTACAGCAGCCATCTATTTTAAAAATATGATACACTTATTTTTGGAACTTGATTTCCCTTGAGGCACGGCCGGTTCAAATTCTAAGAACTGGCTGAGAAGTCTAAGAATTCTAAGGTCGTGCAAGACAGCGTCGAAATATCAACCTCTTCTTACCTAAACCTGGGATTTTTCAAAATTTAAAATTTTGTTTTCCTTGTAAAATTTCATAAAATGACTACAGCTACACAATTAAGCCACAGGATACCTAGGAGTTACCTAGGAGCTGTAACATATTAAAGCCTAAAACCAGAGGGGGGGGGCAAAAACAACCAAACCATTGTCATAAATATTCTCCTGTGTTGTGGACCCAGAAAACTGGAGTCAAATGGACTGTATTCTATCAGCTTCCATTGACTCTTAAATATACATGAGCTACCTACCTACCTACCTAACTAGCTAACGTACAATTTCCAGAAAGCCAGTGTAGTACTCGGGCTCATATTTCAAAACTGTATTTAATGTATCAAACTAATTTCTTATTAATCTACTATTTACTAAGCTTTCCTCATCACCACCGAACGGTGCCGGGAGTGCTCCGTGCACAGCCCCGTGTGTCTGTGGCGTATGCGGAAGGAGAAGGAGCACTGAACTCCCTGTCACAGTGACCGCTGGTTGCACCGCCAAGCTGGAGGAGGTAGGGATGCCAGGAAAAGAAGGTGATGAAGGACCGCGAAGGTGGAGGCGGATGCAATGTTTCCTTTTTTTTTTTAAGTTTATTTATTTGAGAGAGAGAGTGTGTAAACAGGGAAGGGGCAGAGCGAGAGGGAGACAGAGAATCCCAAGCAGGCTCTACCTTGTCAGCACAGAGCCCGACTCGGGGCTCGATCCCATGATCGAGATCATGACCTGAGCCGAAACCAAGAGTCGGAGGCTTAACTGACTGAGCCACCCAGACGCCCCATATGGGCTTCTTTTTTTTCAACGTGACTTTCCTGCCCAGTTTCGTGTGTGTGCAGTTTTCTCCTTGGTTTTCCATCTCTGTCTCCAAATATTTGCGGAGAGGCAATCTGTAGAGGGTTCGTAAGAGTGGGGGCTACAATGACCACACTTAGAGACACAGTATTCTCTCCTCCCTCCCAATGTTCACGATGGTCCTCCTTCCACGTAGGACAAAGCTCTGGGTGTGAGACATTTAATTTCTGAAAGCGATTAAAGTATGAAGCCATTTGGAAACATTTTATCACTCAGAACATTTGCAGACAGACGTTATTTACAAGAACGGACCTTTTATGCTCCTCAACTTTTTCTGTCTGACAAGAAATTAAATCAATGCTTATTTTTCTCTGTCTCACCAGCCCAAGTCATGTTTTTACTGGCTTTGGCATGTTTTTACTCACAAGCCAGCTTCAAACGAACCGTTATGATAACCTGATGTGTAGTCAGGAAAGACAATAAAGGGGCATGTAGGAGAAGTTACATGGATTCGAATTTTTTTCATCAGTGAGGTATATTCTGATATCCTGGCAAAGCTGATAAAAAATGGAGTAGGTGGATATTTAATAGGGGCTTTAGCAGATTATAATCTTGTTTTTCCCCCACACCATGCAGAGTATCTTCTGACTGATGTTAACGGAAACTACATAGTAACGAAAGGAAGCATGAAAGCTGAACATCAGTCAGTAGTCAACGAATAGCCACAGTACAACGTCAAGTACTCCGTGATTTTATGTAACACTTGGCAAACTGTCCTTCCCTACGTCACTTTTTCCAGGTTTTCCCCTGATTATTTTTTTATTCTGTAAACTATTTTTCTAGTTTTTCTACTCTACTTTTTCTTATTTCATAAACCAGCTCAAGAGCCCCGTCTTCCATTCTTGCAGGGTTACCACCTCCGAGTTTAGGTCTGTTTCTATTGTGGGAATAATACAGTTCCTCTTCTTTTTCTCCCTCTCCTTCCCTGTCCTCTTTTTTTGCCTTCTCTTTTTGTTATAACTGCAACAACGTGAAAGGCACAAATCTTCATGACCCTGGTTGTTTCCTTCGATATGGTGAGGGATGAGTAGTCCCTCCTAGCTGTATTTGTCCATGTTGCTTTTTACCACTGCTGATGACTGGGTTATAAAAACATTCCCCAACAGTTTGGAACACTAGTAGAGGATAAGCAAGATGGGAAACACCGAAAGCCATTCAAGTGACAATGTCTTGCCCTCTGACTCTGAAGTTAACCTGATTATCATTTGTCATGATTGTACAAGATGGATGTCAAGAACCATGCCCAATATGCACAGTAGGCGCGCGCACACACACACACACACACACACACACACACACACACACACACAGAATAAGTAGGTAAAGAAAGCTGGGGCGCCTGGGTGGCTCAGTCGGTTAAGCGTCCGACTTCGGCTCGGGTCATGATTTCACGGTCTGTGAGTTCAAGCCCTGCGTCGGGCTCTGCGCTGACAGCTCAGTGCCTGGAGCCTGCTTCGGATTCTGTGTCTCCTTCTCCCTCTGCTCCTGTCCCACTTGTGCTCTGTCTCTCTCTATCAAAAATAAATAAATGTAAAAAAAATTTTTTTTAATTAAAAAAATAGGTAAAGAAAGGGAAAAAAAAGAACATAAGGATTCTTTTAAAACACATGCAGTGACATGAACAGGCTTTTGAGAGGAACAGGGAGAGCAGGAGTTAGTTGGGGAAGTTCAGATTTTGAATAGTGCTGCAATTAGCTTCAGAGGGGAGAACGTTCCATGACAGGAAGTTACGAGCACAGCGTTAGGTTATTTGTTTGCAAAAAAGTGAAAATATGACAAAAAGCTTTGTGACTTTCACTTTCTTGATAATCAGCACACAAATGGAATATTCGTTCATCTATCCATTTAAGAAAACATTTTCTCCAGTCATGCTGTGAACAGGCCCTGTTTGAGCCAATGTGGGACACGAGGATTAAAAAAAAAAAAAAGCTTAAAAAGGAGTGAATAAAATTAGCTGAAGACTCTACAACTTAATGAAACCGTATTTATTGTTAACCTTTGCATTTAGTTAAAGTATTTATCTGCAGCTCTGCTCGCTTTTCAAAAATTCTTACATTGTTTCTAAGGGGACCTAAGATTATTCAAATTATGTGTGATGTCTTTGGGAATGTGAGTGGTGCCATATTGAAAAGCAGGTCTGATAGAGAGACTACTTTCAAAGGCCAATATTCCCAGTGATGGTGGAGACACAACAGAAGAGCATCACAACTGGGACCGGAGAACGTGGCCCAAGCCTCGTCCCACTGCCATGGCAGTCGTGTAATGTGGGGCAACCGTGACAGGTGTCTCTCCAAATCAGTACTGTACTTCTCTCTAGGCCAGGCTTAATTTTTTTATTCTTTTTGATTAAACCATTAAGCAAACATTTCAGGACACCAAGACGCTAGCTAAAGTTACTCCTATTCTATATCCTAACAAATAATAAGCAACATTCAAACATTACCAATTCCTTTTCTTTTATCACTAGATAAAATGAGTGCGACAAGGGAACGTTGGGTCTGTGGCAACTGGTTGTGTTGTGTTAGACACTGTCTTTATTTTTTTTAATTTTTTTTAATGTTTTTATTTTTGAGACAGAGACAGACAGATTGCAAGCGGGGGAGGAGCAGAGAGAGAGGGAGACACAGAATCCAAAGCAGGCTCCAGGCTCTGAGCTGTCAGCACAGAGCCCAACGCGGGGCTCGAACTCACAGACTGTGAGATCGTGACCTGAGCTGAAGTGGGACGCTCAACCGAGGCCAACACCCAGGCGCCCCTAGACACTGTCTTTATCAGATGGAGCCTATAATACATTTGCCCTCACTGCCTCACGGAGATTGTGTCAAAACAAATCATCTCCATTTAAGTGAGTGCAGCCCACTGAAAAGAAAGGAAATCAAGAGGGGCTGCAAAGTGGGTGGTGAAAGAAGAGGTTAAATCTGGGGACAAAGGATGCAGAAATGGAAATGAGATGGACAGCGTCAGGGGGTAAGGCGGTGCCCGGAGGGAACGGGGAAGACGGTAGGAGAGGAGAAAGGGAAAGCACAAGAAAACGTGCTTTGGGCACAGCTATGGCAAAGCTAACTGACAAAAGAATTCAGGCGTAAGGGCGATGGGAGTGGAAATGAAAGACGGTGATACGTGCAGCTCAGCATCTCCTCTTTTGGTTCAGGATTTTGACAAGTGTCAGCTTCGAGTGGGAATTTTGAAAGGGAGAAAAGCATATCTGAAAAACCGGGGCAGGAGGGAGGCGGGCAGGTTTGCAAAGTTGTGGTTGGGGGTGGGGGGCAGAAGACAAGAGAGGGACGGAAGGCAAACATTTTTCAGGTGTCTGTTTCGTCCTCCGTATGGGTCACAGGAGGCAAAGGAGACCGAAGGGAGAGGGCAGAGAACAGTTACCCAGAGTCTGTTGCCCCGGAGGACACCTGGCAGGAACTATTGGCAATCATCTGCCTATGAAAGCGGGACAGCAATCACCCAACAGAGGAGAGTGAGTGCAGGCTACACTGTGTGAATCCAAGACCGTAATTATAGCCCCTGGAACTCAAGAATTGATAGTGTAGCAGGATTCTCGCACAGAGAGTCGTGACACTGAGGCTTTTCTTTCCGGGAAGCAACTCTGTTTGTGCCGGCACGGCTCAGTTGGGTGCGGGCCCGAAGAACTGAGCCCCCAATGCCACGTGGCATAGTTCTGGTTTTTTTAAATATGAAATTTATTGTCAAATTGGTTTCCATAGGTGGCATAGTTTTTTATACATTTTCTATTTCTTTGTCTCCCGCAGACGGTAACGCACAAACATGCGGTCTGATTAAGTGGTCTCATGTCACAAGGTCGTGAGGGATGTTGTCACGTACGCGTGTAGAGCTAGGTTGCCTTGAGGGTTTTGTTTTGTTTTTTTAGTTCCTCGGGGAGGGGACCCTACCACAATAGGATTTTCAAATTGTAAAGCTGGGTTCTCTTGGGAGAGTATATTAAGAGAAAAGGATCGGAGACCTCCAAGAGAACTCTTTAGAACTTTATTAACCTGGCAAAGGCCAAACCCAGCACCCTCTTTGAGAAGGGCACGGACAAGGAAGACTCAGGCTTGATGGTGTTCTTCTTTTTTTTTTTAAGTTTGTTTGTTTGCTTATTTATTTAGAGAACAAGCAGGGGAGGGGCACAGAGAGGGAGAGAGAGGATCCCAAGCAGGCTCCTCACTGTCAGCATGGAGCCTGATGCGGGGCTCGATCTCACGGACCCGGCCATCATGACCTGAGCCGAAATCAAGAGTCGGATGCTTAGCCGACTGAGCCACTCAGGCGCCCCGATGATTTACTTTTTTAGATACTGAGATGCAGAAGAAATAGTCTGGTTGGCTTTCAGACTACAGAGTATGAACTTAAACCACAGAACTCAAGAAAGGGAGGCAGGATGCTTTTGAGAATTTGATAGAACTATAAACCCTCTCGCAGGAGAAGTACACAAAAATCTGCATAGTTTCAAGGACTTCAGACGCTACCCGTGATCGTGTGCAACATCCTTTACCATACACAACACACAACAAACTGGAATTCTTTTAAAGGAATGGAAGGGAATGGTCAAAGCTGGGATAGGCAAACACGCTGAACAGCTCAAGAAAAACGGTGGCTGCAATTCTAAAAAGCATTTCGCTACGAGGTACATCCAGGAAAGGTTTCAAGTTTGAGAGCTAGAAATTTACCTCGTATTTCTTAAGAGGGAGACCATACGGGAACTTCTGAGGGAATACAGACATAGCCATGCAGACGACCAAAGCACAGGACACTGTAAAGTGAAGGCAAGAATAGGTACACTAAGCGTGGAGAATCTCAAATTCAATGTCCTGCTTCCCGGGGAAACATATCAAAATGAAACCAAAGGGAAAGAGCAAAGTGCAGAGGCTCTATAATGGCCCCGTGAGAATGAACTTGACTGTTAGCAGTCACGCAGGTGGGAGGAAGCATATGGAGTCTGAGGTAAACGGAAAAGTGACTAAATTAATTGTAAAACGTGAGCTCACAGCTGTTTTGGAAGACAGGCTGAAATTGTTGAAAATACCGAAGAAACGCAACCTGAGGGGAAAAAAACAATAATACAGATAACGGACACAAGTCAGTGCCCTGGAAGCAAAGTCACTACATAGGAAAGTACAGAATTCTCTCATTTTCACATTCTAGTGTTTCGACATGTAAGATGACAACCGCCGGGACGCAGGCTTCATTTTCCAGTTGTCCACGTGGAAAGAGATTTTAAAAGGCTTAATGGAGGTGATCTTCCAAAGCTCAAATGGCAGAGGTAGAAAGAGGTCACAACAAAGAAAATAAAAGAGTTGGAAGCTAAAATCCAGGAATATCAAACAACAGCAACTAACAATGGGAAAGTCTTTCATGAAGGGAGACGTTAAATGCCAAAACGTGAGAAACAGACGTGCATGTGTTTCAAGATGTGGGCATTAAAAAGAAAAAAAATTTTTGTTTAAAACCAGGAACAGGCAGGAGAGAAACTAGGACAGAGCAGAAACATCACGTGAAATGTCTTACATAACAAACTGGTGGCTTCAGCCAGTAAAAGTTGGGGAGAGAACCAGCACCTGGCCAAAGGGCAGGTGTGAGAAGGAAGAGACACAACACCTGGCCTCTGAATGTACCATGGAAAGACATTTGGAGCCAACTAGCTAGAGTTTTGGAAGAAACTCTGGGTAAGGCAGAGGTATAAAATAGTGTTTTCACGGTCATTTGGGAGAGAGAGAAGCAAAAAGCCCCGGTCAAGCGCATAAAATTTGTCTGGACGTGACTCAAGCAAGAATCATCAATGGATGCTCAAACCAGTCGGTGAAAGAAACAGGATATTTACAGAGTCTCAAGGCATCCCCCTACAAATCCCTTACTCATTACAATGAGGAAAAATTGTAACTTAACACTGGAGAAATCGGACAAACACCACCTTAACTAAGTGATCGTAGTCAGTTAACATCACCGTGTTACTGTGAGGGGGTAAGTTAACCAATGATGCAGTAAATCAGCCTCATGTGCCTCCTAACATAATGTTCTGAGAACACTCCAGCCAAAAAATGCAAAACCTTAATCTAATCAGGAGGAAACATCAGACAAACCAAAATCAGGAGACACTTTGAATTACAATTGTTAAGCGCTTCTCAGCTTTTCAAAAATACTGAAGTCTTCAAAGGCAAAGACTGAGGAATGCTTCCAGATTGAAAACAAGAAAACAACAAAACAAAACAAAACATAAGCCTAAAGAAACATGACACCTAAATGTGACATGTGGTCTTGGATTGAATCTTGGAACATTAAAAAAAAAAACAACTGTTGTTATAAAAGGCATTACTGAATCAACCGGCAAAATTTGAATAAAGTCTGTAGATTAGATAATATTGTATCCATGTTAATTTCCTGATCTTGACAATTGTACTATGGTTATGTAAGAGAATGTCCTTGTTTTAAGGAAATACATACTGAAGTATTTAAGGATATGAACTGTCACTTCTGCAACTTACTCTCAAACAATTTAGAAAGAAATAATAACCATATTATAGAAAGAGAGAAAGAGAGACAACAAATGGGGTAACGTGTTAACATTTAGGGAATCTAAGTGAAAGACACACAGGAATTCTTTGTATTATTCTTGTAACCCTTTTTCCAAGTCAACTGAAATTACTTTAAAATTAACAATGAGGGGCCTGGGTAGCTCAGTTGTTAAGCCTCCAACTCTTGATTTCGGCTCAGATCATGATCTTGAGGTTTGTGAGTTTGAGCCCCACATTGGGCTCTGCACTGACATTGTGGAGCTTACTTGGGATTCCCCCCTCACTCTCTCTATTCCTCCCCTGCTTACTCCATCTCTCTTTCAAAAATAAATATTCAAAAAATTAAATTAACAACGAAAAATTCCCTAGAAAAAAAACCAGCCCAAAACAATTCATGAAATTTGCTTGGATCCCTGTTCAGTAGGAGGGGTGGGGGAGGACCAGCTATAACACTGTGAGAGAACTGGGGAAATCCGAATACACACAAAATATTTGGTGAAATTATAGAAAGACAGATTTTTCCGGGTTGAATCATGGCAGTGTGCTTCCGTAGACAGGTCCTTAGTCTTAGGAGATGAGTGCCTGGGAGTAATGGCAGCAAACGCATCGTGGATGGAGAAGGTTCCATCATTGCTCCCCAGATGGGGCGGCAGGTACGGTACTCACCAGCCCGCACTGCTCTGCCAGGCACAGCACTTCCTCTTTTCTTATCTGGGCACAGCCTTTCTGTCTTGAGCCCCGGGGTGCCAAGGCTCCCATTTGATTACTACTCTGTTAGATGGGTTTTAAAGCAGGGTTTTTTGGTTCCAATGAGTTTCAAAATTTAATGAAAATGGCCATTCAGCATTTCCTTCCAGTTTTCCCTCCCTAGGATTCAGGCGTGTGTTTGTAACAGCGAACGTGGGGCAAGCCCTTAATAAAAATTATTTGCCACTGTGACTGCTTTATCAGGGCTGGCTTTTTTTCTTTTCTTTTTTCTTTTTAAAAAAATTTGTTTTAATGTTTATTTATTTTTGATAGAGCGACAGAGCGTGAGCAGGGGAGGGGCACAGAGAGAGGGAGACACAGAACTAAAGCAGGGTCCAGGCTCTGAGCTGTCAGCACAGAGCCCGATGCAGGGATTGAACTCGTGAATGGTGGGATCATGACCTGAAAGCCGAAGTCAGATTCTTAATCAACTGAGCCGCCCAGGTGCCCCAGGGCTGGTTTTTTTGTTGTTGTTGTTTGTTTGTTTCTTAAGGGGGCTGGCTTTTTTTTTTCTTTTTTTCTCCCTCACCCCTACCTCCTCATTAGAAGGTTTCTCAGTGGCTCTGTAGGTAGATGTGTTTGGACCACCCCCACAGTAGCCAGGTAGACATAAATCCCAGAAGTGGACACAGCCTGAATTATTTCTCAAGTAGCATTTCAGGCTCTCCTCCCCCACCACCTCTACAGTCAATTTCTGCCAGCTCTGACCCACCACATTTGCCCTTCTATCCCGGAAGCCCAACAGTGGATCCTGTGTATCATCCAGCTGAGATCCCAAGAAGTACATGCTTAAGAAATAAGCAGATAAGCAAGAAAGATGCACCGTGGTCTAATGAAAAGTGTCAGATAAAAGGGAGAAGTAGTAACTTTTTGCATCTATTTATAAGATATGCACATTTTCAGAGATTGTCCTACTGGCAAGATGAGGCATGGGGAATCATGAACATGTATGATAATAAATACCTTTTACAATGAACCTGTAGTGATTTCATGACAGCAAAGTTCTGCTTAGGGTTAGAATATAGTTTTCATAGTGTTTTCTAAGCTGCTATTTCTGTTGATGCACCAAATAGAACTTTTGACTAACGGCACATGAAATTTGAGGGATTATTTTCAAATGCCCTAACTATAAGTTACTTTCTGTCTGTCTGAACAGGGAGGGGGGCATTGCTTCATTATTTCACCAGAGGAGTCGTCTCCCCTGCCACGTCATTGGAGGCAGCGAGGAGGGCCACGTGCCTCACTTTCAATACTGGGATTGAGACAGACCATTATGTAAGTTGTTCCAGCATTGATCTCTAGAGTGACTTAAGGCTTTACTGGAGTTAGTTCTGGCCTATTGTTCAGGGACACATGAGGAGTTGTTAATGCTTCTGTGGTCACCTGGACTTTTAGATACACTCTGAATCTTCCCACTTCGTTTAGTTTCATTCAGGATAAAAGCAGTTCTTCCAAACCACAGAGACAAACTAAGGCAAGCAAATCACACTCTTTAGTGTTGACATTTCTCTGAAATTGAGATGAGTGTTTAATCCAATCATTGGTATTTAATCCGAAGACATATTCTAAATTGTCATCTTCTTCAAAAGGTTTGGCTTGGTTGCTATATTTTTCCCCTTATCTTACTTTTCCCTTTAAGAGATTACTCACAAGTGGGAGATATGTAGTAAAAGTGTGGCTCTATCTAGAAAATGGAAAGTTTGATTGTTTTTCCTTACCCTAAATGAATAGCCACCATATAATGAGATTATTGTCTTAACTCAAGAGATAATATATGATAGATGTATATACACTAAATACTACCCCTAACTCATAAACACTCAATAAAAGTTAGGTATTATTATTTTGATGCTGCTGAACTAGGAATGTCTTTCTCCTGCTTGCCTATTAGAAAAACTGAATGTCGGGGCGCCTGGGTGGCTCAGTCGGTTAAGCGGCCGACTTCGGCTCAGGTCACCATCTCACGGTCCGTGAGTTCGAGCCCTGCGTCGGGCTCTGGGCTGACAGCTCAGAGTCTGGAGCCTGTTTCAGATTCTGTGTCTCCCTCTCTCTCTGACCCTCCCCTGTTCATGCTCTGTCTCTCTCTGTCTCAAAAATAAATAAACATCAAAAAAAAATTTTTTTAAAGAAAAACTGAATGTCAACAATACCAATTTAATTTCATACTACCTTTGTCATTTGCATATTATTTATAGTCAAAGCATGTAGATTCCTCTTTAATCAATGACCTAAAACCTTGGCACTTATCAGAGAAGTCATCTACAAAATGAACAATTTTTAGCACTTTGCAAGACCGGCTTGAAACATCTGATTCCTTAGAAAAGCAAACAGTGATATATGCCTCTCTATTTTCAGGGCTCCTATTATATTCTGCTCATCCAAACAAGAAATCTGCTCCCATATGATCTTCAGTCCTTACCGAGAGCTTATAGGAGAATATGGAATCAGCCTAATTCTTTATACTCCTATGATAATGCTTTATTTATGTCTTTCTTCTCCACTAGTTGGCAAGTTTCCTTAGGAAATACAGCACAGTGTAAGACCACAGCATTCATCTTTGTGTCTATCATACTGCTTTATGTGTAAAAGTGCCCTGAATGTAAATCCACAGAACAGCGTATATCAAATCAGGACCCATTTATCACCAGAATTAGAAACACCAGGTGTATTTGCTTAAAATGAAGATTTTTTTTATTCTACCAAGATCTTCTAACTTATAATTGCTGCTGTTGGGGCCTGGGGACATTTTAACAAGCTCTATAGATGATTCTTATGTACAATAAAGCTTGGGAACTCTGTTACGAAAGAAAGGTCTACTTGTTAGAAAGATGTGGCTGTTTCTGATGAACAGAAAAGTTGACGGTTATAAGAATAGCTAGTCTGTTAGGTTTGTTTTTCAGTGATCGAAAGTATTTATGTTCCCTTATTGCAATAAATCTCAAAGGACAGCAAATTAACATTAAAGACATAGGTTTTCTTTTTTCTCTTTCTCCCCCCTTTTTGTTCTTACTTTTCATATTGGAAAACTTAAAACAATGTCTAAAAGTAGACAGAGCAGTAGAATAAGCCCCAAAGCATCTTTCCACCATAGAGCTTCAACAATTGCCAACTGATAGCCTTTCATTTTTATCTATTACTCCACTCATTTCTCCCACTGTGAACAAGGTTTTGTCTTTTTGTTGTTGTCGTTGTTTTTTATCATTGCCCTCAAAACATTAAAACAAAACAGCACAGATGTGTAAGATGATCCACTAAAATTTCATATAAGGCGAATGGTCATAGCAACTGATTTACAACTTGGAAACTCAATAAAACTATCAAGTTGTGATTTAAGAGATGCACAGTTCTACTCTGGAGAAGTACTGGATGGTTGTTAGGATCACATGGGATAACGCTTGGGACATCATAGAGCCCAACAGCTGTCACAGAATATGTGTTTTAAGCTTGAAATCTGTGCATTAGGCAATGTGGTGGTTTTAAAAATATGTTCACAACTTTTAAAAATTAAATTTCATTCAACTTTACATTCCAGTGTGGTAAACATAGAGTGTAATGTTACTTTCAGGTGTACAATCTAGTGAGTCACCCCTTCCATCCATCCCCCTGTGCTCCTCACAACAAGGGCCTCCTGAGTCCCCATCACTGATTTCACCCCCACCCCCTGCCCCTCTGGTGACCATCAGTGTATTCTCTGTAGTTAAGAGTCTGTTCCTCGGTTTGTCTAGACAGACCTTCTCTTTCTGAGACAGACTGTCTCTTTCTCTCTCTTTCTCTTCTTACACTCCTCCCCCACCCGCCCCAGAGGTGGAGCGTATTCCCCTTGCCTTGAGTGTGGGCTGGGCTCTGCAACTCACTTTTAGTTTAATAAAACTCAGAAGATATGATCAATGACACTTCCAGGGTTAGGTTATAAAAAGACTGCGGTTTCTGCCTTGGATGTGTGCACGCATGGGTGTACACGGTATTATCACGCATCCTGGAGGAAGACAGATATCATGTCAGAAAGTGGCGCGGGGGTGGAGGCAAGGAAGCCAACTGTTATCTCTGGAGGGACTCGGGCAGCCTATGGGTAGGGCTTGTGGCAAAGGCTTGTCAGCAACCACTGGCTGAGCTCAGAAGTGGATTCTCCAGCCTCTACTGGGCTGTAAGATAACTGGCCCACAGCTTGATTGCAACCTCTTGATAGACCTGCAGAAGGCCAGCTAAAAGCTGCATCACTTACCACAAAGAAATTTTGGAAACAAGCTAAACGTTCATCCATAAGACACTGAATTATCTACAATGCACAATGGGGTATACGTATTTTTGAGAAAGAACGAGGAAAAGCGTTTATAAAGTGATATTACAATGATACCCAGAATAAATTGTTGTTTTTGTTGTTGTTGTTTAAATATTTATTTATTTATTTATTTATTTATTTATTTATTTGAGAGAGACAGAGTGCGAGTGGGGGAGGAACAGAGAGAGAGGGAGACACAGAATCTGAAGCAGGCTCCAGGCTCCAGGCTCCGAGCTGTCAGCACAGCCCAAGGGGGAGCTCAAACTCATGAACTGCAAGATCCTGACCTGAGCCAAAGTCAGACACTTAACTGACTGAGCCACCCAGGCACCCCCAGAATAAATCGTTAAATGAAAAAAACAGGTGCCAAAGAAGATACATAATATTCTCCTTTTGTATAAGTAAGAAGGGGAAGGGTACATGCACTTCTTTATTTTTGTCAAAAGAAACACAGGGAAGGAAAATAAACCTGAGACTAACAAATATAAATGGAATTAAAACTTTTCAATTTTTCTATGATTTCGACTTTAGCCAGGTAAATACTTTACATATTCAGAATGTAAAATTAAATCAAAATAGTTGGGGGAAAAAAAAACCCTAAAATAGAAAAAAAAACCAGAAACAACTACAATAAACTGCATTATCAAATCGACAGCACAAACATAAACATGTTATTATTAACATAAACTTAAATAAAAAATAATTTAAGACACTTCGAAGCACAGAACTCAGACTCTCTACTGCACTAAATCTTATACACTGTAGTAAATTCTATAGTCACAAGGAAATCTAGTTTTCTTAGTAGTTCCATTATTGTTGAGGTATCACTGTTGTAATTCCGAATCTAATCTGTAGGTACTAGAACTAATAAGCAAATATATACATATATACTTCAATGTTTCAAGTAAAAAGATTTTCTATAGAATCAGAGTTTTCACCATGAATGAATGTGGATACCAGTGAGAACCGGAGTGGGGCGGAAAAGAACAGTGAGTGATGCTGCATTTGAACCGAAGATGGCAGTTTCTATCACTTCTTACGAATTTAAATCCTAGGTCTGCCCTCTGACAGCTGTGACACTCCGGTACAATGAGAGCCCCCCAGCACCCAGATATTGTCTTCCAAATGATATTCCCTATTTAGAGAAATGGCAGATTCCAGGTCTAGAGCAGAAAAAGTGTGGGGCGAGATCTGAACATCTTTTGCCAGAGAACAAGGCGATGCCCGAGAGTAATAACGTCCTTTCATAAGGACCCAGAAAGGGCTGTTGTTGGATAAATCTGGAAAATGCTGAGACTCCAAAGTAATAAAAATGGTAATAAATTATAATGCATCAAATTAAAAGAAAATCTTGATCCAAAGTGAAATTCAGAAGGGGAGAAGGTGGGAGAAAAGGAGAGGATGAGAGGGAGAGGGAAAGAGAACAGAGAGACAGTGAGAGAGACAGCGAGCGAGAAATTGTATGTGTACTTGGTACGTGGGGCAGAGGGAGAAAGAGACAGAGAAACACGAAATGAGGGGAAGAGGGTAGGGGTGTCTGGGGAGGGAGAGGAGGAGGAAGACAGAAAATTCTTTTTTAGAGAATAATAGATGTGTTGACAATTGATTCAGGCTAGGATTATCCCTGGGTGCTAAAAGCAGGTTGCTGAGGAATAAAAATTCACATTGTCTTCTCCCTGTAGATTACTTATTAATTACAGAGCATCATTCCATAGATACCTTATTAATTTCAAAGGGGAAAAATGATCCTTTACGTTGGATAGATTTACCAGTCGGCATGTAACCAAATGATCAAGCTTATCATCAGTACTGGATCAAGCTTCCAGCTTGTGCCCTTTGCTGTGACACAGTGAGAAGTGCACGTCACTGATGTCAACAATGTTTAACCCTGTGGTTTTCAAAGTGTGGTCCTTAGATCGGGAACATCAGCAGCACCCGGGAACTTGTTGGAAATGCTGTGACTGCACCCTGACACAGACCTGTTGAATCAGAAACCCTGGGATAGGGCGGGCAGTCCATGTCCAGAAAGTTTCCCTAGGACGCTAAAGCATGCTAAAATTTCAGACCCCCTAGTTTAACCTGAATCTGATGAAAACATCAGACAGATTCAGATCACAGATTTTCTACTAGCCTGAACTCTTTAAAAATGTCAAGGTCACAAATAACACAGAAAAAGTAGAGCCTGGGAGGGTTTGTAGGAAGAAACTTTTAGATGAAAGCTAAAGAGATAACAATCGAGTGAGTTTTAACTGGATCCTGAATTTAAAAAAACAAAACAAAACAAAACCTCTGTCACAATGTCTGCAACTTATCAACTTACTTTCGAGCGACGCTCAAAAAATAAAAACAAACAAGCAAAAACAGATAAAAAGTAAACAGATAAATAAAATCTATATATTTTTACCCATGTGTAGAAAAAGAAAAAGAAACCTGAAATAACGGTAGCAATTAATGTACATCAATGTCATTGAGCTATTTTTTTTCAGCTTTTCTGCAATTCTGAACATTTTCCTAGGGAGTGGAACAAAAATTAATGCAAAAAAAAAAAGATATCTAGACAATGAAAGAAAGCTGAGCATTCTAAAAAACAAAACAAAACAAAGAAACAAACAAAAAAAAACAAAAGCAAAGAAGTCAACACACAGAACAATTCCGTGACTTCGTTTTTGCAAAGAGAGAGAGTGTAGACTGAAGCCGCTGCGGGTTCGACCACCGGAGTGGCACAGCTGGGCTCCAGGGTCAGTAACTACTGAGTGCGGACGGTGGTTCCACAGCCACCCACACACGGACCACATTAAACAGTGCCGTACTTCCAATCTTCCCCTTTACCGTGGAGGAAACACGGAGAGAGTTAATAACATTATCAGCCATGCGCTTTTAAGGTTCAGCATCCCCATAAAACCGAAGAATCTCGACCTGCAGCCTCAGCAGTGAAATTACTGCCATGAAAATCACGGCCAATGGCCGAGTGGCACGAAAGAATAATTATACGTGTTTACTGGTTAGCCATCAGTCAAGTCCAAGCAGCACGAGATGAAATGTGAAATGCAATTAAATATGAATGCATGGTCTGAGGGCCTCCCAGCCAACAGACACACACACACACACACACACATACACGCGCACACGCGAAATGAGTATAATAATCCTCTTCGGATATTTTTCCTGGTAATTCTAAAAGGCTATGGGAAAGTACAAAACAGTAAGTCCTAAATGACATCCTTTGAAGAAGGGGTTCAATCAGCTGCAAACAAATCAATACAGAAAGGGTTTGTGGAAGTATGAAACCTTTCAATTCGCAATCATCCGTTCTTGAGAAACTCTACAATCATGGCAAGATGCGCTCCCCATATTTAAAGTGCATGATTTATGACTGACTTTCGTCTACAGCTTTTATGAGGAGGCATTTTTTAGCTGCCCCATGGGAGTTGCTAACATCTGCACTGATGAAAGAATTGTAAAGAGCAAAATTCACAAAGGATTACCACTATCAGATTTTTTAAAAGAGAAGCAATACATTATAATTTGATGTACTGATAGTTTTTGAAGTACTTTCCAATGTAAACTTCAAAAGATCATAATGAATATTTAATTTCGATGCAGCACACATTGAGAGTTCAAAATTACTGGCCACTAGGAAACTAAATCCACCGATCAAAGAATGTAACCATTTATTACATCCACGGGCATGATTTGGAGCTGTGATTATATGTAAATCTCATGTCTTTACAATTGATAACTGGGGGATTAACCGGATCTTTCTGCAACCTTAAAATAGGGTAAGCAGTCAATAGTGAGAGGAGTTAATCAGTTAATGGATAGCAGTTGCAGCTGCAAAATGAAACACATTCTTTGAAAATCTGAATTCTAATCTTGAATGGTCTCTAATACTATAAGTAAGCACTATTTTGAAGCCTTTTATTAGTAAGTCTCTTTGCCCGTCTTCAGTTGCCAGCTGTGTATCCATTAGACTTGGGGGGGAAATAGCAAAGTCCACCTGAGGAACAGCTCGGAATCGAGGGTTCTTGAGTGAAGGCTCTTGAGTCAACCAGGGCTTCAGAGAGGAACCGGAGCCTGTGGTTATGACCGTGTTCCATGCAGACAGACAGAACTGTGTTGAAATAACTCCACCACTACGAGCTGTGCCGCCTAGCAAAACTCACATCAGTTTTCCATGCCTTAACTTCTCTATCTGTAAGATGGGGATGTTAACAATGGTCTACCGGGGCACCTCGGTGGCTCAGTCAGTTAAGCATGTGACTCTTGACCTTGGCTCAGGTCACGATCTCAACGTCGTGGGTTTGACCCCCCCCCCCCCCCCCCCGTGTCACACTCTCCGCTGATGGCGCAGAGCCTGCTTGGGATCCTCTCTCCCCACTCCACCCCCCTTGCAAAATGAATAAACAAACTTAAGAAAATAATAACGGTCTACCACACTGGTGGGTTGTGATGATTCCACGAGACAACGTGTACGAAGCACCTGACAGAAGGTCTGACGTACATTAAGTGCCCGGTGAATGCAGCGAGGACAGCGGCTGCCGCTGTCTCTTAGCATTTCTGTCAGACACGATCCTAATAGCCTTTGCTAGCACTTCCCTATCTGTAGCTTGTGAGTCGGTTGGTGGTTAAGGTTGGCGATGGTCCCACGGTCCGGGTTGCAGCGGTGGTGGCCGCGATGGTTGTGGGGGTGGGGAGCTCTGGTCCCTTCTGTTGGTGAAGCCAGATTTCCCATAATCCCCTCCACCGGTTTCCCAGTATTCCAGCCCCTCCAGGAAGGTCTATCTGAGACAGTGTGTGTAAGAAGAAGACTGTGCAGAAACTTGGCACCGGGGTCAAGTATTCCCCCTCCCAGCTTAATCCCTGAATATAACTGCTTGTCTACCGGTCTACTGTCGCCCTCCTCTGTCCCCTCTCAAAGGCACTGCACACTTTCCTCAGGGTCCCAGCATGCAATAGTTTCTAAAGGACAGTTCTTCCTTTGGCAAGGCACTTTGTTGGGGGTGCGGGGGCGCTGGCTCTTAAACGTCTTCTAAGATCACCCCCATGGAGTTCTGCTGCATTCCTAAGCTGAATTTCCCTGTGGTTCTTATTTGACCCCCAGTGAGGTGATACCCAACACATGCAGAACTCTGAAGTCCAGGGGCATGACACGAATAAGCACCTAGATGAGATCATCGCTCTCTTCTCTATTTGTATGACGATGCTTTTGTGACAGGCTGGTCTCTGACACTGGCACGCAGAGACGGGCAATTAGATCCTGTTCCCTACTGCCCTCCTGACACCTAGCAGAGCAGCCGGTGTGGCTAGGTGTTGGGAAAGCATTTACTGAAGGACAGAATAAATGGCAGAAAGAAAATAAGAGAGACAGTGGAGAGAAAGGGAGAAAGGACAGGTGGAAGGAAAGGAAGGGAAGGGAAAGGAAGGGAAGGAAAGGGAAGGGAAAGGAAGGGAAGGGAAGGGAAGGGAAAGGAAGGGAAGGGAAGGGAACGGAATGGAACGGAATGGAACGGAAGGGGTATTCTAATATCAGTTCTGAACTCAGAATGAAATCTCTCAAACATCTGATTTCCTTAAAAAAAATTGCCAGCCAGTGGTTAAGTTCAATGTTTAAGAACAGTTTAGGTCAAGAAAATGAACGATTAGGGGACAAACATAAAAGCAAAAAGTGATAACACAGGTGAAGTGTTCTCCAAGAACACAGTGTTAAAATGGAGGGAGTTTAAATGGTAACACCTGTAGGGAAGGATCCCCTCGGAGCTGATCATTAAATACTAAAATAAGATACCGATGGGGCATATCATCTCTCTTCTTCAAGCATCTTTGAAAACAGGAAGAGTGATGCCCATCTGCCTGGAACAATTTAGGACTCTTTCTGCCAAGATGACTTATCAAGCCCCATTCCCATGCTGATAAATTTTTCATAGTCTCCTTTCTGACTATGTCCAAATGGCCATTGTAAGTAATCTCCTAGGATATTAACATTTGGAGTACATGTGCCTACCGAGGCTTTTAATATAAATGAACATTTAGAGAATAATTTAGGATTAGAAGTCTCCACCGTTTCACATTTCATGAAAGTATGTCAAATTTATGTCAGACTTTCAGATGGAGGACGATATTTTTTCCGACAGAATAGCATGACACGTATACGAACTGAATGCATACCTGGGATGCCACACAACTGCTGCTTTCCCAGGAGACAGGACTTCACTTAAAAAACAAGAAACAAAAACATTGGGGCAGATGAGGCTAACCATCCTGATACAAACGTATGAGAAAACAGCACAGGAAAAAAAAGAAAAAAGAAAAAAAAGACAAGAGAAGCGTTTTAAAATTTTTTCAATTATTTAAGCTAGCAAGGAATTATTTAACAGTGTCAATTAAAATTTCCACTGACTCACATCAGAAGCAGCTTCAGAACCAAGCTTTTGCCAGACTCCTCCTGTCTCTAAAATGTATCACTCTGGGGTGCCTGGGTGGCGCAGTCGGTGAAGCGTCCGACTTCAGCCAGGTCACGATCTCGCGGTCCGGAAGTTCGAGCCCCGCGTCAGGCTCTGGGCTGACGGCTCGGAGCCTGGAGCCTGTTTCCGATTCTGTGTCTCCCTCTCTCTCTGCCCCTCCCCCGTTCATGCTCTGTCTCTCTCTGTCCCAAAAATAAATAAACGTTGAAAAAAAAATTTTTTTTAATGTATCACTCTGTACCGCTTATGGCAGTGTCTCTGTTATAAAGAACATATATTTATATCACCGGGAATGAAAGTAAATAACAGATACGCAAATTGATGTTTATTAAAGGCTGGCTATGTGCCAAGCACTATATTAACCCGCACTTTACATACACTTAAAACTTTCACCCACGTTAAAAGACGATATGAGGCAGATACAATTATTATACCCATTTTACAGATGAATAAACTGAAGTTTTGAAAGGAACCCGTGGAAAACTTAGGCTCCTGGTCTCCCACAGCTGCACTGAGACCCTCAGGCCCTCATTTCTCAGGGACATCAGCAGCTCCCTCATTTCCTGAGTGGCCGAGACGTGGGTGTGAAAGAGAAGAGTCAAGGATAAAGCCGTAGTTTGGGGCCTGAGCCACTCTGGAGTCAGACAGGACTGTCCTTCTCTGAGATGGGAAAGGAGGGAAGGAAGGAGATGACGGTGCAGGGAGAAACCAGGAGTTTATTTTGGGCGAGTTAGGTTTGTGGTGCTCATCAGGCAAGCAGGTGGAGTTCAGGGGAGAGACCCAGGGTGGGGATGTACACGTAGGACTTCAACTCACGAAACTGGGGAGGGTGTAGATGGGGCCGGGGGACTGAATCCGGGGCACTCCCACACTCGGACGAGGTCTAGGGGAGGAAGCAAGAATAACAAAAGGAAGCTGAGAGAGGGAAGAAAGACTCAGGAGACAGCCTCGTCCGGAAGCCCAGTGAAGACAGTATTTTGAGAAGGAAGGAGTGACAGTAATCTACACTCAAGTACCCGGGCAGGCCAAGTATGACGAAGGCCGAGTACTGATAGCTGGATTATGCTACCTGGAGATCACAGACATCCTTGACAAACCGACGGTCATGCTGTAGATGTGATTCTGTGTCCTATTTCTCTCAGTTGTCAGTAAACACTCCTTGAAACCGTATGTTTTTTAAGTAGGCTCCACGTCCAACGTGGGGTTCAAACTCACGACCCCAAGATCAAGGGTCGCACGCTCTACCAACTGAGCCACCCGGCTGCTCCTGAAACTGTATTTTTTAATGCCTGTAAAATATCCCTTAATATAAATGTACAATGACTTATTTAACTAAATTGCTAATGCTGGATATTTAGATTATTTCCAATTTTTTTTTTACTTTTATAAATAACATGCAGAATCATCCTTGAATGCCAATCAGTAATACTAGATTTAAGTGAGTTCACGTGAGTATTCTAGCATGCACCGAAGCGGTACAAAATACAAGGGAACTGTTGCTACGAAGAGCATATTTACAATAATAACCGTCCATAACATTTGGGTCCGTTATAATTGAGTTCTATGACACTTAATATTAAAGAGCATATCCATAATGATAATAATATAGTTGTAATATTGTAACAAAAAAGCGGGGAAATTTGTGGCACAAAGTAATTCCTACATAGTGCCAACTGTTTTTATTGGCTATTATTATTACTTTCTTCTTTGCAGGAGGACAAGAAGTTCGAGAAAAAAGCGTTTGGACCCTTTTGTGTCGGGAGCATGTCCCCTTTGGCCATCATTCTTGCTGCAACAAATCGTGCAAGTTGTATTTGGGAGGTTTCTATTACACATAAGGAGGGGCTTCTTCATATGTGCATGTAACATGTCGGCATGGCCACTTACAATAAAAATGCCCCGATTCAGAAACGTTCCCCATTCTACTGCTAGAGTGACGCTCAGAAGACGACGACAGCAGCAAAAGCCCCATGAAGCCAGATGTCAGAACTCGTCAGGCCTTCCTCTTCTCTAGCCTCGCCACCCAGGATCGAAAAGTGCCTCATCTCCAACATCACACACAGCTCCCCATGGTCTGTAAAGCAGAGTCCCTGTCTCTGGACGTGGAGGCATCTGGCAGGTGGCGCTCATTTTCCTTCCCTCCCGCTACCCCTACGCCTTCTGCAGCTCTCTGCACCACCTCCCGGGCTCCAGCGAGCGCCTGCCCTTCCCCGCTCTGTGCCCTTCTGTTAGGCCGCCTCCTTGCTTGGAGTGCAGGGCTCCAGTCTATCACCACCAGGCAGAGCGCCAAGGGCAAAGGTTTTGGAATCAGACAGGCCTGTGTCCCGGCTGTGCCCTTCTCACGTGCTAGTTGTGTGACCTTGGAAAATTAGCGAGCTTCTCAGAAACTCTTTTTCTCACCTGCAAATGGCCATCATGATACCTACCTTGCAGGACAGGGCTATGGTTTATGTAGAGTCAGATATCAAAAGGGGCGCCTGGGTGGCTCAGTCGGTTAAGCGTCCGACTTCGGCTCAGGTCATGATCTCACAGTCTGTGGGTTCGAGCCCCACAGCGGGCTCTGTGCTGACCGCTCGGAGCCTGGAGCCTGCTTCGGATTCTGTGTCTCCCTCTCTCTCTGCCTCTCCTCCGTTCATGCTCTGTCACTCTCTCTCTCTCTCTCTCTCTCAAAAATAAAATAAACATTTAAAAAATGTTTTTTTAAAAAGACAGCAAAATATCTGGCCCAGGGGTGCCTGGGTGGCTCAGTCGGTTGAGCGTCTGACTTTAGCTCAGGTCATGATCTCGAGGTCAGTGAGTTTGAGCCCCTAGCCTGCTTCGGATTCTGTCTTCCTCTCTCTCTGCCCCTCCCCCGCTCATGCTGTGTTCTCTCTGTTTCTCAAAAATGAATAAACATTAAAAAAAATTTTTTTAATAAAAATAAAAAATTAAAAAAAGTATCTGGCCTAATATCCATTATGTTTTTAAACTCTACTTCTCAATAGACAGTAAATGCACATGATTCAAAACTCTAAAATATACGAGATAATAGCTCTCCCTTTCACTCCATCCTCCAGATGAAGTTCCCCTACCACAGGGTATATATTCTTTTTCCCAATTTTTTTGTGCATCTTTGTGGAGATACTACACACGAATCGTGGTATACATAAAGTTACTGACATCTTTCTTCTCTCACTTCATAATATATCTTGGAGAGCCTTCCATCTCCTAGGGGACTATATGCATATATTATTTCAGAGGGAGAGAGTGTGTGCGCACACAGTGGAGGGGGAGAGGCAGAGAGGGAGAGAATCCTCAGCAGGATCCATGCTCGGCGTGAAGCCCGATGTGGGACTCGGTCCTACAACCCGGGATCAAGACCTGAGCCAAAATCAAGTGCGGGATGCTCAGCCAAGTGAGCCATCCAGGCGCCCCTGTCTTATTCTTTTTTAAAACAGCTCTAGTATTCCAAGGTATGGATGCACCATCATTAAAATAAGCCACTCCCCTACAGATAGACTTAAAGATTCCTGGTAATCTTTTTTTCTCCAACACATTATTATAAAAGTTTCCAAATGTAAACAAAAGTTGAATCTAACAGTAAATGCCCATGCACTTACCAGCTAGATTCTATAAATAATTTATCATGCACTTGCCTTATCAAATGTCTAATCACCCCTCCATCCCTCTATCCATCTCTCTCATATTTTTTTTAAATTTCAAAATATGTTGCACGTATCATTGCGCCCCCCTCAAGATATCATCTGTTATTAGGTAGTAAACTTTGGCCATTAGCAATGCAAACCTGTATAAACACTTTTCCACCCATGTGTGGCTATTTCTCGGAAACTGAACCGTGGGGAATGTGCACTGATAATTTGCAGGGATATTGCGAAACTTCTCTCTATTGAGGGTGTAGCAATTGATGCTTCCATAGGCAAAGTAAGCAAGCCTCTGTGTTTACACAATTATTTCAAATTTTTAAATATTTGCCAATACCAAAGGTAAAGAAAAAAAAAGGATGGTTTCATTTTGCATCTTTGTTTTCCTATGCATAGGAAAATACCTGCATTTCTTTTTCTTTTGATTCTCTGTTCTTTGCCTATTTTTCTACCAGAAAAATAGCTGATTAGCACAACTCTATATACTGAGGACACTAGCCCTTTCTATTATGATTTGCAATTATTTTTTTCCAACTTTGCCATTTCCACTTTGATGTGACTATGACTTCTTTTTCCAAGCACAACTTTATTTTTGTGTTAGTTTATTTCCAAGAAGTACTAAATACCTAGTATTTCTCCATTACTCGCTGCCCCAGGCTCAACCCTTACAACGGCTTGACTCAAATTCTACTGAGTTACTTGCAGGGTCCAGTTGTGCTGTGTCTTTCCCACCTATGGGCTCTTGTATATGTTGCTTCTTTCTGGAACATTCTCTCGGTTCGTTTCTCCGGGCTGATTGCTACTAGTCCTTCGAGACTGAGCTGAGAGGCTGTGCCTACAGCACAGATTCCCTTAATCCCCAAGGCAGGTTTCATGGTTTTGTCCCGTCTTTGCCTAGTGCCTTATGTGCACCCTGATCAGAACCCCTTCCTTCTGTGATCTAATTAGCTGCTTCCTGGCTTTCTCCTCCAGATCTGTGAGGGAAAGGACTACAATTTATTCATTCATCATTGTCTCTTCAGCCTCTAGCCCAGTACCGGGCATATATGTAGGTGCTCAATAAGTGTTTAAGGAAAAAGGCAAGGGAGGAGAAGCAAGGGAGGGTGCGAGCGGTAGAGGGTGTTATGGACTGAAATGTGCCCTCTCCAAATTCGTACGACGAAGCCCTCACCCTCAGTGCCTCAGAACGTGACTGTATTTGGAGACAAGGACTTTAAAGGGTGATTAAAGTAAAATGATTAGGGCCCCCTGTTTACAGGGGGCCCTAACCCAATCTGACCGATGCCCTTATAAGAAGAATAAATTTGGACCCTCCGGAGAGATAGCAGGGATGCATGCACACAGACAAAAGACCATGCGAGGACACAGCAGGAAGGTGGCTGTCTGCGAGTCAAGGAGAGAGACCTCAGGAGCACCTACCGATACTCTGACCTTGGACCTGGAGTCTCCAGAACTGTGAGGGAATATGTTTCTGTTGTTGAAATCACCCGGACTGTGGAATCGTGCTATGGCACCCCTAGCAAACTCCTACACAGCCCTGGAAACGCACGAGGGAGGCTTGGAGGGTGCAGAGGGAGCACGGCTGGGTCGCCTGGGTCGCGACTATCTAAATGTAGACCATTAGAGGCACACGGAAGATTCATACGTCTTGGCAAGTATGTCACAACTCAGGGGAAAAAAAAGTGGTTCTTTATTTTCCATTCAGAACAAAGAGAGGAGGCTGATTTTAAACTAAAACCTCTGTTCTCTAGATTATAATGTGAACATATAATTAAATTTGATTTTGATTGGGTAAGGCTCTCTCAATTATAATTCTCATGGATTTAAGTCATAAACTATAATGGATTTACATGGTGTGAGAATTTAGTCTGATTATAATAAGCCACTCGAGCTTAAGGAGGGACGTGCATTCACAGCAACACTGCCTTGTTGGGACTGCTGGAAAAATCACTGTAATTTTTAGTCTGCCTAGAAAGTTGAATGCTATTTTTCAGATTTAGTAGTTTCCTCTTTACTGCTGGGTTAGTTTGTTTCAAAGAGATGCTTTCCTTAGAAAATGAAATCTGATACACTGCTGTTCTCAGTGGCGTTATGAAAAAAGAGAAAAATTAATCATGGGACATGAAGTCCTTGAGAGTGCTCTTGTGGCCAAACGTTTCCTCTCTGATGAGGGCCATAATTTTGTGTTAAAAACTATACGCCAACTTGGACAAACTATTCATTTCCCTTCGTATTTTGGGGTGAGTCAGTATATCTATGGCAGTACATAAATCATTAAGTGAAATCAAGAAATGTCTGGTTTTCACTTCCAAATATGATGGAAGCGTGTGAAATTATATTCCGTCCATATGATGATGGCTATGATCTGGAGGCTACATGGTTAATTTCCCTGACAGACTATAAAATCACCCAGCCAGGGACGGTGAAAGCTGTTAATCAGGAAGATAACCTTTGAAAGCCTTACCCCTTTCATAATGGCTGCTAGTTAAATATGAACATCTGGGAAATCATTATGAATTCACTGTGCATAAATCTATTGCCCTATGTACAGAACTCCTTTTTATTACAAACAGACTGTACATAATAAGGAAAGAAAAAAATGTATCAATGTTCTTTTTTTTTTTTACCATGCACATATTTGATGTACCATTTATTAACAAAATTCGACATCGCCCTTGGATGTCTGCAACACTGGCTATAAAATGGGGATGACAGTATTTAGTCAAGAACATATCTAAAAGGTTTTAATGTTTTAGCAATGCTTTGAGGATTTAAATGCTTTAACTGTGCTAATTTTTATGATGTTGATACTGTCTCAGAGGTTTACTTTGATATCTTATGCATATACAATATAAACTGAGAGAAATGGCCTTTTGTTTTCTACATACATACATCAGACAGGTTGACAAATTTGAGAAGGGATTTCCACGAGCCACTTTTTTTCCTCCCAACATTTTTCCCTGTATTCTAGAAAGAACCTTCCAACATGGGCACCTACACCATTCAGCGAAGAGATGTCTTCTAGATTTGTTATGGACGCAGATGTCGGCATGCTTAACTTACTTACGAAAAGTGAAAAACCGAATAAAGACTTTCCCACCTAATGAGGCTTGATTGGCAACGCCGGCAGATTTTGAGAGGCAATTCTCGTGCCATTTGAGAAAGGAACACTGAGTTTTACACAATGAGAAAACAATGACCAGATTACAATTCTGGCTAATGGTGTTAAGCCACTAACACTCTTCTGGTATAAACCTTAATTTTCTGAAATGTGTAACTAAGACAGACCCTAATCCCAGATGAAATTTAATTGAAGGTTGTTTTTAAAAACCTGGCAGGAGATATTTCTCTTTGGCGTGCTGCCAACTAAAACGGACTCTGGACATTTCTTCATTGTTACTTCAGCCAAGTTAGACCATAATGAGAACCAGTCTTTTGGACTTTAACCCGACAGCTTAAACAAGATTTAAAATCTAGCTTCTTTATTAAAATACATTAACAAGTGTTTTCAAAAAGCTTGGCAATTAATGTATACATATTTATCCATAAGAGTAAGTAACATACATAGGCAAATATAACCAAAGGCAAAATATAGTGTGCCTGTGCTCATTTATACTTGCGGACAAGGGATTTCTATTCCCTACGTGAAGCTTTCCTGCATTAACAGTAGAGGAAAAATTAGTTCAATACATCAATATGAAGAGAAAACGCAGCTAAAACAGAAGGCTAACGTACTGGATAAATTAGGTCAGAAGATCTTGTTAGAGACCCTTATAATTTACGTAAGTTACATTTGTGACGCTTGACAAAATTGTAATTGAGTAAATATCAGCCTAATTGGTTTGTTGCTCATCTCCCCATGAGAAAGCAGGGGAGCGAAAGCCTTGTTCTGAGGAGCAACTGTTTACCTAGAGAGAAGGGCAAAGAGAACGAATGGTTACTGTCTGTCTACTACAGGTCAGCTCCTATGGTATAGACGCTTCATTTCTTTTAATACTTCATAGCTCTGTACAGAAAGAAACAGGGTCTCCATGAAGTGCTGAGAGATTGGGATACAAGAAGGGAGCCCGGGTGACTCAGTCGGTTAAACGTCTGACTCTGGATTTTGGCTCCGGTCATGATCTCACGGTTTCTGAGTTTGAGCCCTGCATTAGGCTGTGTGCTGACAATGTGGAGCCTGCTTGGGATTCTCTGTCCCCCTCTCTCTCTTCCACTCTGCTCCTCTCTCTCTCTCTCTCTTTCTTTCTCTCTCAAAAATAAATAAACATTAAAGAGAGAGAGAGAGACAGAAATTAACTGACTTTCTCCATCAGCAGAGCTAAGAGCAGAACTAGATCCCAGCTCTCTACTTTTTCCATCTGAACACGATGCACCCTCAAGGAAAGAAAAGATAATACTTTGGCTTTTGTTCTTTATAAAGCCAAAAACCAGCACTTTCTCCATCCTCCAATCAATGGTTCATAAGCTGGGCTGCTCATTAGAATCGTCTGAGGAACATTCTAAAAGTATCTGGGTCCCACAGCCAGAGACCTTGATTCAAAATGGCTGGGATCCACCCAGGCACTTCGACTTTAAAGAAATCTCCACAGTTGAATCTGATGCATATTCAGGCTTGAAGTGCTGTTCTTGCCCAAGCCTAGCAAATGTTCTATCCCTGTCCTCTCCTAAATTCCCAGTTGAATGGGGAAGATTATACAGGAATCCTTACTGAACAGCTACTTAAGTTCCAAGAATTACATAAAAGGATTTAATAGATACATACCTCATTTAGTACGCGGTAAGAAGGAGATCAACGCTTACACAGACCCAGTTACTGTTTCTTTAAACTTATGGAAACAGTAACCTTATTTCTGAAATACACCTTGTCTCTCCCTTAAAAATTTCAAAAAGCATTGTTTATTTCAAGAGTTCCTTCACCAACCGATCAACCAACCGACCGACCGAAACGACAGACTTTCCTCTAAGCCCAAGACACTTAAGAATTCGTGCTGTTCTACCTCCTGGTCCTACCCATAAAACACTCTGTCTGTGATGCCCTGCAGAGGCCTTCAAAAATGTTCATGACCTCTGACCTCTAAGGGTGATCTCCCGTGTGCTCTTGGACAAGCCCGGCCAACTACTCTGTGGGGCCTGACGTTTCCTCTTCTGCTTTGGACACCCCCACCCCCACCCCACCCCCACGATGCCTGAAACAGCCTCTGAAGTCTTCAGTAGTGTCTAAGTGTATCTACCAGCTGCCTCTGGATGACAGATCACTGACCTGCCACCATAACTCGCTGGACGCTGTTGCCTCTGCCAAGCATTGTGCCGTTTCCGACGGGTACTACTTTCTCCTGGTGCTTTTGTGCCAATGAGCAGGAGTCCTTGAAGAGCTAATGTTGCTTTGGGCTCTCCAAAGTTAGGGAAGTGCAGAAGTCGCTCTACATTGCATGATAAGTGGGTGGGTGGCTGGGAATGCCTCACTCTTTGATTCAGCCGTGTATTTTCCCACATGAGCTCCCGGGAAGTATTACCCCACAGGCTTCCAGGACTGTAGTGCAGAGCGCTCCGTTTTTCTTTCAAGTTCCCCCCTGCCTACATCTCTGTAGGATTCACCTGGTGTTTCAAGTGGGAATGGCTGGTAGACAAACCAAGCGATGGGCACCATAATGCTGCAGATGTATCGCTCCCAACAATCACTAAAGCTTTATTATTCGCCCAACTTTGCCTAACTCCATCTACCCTGTGAAAGCGTTCTCTCTCCAGAAGTTCCAATCAGTCTCTCCTAGGAACTGTCTTCCGGCTGGCTGGTCAACCACACCAGCCCGACAGACATGCCCATGACATGTGTGAATTTGAGTAACGGGCCTGGAGAAGGTTCAAGCTAGGGACCACCATGAGGTCCACATCAATAAGAAAGTGCTTCCGGGTTTGAGCTGAGGTCGTGAAGGGGCAGGTGGTCCTCCACGTGGCTTCCGTTTGCCTTCCTCTGGGTCTCACACACAGAGCAGGGCCGAGCCACACGGTGAATCAATGTCTCACCGAACACGTGCCGAAAGCGTCTATCCAGAGGAAAGGTTCTAAATCCTGAGCAGAACTAGGTCCCCTGAATACTGGCCTACTGAAAACAAGCTTGAGAGAGTTGCAGGAAGCCAAGTTATCAGAAGCTTGTAAACTATGTAAACACTAGTTTAGACGAATTTGCCAGACAGAGCTTGCATTCTCTTTTTTTTGTTTTCCTCTACGGATCATTTCTTTATGTCTTCTTCCATCGCAGGCTTTTCCAGGCTTCTTATTCTCCCTTAGGGGGTATCTTACATCTTTCCTGTCCACACGCATGGCCTTCTTTAGGCCTTACTGGGAAATGTGCTTAAAATCTCTTCTGCCCAAATCACCCTATCCTTGAATTAGCCTTTTCTAGTTCAGACGTCAACCAAAGGTATTCTTTTTCCTTGTCCTGACTTTCAAAGATCTTGCCTTTCAGGGAACTGATTGGATGGTTTGGAGGGGAGGTGGGAGCACTCACAGAGGCAAGGCTCTAGAATAATTATGTTTAATATTCTGACCCCGTTTTGTTCCCAGGCTTGTGTGTCCTGAAAAGGTTGGGACTTCATCCTGCAGACAGCAGGGAACCACTAAAGATTTTGAGAAGCATGATACAATGAAATTCAGTCTGCCCACGATGGTTAACACGAACTAGGGAGCACGAAGGCAGGTGATCATGATGATAGAAAAAAGAGTGGCAGAATGAAAAAAAAAATGAAGGAGGTTTTAAGTGAAGGATGTATGAAACCAGTAAAAGAAATGCAGCTATCAGAATTGACAACTTGGGAGAGAATAAAATGTACTAAATTGGAGATAAAACATATTTCCAAAAACGGTGTTTGAGATTGTTAATGATATTGAACTTGGTCTTCGATAGGGAAGAGGTAAATAGAGAAAAAGAGTTAACATTGTAGCAGAGGATCGTACTACCAAGGAAAAGAACAGACAGAACCGAATTCCAAGAACTAACTAACCCCTAGGAACACCCAGAATTGCCAGAATGGAAGGTGAAAAAAGGAGATTCAGATTTTGGCCACAAAGCGGACACTAAAGGGTGACTTCTACCATAACTCTTGTTAAATGGTCTTGCCCAAGAAACAGTCCGCGTTGCTTCACTTTTGCGCTGGAGTAAATGCTCAGACCAGCTCTGGCAGGCTCAGTTCGCTGGTTGGTCCTACACCAGAGCATCACTCTGATGTTGCCTTTGAAGTCTCTCATTCTAATGAGGACTTTTTTATACTTCATTAACTACATCTCCCTAAAACGGGGCCAATGCACTCTCGCCTTGGGCCACAACAGAGTTGTAGTAGCGATTCCAAAGTATTTGTCGATACGTTAAAAATTTGCATGGCAGGACAGGCAGAGCCTGAAAAAATGGGAGTTCAATAAACATATGTTGAGGGAATAAATGAGTGGCTGAATGATGAGTGGCTGAATGTGAAAGCTTGAATTCTGCACAAACCAGGTGTAGACACTGGAATACTGAATAAAATTCTTTTTTTTTTTGAGAAAGACAGAATGCAAGCAGGGGAAGGGCAGAGAGAGACAGAGAGAGAGAGAGAGAGAGAGAGAGAGAGAGAGAGAGAGAGAGAGAGACTCTCACACAGGTTCCACATTGTCAGCACAGAGCCCAACATGAGGCAAGAACTCACGAAGCCATGAGATCGTGACCTGAGCTGAAATCAAGAGGCAGACGCTCAACTGACTGAGCCCCCCCAGGCACCCCTGATACCACATAAAATTCTTGATGGCCATGATATTGTACAGGTTGGCAAAGAGATAAAACAGTTAGGATTTAACAGCGTAGATTTTTCTACATAAAACCATCCTGAGCCAGTAATGTCTTAGCCAACCTGGTGTTGAGTACCCGTGACACGCACAAAAATGTGCCCCCATGAAAAACAGAGTTAAATACAAGCCAATGGTGCTATGCTATAATTTCAAAGCCAAGTTTTACATAAAAGTATTTGCAGTATGTCACTGAAGATTGACAGCAATCTCACCCCATGAGGCTCAGCACCAGGCAAGCCTTTGTAAGGGAACAATTAACTTCCGGTTCAGGTCTACAAACTGAAAACATCAATAGGATTTGGAAGGAATCCCAGGAAGACTGATCACAGAGATTAAAGGAATAAAAAAGGATTAAAAAATTAGCCCCAAAGAGAAAGATGAAAAAATGCAGTTTATTTAACCTAAGAAAGAGGAAGCTGATAAGCAAAGAAATTGTCTTCAAGTAATTTGTTTTGTTGTTGTTGTTTTTTATATGTAATTTCTTGTCAAACTGGTTTCCATACAACACCCAGTGCTCCTCCCAACAAGTGCCCTCCTCCATGCCCATCACCCACTTTCCCCTCTCCCCCACCCCCCCTCAACCCTCAGTTTGTTCTCAGTATTTAAGAGTCTCTTATGGTTTGCCTCCTTCCCTCTCTGTAACTTTTTCCCCCCTTCCCCTCCCCCTTGGTCTTCTGCTGAGTTTCTCAGGATCCACATATGAGTGAAAAAATAGTCTTCAAATATTTTGTCAGTGGGGCAAACAGCTCTTTAGCCCATAGGCAGCACAAGACAAGATGGGCTTCCCAGTGCAGACGCCAAAATGGAAGCACCATTAGCTTCCACCAATGGAAACCCCTGCCTGCGGGGGCTAGGATGTGTTTGATAGACTGTCACAGGCAGTAGGTCCAGTCCTTCTCTGGACCTTCCTTAGCATGAATATACAGCTCTGTATCTAAATAGCAGTCCAGGGAGGAAGGAGAAATTCTAGAAAGAATTTCTATCTTTGCAGTTCTGAAATTCTCACAGACACTTAGGCATCAAGAAATGTGAGAAGGAACTCTCACGAGAATATTTTTTCTTAAGATGCTTAAAATGGTGAATTCTGAACCTTAAATCATGAAGATAATTTGCTAACCTTGTTCTTGATTAGCTACAGGTCGGCTTTGCCCATGTCCCACCGTGCCATTCAGTAAATAACTTTATTCAGTTGTCTGAATAAAGAATACTCTATTTTCTACTGCCCCACATATCTGAATGTTGAAAGACTTCTGGAAAGTAAGTTATGACTTTTCTGAAAGGAATCGTTCATATAATATTCATATTCAGCCTCTAATATATATATTATAATATAATAATTCATATTCAGCCTATAAAGCAAAATGACTAGATGGTGGCATTTTTATTATCACCCTCTTCCAATTCTTGTCTCCTTTAGAAGGAAGGGGTCACTTTATAGTAGGTTCCAAGCTTAGGGAACACCCAGCTAAAGTCAACCCTTTCCCGTGAGGTAAGAAAATTACGAAGAACCAAACGAAAGAGGACTCTCTCCGATCCTTTATCTTACATTCCAAAATCTCAGACTCGTGAGTCAAAGTGTAGTTTTTTGGTCAAAGACTCCGTGAAAAAGAAGTAAAGAAAAGTCCTTTCTTGATATTGCATGGAAATGCAGAATCTAGCTGGGACTCACACAGCCAGAGTGGTTTCAGAATTGCTTCCGGAACAACAAAATCACTGTTGGAATCATAAATTTACCCCCACCATGGAGCCAGGACCATACGTACGGGAATAAGCGAGTGGTGAGTTCACACCTCGGCCAACAGACATCTGCTTGCTGGATGGATTTCATCTGGGGGTTATGGTCACTCAGCTGTAATCTGGGACGATACTGTATCCTGGTTGAACCATAGTTTCCTGGATGTGCCATTCGCTACGCTAAGCTTGAATCTCTACTTGATTTTGGCCCGTGTTTCTGCTTTAACTTTTGAATTCTATCTCCCGGTAGTTTCTGACCGTATATCATTTCTTCAAACTGATTAATTGTAAACGTTCTTCAGGTCTCTTGGCCTCTGTCCTCTTTTGTTGGCTGTGGGCAGTGTTCCCTGATGGCCTTCTGGGCCACATTCTCCTTTCCTCCCTGTTCTAGAACAGCAGCAGAACTATTTGCCCCTCCAACCCTCATCAGTCAGCTTCACATATATGCTGTGGCCTTGAAAACTTTTCATTTATTTCAGGCCCAATTCAGCAACAGAAGTTGTTCTCCTCAACAGGTAGCATAATATACTAAGTACATAATATAGTATAGTACTTAGTAAGTGCTTCATGTCTGTTGACTAGACGTGGGAATGAATGACCTGTGCCATAGTCGAGCTACTGATGATTTCCAGTTTTATGAACTAGACCTGCTATTCAATATAACTTTATTCTGTTGTCTGCATTCCCAGGTATTTGTAAAAGAACACTCTATTATCCATCAGCTGTTTAAATTTATTTTTTTTAAGTTCCTAGGTTATTAATCAATCCTCTCATAAAAAAAAAATCTGCACAGTCACCACAGATAAAGTCACTGCAGAATCTTTACTCCTTTTGTCCAACCTGCAGCTCCCTTGTTGGGTGCGACCAGCACTGGCTTCTGCAGACCCCTCGACGTTCCTCATTCTGCTCTTGTGTTCCTTTGGCTGTTTCCTCGAGGTCTTTTCTTCTCGTACAGGCACGTCTTGCAGGTCTATGTTTGGCTTTATACCTTCTTGCATAATTCAAGGAATCGTAAATCACGCCAAAGCCAGGTGTCTGGGCACAACCAAAATGGGTTCTGAACCGAAACAAAGATGACATTTGGTGCGGTCTTGTTCGTTTTGGCTAGTTTTTCCCTAATTTCTGTCTTAGACACTATTGCCTTCTGGGGTGAAGGACATCAATGGCCATTTGTTTCTGCTGAAGCAGTCGGTTGGTCATGAACATCCTGGTCTGCATAGTTACTGTGTCCTTCATGATAGTGGCCAAGCTTCAAGCACCAGGGAAGAAAAGACTAGCTATTTACATTGAAATTCATTGAAATTCATAAAATTAAATACAATTTCAATTCCTCAATCACACTATACACATTTCAAGTACTCAGCAGCCATATGAGGCTATTGCTTACCATGGAGATCTAGAATATTCCCATCATTAGAGAAAGATCTATTGGACAGCAGGGGATTAGGCCATTTTCAAACTTATCGATACAATATTGACTTTCTGTATAATCTTGTGCCAAATACTGACTATAACCTTTCAATGCACTTCAACCCTTGCCCTAGTCTGAAAACAAATCACACCCCAGTTTATTTTCCCAATCTGGCAACCCAATGTCAAGAAACGTCAGCAAAGAGAAACTTGACTCTTTTTTTTAATGTTTATTTTTGAGAGAGAGCGAGCACATGGGGGAGGGACAGGGAGAGAGGGAGACAGAATCTGAAGCAGGCTCTAAGCTGTCAGCACAGAGCCCGACACGGGGCCCAAACTCACAAGCCGCTAGATTATGACCTGAGCTGAAGTCGAACGCATAACCGACTGAGCCACCCAGGTGCCCTAGAAACTTGACTTTTCTAAGTCATCTGAATAGTGAAAGATACTGCTGCACTGACGTGTGTGTGTGTGTGTGTGTGTGTGAAAGAGATATCTGAACCAAAGACTTAATATCATGATTCTTTCATTCTACATAAAATCCTGCTGATCAGTCCTAATATGAAATATACTCTACAGAACATAAAGAAACCTGTAAACCACCTCCTTTCACAAGACACATTCACATTTATAAAGGCCCTAGGTATTGCATGGAGAGCATCTAAGTAATAAAACAATTCAGATGGCTGAGTCCACAGCAGTGCGGAACAGCATCCAAAGCTTACAGGTTCATCTCTGAACAGGTTTTTAGAGGTCCTCACTTTTATTTTTTATTTTATTTAGTTATTTTGTTAACAAGAACTCTATTTACAAATAATACTCGCTGAGTTTGCAATCATAGATGAGATGTGCAGTTACATACATATATCTACACATATGCACATCCATATATGTGTTTATGTACACACACACACACACACTCACTGGTATTTAAACTGATCCTGTGGTGACAGAAAAAATCCTCAGTCTTCTAGATCACTTTATCTTACCAAATTAGATATTCAGGGTTGTCATCAAGACCTTACAAATACATACTCACCCATAAAGAAGAAAAACTCAGGTCAATTGGTTGTAAAGAATATGGCTTTCTATTGATTGGCCAGAGCACCTCTGTGGAGTACAGCTAGACCAGTACAAACACCATATGGCCGCGTGCATGTCTGCATTCATTTGCAACATGAAATCATAGTTGGAGGTGACACTAGAGATCAGAACACCTCTAGTAATGGTACGATCATGCATGAGCTGTCCAGGTCTCCTCGGACCCTTGGGAAATCACCATAGGACATTCACACACACACACACACACACACACACCCACAAGCCCCAAACCCACAGAGGCCAATCGAGATTTGTGGGATCATGTGAAGTCCAAGCAAACGTGCGTATCAAGGTGCACGTGGATCCGGCAAAGTGGCACCTGAACCCTTGATTAAATCCGCTTCATCCTCACAATCCGGCGATGGATGCGGGTGCCTACACTCCTGCCAATGAGATCGGAAACAGATTCTGTGGAGGAAGCCTACCGATTAGATTACGTTTAAAAGATCGAAACAGTAAGAGCGATGCAGCATCTACATCTTGAGCAAAATGTAGCAGATCCTTAACCACCAAACTCAGAGCTCATTCTGGAGTGAGTATATGCAAAAATTCAGTAACACAGAGAGCTTGCCCCAAATGGTAAAGAAGTTATGAAAGTTCCAATTAAACACAAAGAATTAAGCGCATGTGTTGTTTCTGCTTCTTTATGAGTTCCCACTAAAGTGACACGATATACGTAAAAACAGAACAAACAAAAAAAGGACAGAGAAAACTTGAGAGGAGTCAGCAGCAGATGAGGCACAGAAACAAAATTTTGGAAGCCGTTTAGTAGATGGATAAAGGGAAGTCTCCCAGGCTCATTGGAGAGCCCGAATCCTAAGTTTGCAAAGGATGTAAGAAGTGGGATGCCAGGAGATGCAAAATTCCAGGAAGATTCAGCAAGTGTAGACACCGGGTGTCTCGGAAGGAAGCAGGGAGGGGTGGAAAAGAAAACAAGAGTGTGGTTGAGAACCTGGATTCCCGGGATCCCCACATTTCCTTCTCTACTCCTCATGACCAGAAGACCTCAGAACCCCATCATGGCGAAAGGCAGGAAGCTTACTCTCTAAAATGTGGCATCCGATAGGTTTGAGAATCTGGGTATGGGTAGCTCTCCTTGGTGCAACGGAAGATTAAGGGAAAGTCTACATATGCCCAGCGAGACATTCTCCCCTCCCCAGCTTTCTTCCTCTACTTGGCTTCCAGAACACTAGCAGCCAGAACTTTAGACTCCCCCCACCCCCGCAACCCCCTCCAAGCTCACCTCCAAGCAGAACACTAAAGTCTGCCTCTGAGAACATGACCAGCTGA
This sequence comes from Acinonyx jubatus, assembly GCF_027475565.1. Lineage (NCBI taxonomy): Eukaryota > Metazoa > Chordata > Mammalia > Carnivora > Felidae > Acinonyx > Acinonyx jubatus. The sequence goes on along the minus strand of NC_069393.1, from coordinate 11,237,721 downwards.
AGAAAAAGGCCTAAAAACACTAACATTTAGGAGCAGGGCCCTCACAGTGTATCAGGCCGTTATCTGCCTGAGGGGGTGAGTGAAGAATGACACCCAACACATGCTCCACTTACCGAGTCATGTGCAGGGAAGGGGCGGGGCATCACCTTTTTCTAATTAGCACGAAGGCATCCATCGGTCATCAACTCATAGGCTCCAGGGGATCCTTTTCCTAATTCATACAAAGGTACTATATGGGTTTTCCGCAGCCCTATTGAGTGGTCCCCTCTAAAATGGTCAGGACTTGGCCTGATTGTCCTTCAGGGGAATGTGCCAGTCCACTTGTTCAACTGGCATTTAAGCAGTGGTCCTTTAAATATGGACAGCCAAGGGTCATCAGCTGTGAAGACACCGAGAGCAAAAAGACTCAAACAAACAAAACAAACGCAGGAACTGAGAGGGAAAATAAATTAAACTTGAAAAGCAGTTTGTTATCCTCAGATGGGTAAGAGACGATATTGCACCTCATTTTGTAAGAAAGGACACTACAATAAAAATAAAATAGTAGAGAAAAATGCAGCAGCAGGACGGAAAGATGATATTGAAGGAGTCTTAAAAAGGAGAAAAAGGCCCCAAAGACGGAAGGCTAGGGGGATGCTTTCAGAGAGGCATGGCTGAAAGATGCATCTCCCCTGTACGTGCTCTGAGGAAGCCACTAGGTGGGGTGCCCCACCCCAACAAAGGTGCAAGCACGCAGGAAACAGGACCCAACAGAACGCAGCGGAGAGGTGACGGAAAGTTCTCAAATGACGGTGGACAACGGCAGCTCCGATGCAGGTTGACAGAGCAACCAGTTCGGAGAGGGGAGTTCCGGAACGGAGGGCACCAAGAGAGACCGTCTCTCAGATAATTTGATAGTAAATGAACAAGTGAATGAAAATACACACGTGGAATTCGCGGATAAGGGTATCTGCTGGGGCTGGGCGGACCGAGAGAACGCCATCAGCTGCGCCAACTGGGCTATGAACTAATGACCCGTGTCCTCAAAATTCCTCAATATTCCAAGCGTCTGGAAGCCACGGAACGCAGATTCACTGTTGTCTGGGTGGGCCGGGGAGGGACACAGAAACACTTCTTCCTTACTCTTCAGACCCCCACTAAGGACAATCGTCTCTAAACTCTTACAGTCTCTCCTGCACCGCGCAGTCCTCCACAGTCGTGAATTTAGGCGAGAGGGACTGTTGGGAGGCGCTGGGTGGACGGAGCCCAGCGGCTTCCTCCCTCTTGCTGGACAACTCGAGTCTGGCCTTGCTCCTCACGGCCATACTTTCCACAGGGGCAGGCCCTCCCCTGCAAGGTCGATGATTCCCCAGGACTGCCTCTGGCAGGTGGGTAGGTCCACTCAGTAGTAAAAGTCCACTTTCCGGGCGCCCGGGTGGCTAGGTCGGTCAAGCGCCCCACTCTTGGTTTTGGCTCAAGTCATGATCTCACAGTTCGTGAGCTCAAGCCCTGCATCAGGCTCTGTGCAGACAGCGTGGACCCTGCTTGGGATCCTCTCCCTCTCTCTGCCCCTCCCCCCATTCATTCTCTGTCTCTCTCTCTGTCTCTTTCAAAATAAATAAACATAAAAAAATTAAAAAATAGAAGTCCACTTTCACCACACACCCAGTCACATTCTCCAAATGTCTTGTAAGTAGCATTTGTATTTGCCAGACTCCTTTGTCTTCCTCTCTCAACTGGTTCCAAATTTGGGTGGAGAAAAGGTCCGTGAGTTATTGCTTTCCCAAACACCAACATCGTTATAGTTTTGTACACGTGCACTGATGGGTAGCAGTGTATTTTACCAAAGGAGCAACATGCAAAAGGAACAATTACTCGTACGCAAAATTCAGGATTCAATGACCAATTTCGTGACAGAAGAGAGAAACATCTACTTCCTATAACTGTTTAAGAGAAAATATTTTCATTGTGAAATACGCCAAATATACAAAAAGAATAGAAAATATTATGAAAACACTCATGAATCATCATCCAGCCTTAACAAATCGTAACATTTTTGCCATGTTTGCTTCATATCATATATTAAAAACAAACACATAACAGATACAGCTGAAGCCCTCTGAGATCATATATTGGTTTCCTCTCTCTCTTCGAGGTAACCATTACCCTGAAATTGGTAAATATCATTCTGTCATTCCGATGAATGGGTTTTTCCAATACTCTTTTTTTTTAAGCTTATCCATTTATGTTGAGAGAGAGAGAGAGAGAGAGGGAGAGAGAGAGAGAGAGAAGCAGAAAGGGGCAGAGAGAGAAGGAAAGTCAGAGAGACACCCAAGCAGGCTCCACGCTGTCAGTGACAGAGCCTGACACTGGGCTTGAACTCGCTAACCGTGACCATGACCTGAGCCGAAATCAAGAGTCGGCCCCCCAACCGACTGAGCCACTCAGACACCCCTGTTTCTCCAATATCCTTAATACACACTTATGTGTACGCCATATAGTGTTGGGTTTTTTGTTCTCACATTTTTAAGTGGCATCATACTATGTACACAATTGTGCAGCTCGCGTTTCCCAGGCAACATGACCAAAGAGAGCGATGCCCCTGGAGACCGGTAGGCTCAAGAGCACCTGACCTGAATCTACTCCTGGATCCAAGACCTTTAACCTGTGTGACTTCTGGCAAGAGACTCAACCTCTCTGTACTCCAGCAACTTTATTCACAAGATGAGGTACTAGCTGTCCCCTCTGCGTGGGCTGATGTTAAGAGCTAATATGGACGTAGACCTCCGAGTGGTGCCTGGGACACACCAAACACCCTGCGAGGACTCTCCCTCCCCCGTCCCCCCCCTCCCCCCCGCGATGACTGATTCGTCTCCATGAGGCTGATGACTAACACACTGAGCTTATTTCCATCATCTAACTTTGCATTTTCTCCTGCATTTTGCTCATCTGCTCTCTTTTCTTGACTTCCTTTGAACTAACGTTGCCCAAATTCCGTGTTTCTCCCCTCTGCCAGTTTAGAAGCTATCATTTTATCGAGTTATTTTTTGGTGCCGCCACAAATTTAACCACCACTGAACATGCGTATAGGCCGTCTCTTTGTTGTCGTCTAGCATTTTAGTTTCATGTTAAAAAACAGCTATTTGCTTACAGTTGACAGTTAATTACATTTACAATACGTTTACAAATACACTATTGCTTTCTTGAGTGTCCTATTTTTTCCTTTGGTCTTCCTTTTGCTTCCTGTGTAAGTCTACATCTTTAATGATTCTCATGGTGGTTGTATGTAAATAATAATAATCGTTTAGACTTTGGGTAACTGAAAATATATTATGTTTCTCACAAAATATGGCTTCGGCTCTGGCTGAATATCATGTCACATGTAGGAAAAGCTCTCTCATAATTAGTATGTGCCGATGACAGAATAAATGAATGGAAACAGAAGGGAGCATCAAGGCAGGGTCATCAAAGAAGCCTAATGAGATAACATATGGTTTCCAGAAATGCATGTTGGTTCACTCTCTAATAAATTGTTTCCAATGAGAATTCACTGAAAAAAAAGTTTGATGGGAAGACCGAAAATGTCTGGATTAAGCATGACTTGGAATACGCTTGTGTGAATAAGACAAAGCCCCAGCCCTCAAAACCTATGCAAAGGCAGGCAAGATAGGCAAACATAATATTACTATAAACGGATTTTAACATACAACAAAACAAACATATATACTATGTGTCGAGTTCTGGTTACACGTGGTGAAGACAACATACATGCACCTCCCTTCCATCAAAGCATGAGCTCGAAGGCTGCAAACAGGTCTGACTTTGTATCCTCATACAGTGCCTCATACTTGTGGATGCTTGATGTTTTTGAGTCAATAATAACACTCTGGAGATTTTCTTTTAAACTGTCAAACTAAATTGCTAGGGGCGCCTGGGTGGCTCAGTCGGTCGAGCATCCGACATCAGCTCAGATCGTGATCTCACAGTTCGTGAACGTCAGGCTCGCTGCTGTCAGCGCAGGGCCCGCTTTGGATACTCTGCCCCCCACCCCCCCTCAAAATAAATCAACATTAAAAAGAACCAAGAAATCTTAAGTTGCTTGAGAGTAACTGGACCTGCATTCAAATTCAACGAAATGAGATCAACTGTGCCGGCCTGGGCACCATTCTGTTTTTGAGAACTGTAAAGGTTAAAGAAAAGATGAGGCTGTCTTGTGGTATTTGGGTCGAACTGAGCAAATGTTTCTTGATAAATGCTCCTGAAGTCCCTGGTGCCAACACCTGGCCCAGCTAAAGGAAAGTGAAGGAAATACCACGTTACAACTGGAGAGGAACAGAGAACAGCGTCTGATTTCAGTTGTCACGATTACATGGAGGGATCGAGAGATACATCAGAAGGCAGCCCTCTTTATTAAGGGCCCTGCAAGTTAATAGGCCTTGCTAGGGCGACAAAGAGAAACCCGACGGCAAAAGGATATTTGGGTGCTGAAGAGAAAGAGAAGTATAAGAAAATGGTTTACGAATTCATCTTTTGGATAAGTTGTCTATTTTAATTGGACCACAAATTATATTTATCAGAATACTTTATTTACCCACATCAGATAAGGTACACTGTAATTCTACTGAGTCCAGATAAAAGCTTTATAAGAGAGAGCAAGGACATTCGAGTTATGGAGGCGAGTCTTTGTTTCCCTAGTCAGATGTTAGCGATGCAGGTGCGCGTGACCACAAACTGCTTCACAGATCGCCACGCTACTCCATCACAGCCACATATTTCCCACCATTCTTGAATTTTGGCCACTTCACTGAGTTTTGTACAACAGCACGTGCTAACTCAGGGCATTATCTTCTTCCAGAAATTCCCTTTAAAATGCCCATTCCAATGACCTGGTAATAGTTTTAATGGTTTCCCAATGGTGTGTGAAGTATTCTCATGACTAAACATCAAGTAGAATGACGTAACTACTCTTTGCTCTTGTGTAGAATTTATTTGTTCTCAGACTGAATGGCTTTAAGTTGGATAAAGAGAGGGTGACTGGGGAAGATGTTAGCTCAGCTCTTAGTGGTAGAAACAAAACCATTATCACATCCTCAGACAGGTACTGAGGTAACCCCTAAAATAAGATGAGGCAAAGCTAAGGTCAACAGAATTGTCCACTTCTCCCAAACCCAAACTCTACTTACTTAGGAGTAAATGAAGTAATCTGCTTAAGGCATCCTGCAGTGAGATTTTTAAAAAGAATCAGGTTATTAAAATCATTTTCCAAAGCCCCTTCTAAGTTTTGGACGGAGAAGAGAATGTTGTCAATTAGAATCTTAACTGATGTTTACGTCAGCCTTTACACTTATGTTAAATAGTCTGGTTTATACCTTTTCATTTTATGTACACATTGTAACACACAAGTAATCATTATAGATGATAAGCCAATAAACATTTTATAAGACTTGGAATACAGGTTTTACTTAAGTTTTCAGAGAAGATTTTAGTTATCATATCTTTCAGGATACACGACTGGTTATATCTGAAATTGAGTCTCTGATGTGGAACGCGACACCGTATTAATGCACTGCTCTCATATAAAAAAGAGATGATCCATTTTTCTATAAACTAGTTTTACAGTATTGTTTCCAATGATGGAATTCAGCCAAAGGCAAGGATTGGTTCTACTGAGGAACCAACAGAAGACAGAATTCAACAAATACTTATTAAATATTTATTATGTACAAGACATTTCCATGGATTCAGACATAGGTACAAAAATGAACAAGGCATGAGTCTTGCCTTGCAAGAAACTTAACTAACACCTGTGGAACAGACAGTACTCAAACACTCGGACAACAGTAAACACCAGAGAAAACCTAAGGAAAAGTGTTAAGTAATCACAGAAAGTCTCACAAGTTGTTTAATGATTACATCAATGGTAACCTATTGCTAAAAGAGAGTATAGAAATATCTGCATAATTGCATAAAGTTCAGTGAAAGTGGAAACAGGGAAGAACCACTCAAACTCCATGCAAAGACACTCATAAGTAACAATATGGTAGAGAGAACACAAGTAATTAAACAAGTGATAAGGGATTGACATGATGCTTTTTACTTACTTTTTTTTTTTTAACGCTTATTTATTTATTTTTGAAAGAGAGAGACAGCACGAGCAGGAGAGGGCAGAGAGAGAAAGAGAATCCCAAGCAGGCTCTGCACTGTCAGCACAGAGCCCGATGTGGAGCTCGAACCCATGAACTGTGTGTGAGATCATGACCTGAGCCAAAATCGAGAGTAGGACATTTAACCAACTGAGCCACCCAGGTGCCCCGACATGGTGTTTTAAAAATCAAATTAAAGTAAAATGCTCTAAATAAAACTGAGTTTCCGGAGTTTTTAAAAAATCATTTATATTTGTGCTGCAAAAGTCAAAATCAATGTGACTGAATCATTTTAGAATTGTCAGAAACTCATGCCAAAAAATCAACAAATACCTTGGTCGCTCTTTGTACTTTCCAAGAATTTACACATAACTTCAATTAGAACCCAAATGTTATCAATTATAAGGAAAATAAGTTTATAACTTATAATTCTGAGGTATGTTTTCAAGTTAAAGCCCCAAATCAACCCCCTTATTTTTGCCTCGTATAAAATTTTGGTCCCATTCCCTGTTTGAAGTGGCTTCCCTTGGACTGGCCTGTTCCTCTGGCGTCAATCATCCCTGATTAAAAAAAGACCACCAAGTATTATTTTTGGTTGAGGATACAAAGAAAGGATACAAGGAAGTGGGGCCTTGGAGGGTGAACCGGGTTTTCACAGAAAGGAGGAAATGCTTTCTAGAGAAAGAAACAGCATTGGAAAAAGATTCCGAAATGGGAAAGTGTAGACATACCAGGAGGAAAAAATAGATTCATTTGACTTGAAAGATCAGTTGAAATCAGATAAGGCACTAATGGGCCAATTTTAGTTGGCATGCACTGGGGAACCCCTCAAAGTTTATTTGCACGGAAGAGTGAAAGGTCAGTTGTGAGGATGGGTAGAAACGAGGGACAGGGAAGTTCCCTTACAAAGCTTCTATGGAAGTGTAGGCAAGAGTTCAACGACACATGGGGTCACGAGGAGAGAATGACAAAGCGATGGGGTGACCCCGCACCGGACATAAGGGCAGGCGCAGGTTTGGTGAGGAGAGAAGACGTCGAAATTAGCTTTGCACAAGTGGAACACTCCATGAGTAGCCTGAGCCCTGGGTCGAAGTCATGAAGGAGAAATCAGGGCTAAAAATGAAGATTTGGGGTCTTCCGCACAGAAAGCCCACGAGTAAATGAAACCGCTAACAGAGACAGCACAGAAGACACAGCCTTGAGTCCTGCCTATGTTTTAGGAGGAAGCGGAGGGGCCACCAACAAAAAAGAGAGAAAGCACGATCACAGCGGGAGAGAAAACAAGAGGCATTCGGGTCCAGAGCAGCAAGGGCAGAAGAGCCTCAGAAGGAGGCACTGATGTAAGGAGAGAAGGTTTACCTGCGATGATGAGGTCATCGAAGCGGACTTTAAGAGAACGGTTGTATCAGAGAACTAACAAAAGAGGTTGAAATTTGCTTGCCACGTGGCCCCGCACCAGTCACCCCTCTGGATGTGGACATCCTCACGTATAAAATATGAGATGGCACATGCTTGGGGGAGGGGCCCACACCCGGCTGGCATTCCATACTACCATTACAAGAAATAATGAACAATAACATCCCTTCTCCAATGAACAAGATGTCGAGAGGTTATTAAAAGCATCGGCTGCAGAGGCGACTGATCCTGACTGACTCGGGCGGGGCCCTGATAGAGAAAAACATGGAGGCAAAATGACAGATTTTCAACATCAATCAAATCTGAGAGCTGGGTCTCTCAGTGGTAACTATATATTATTCTCGGTTCTTTTTTGGTACATGTACATCATAAGCATCCCAATTAAAAAGTATTGGTCAACTGGGACAGTAATATTTGCACAACATGAGAATAATGCGGGAGTCAAGTATGTGAAAAGTATCGTCACTTTCTTCACACGGTCAGTGCTCAGTGCACAGTTGCCACTGTTACTTGTTACTATCGGTGTTATTACTAGACCATTCCAGGAGACAAAAATACAAGCAAGGAGGAAAGAGTAAGAATGAGTGTGCAGCGTGCACACGTATGCAGGGCAAGCGGAGGACGGCGCGCAGGGCAGAAAAGGAACTGGCTTGACTGAAACCAAGAGGGCAGGCAGCCTGGCGAATTAAAACGTTGAGTTTCTACAATTTAGAAAAAGAATGATATGAACTCAACACAGTAACTCTGGCTGATGAGAAATTCTCAGTAATGTAAGTTTTTCATCAATAAAATTGAAAAAACAGGGCCGCCTAAGTGGCTCAATTGGTTAAGCCTCCAACTCTTGGTTTGGGTTCAGGGAATGACCTCACTGTTCGTGCGTTCGAGCCCCGTGTTGGGCTCCACACAGATAGTGCTTGGGATTCTCTCTCTCCCTCTTGACCTGTCTCTCTCTCAAAATAAATAAACTTAAAAAAAAAAGAATACCTTGAAAAACATAAACTAAAATTAAAAAACTAGAATACGTTGATGACCCCTGTGTATACATCCAAGACAAATGTGTGCAAATTGCTCACCAAGGGGAACACACAAGAATGCTCACAGGAGCACTACCTATCACAGCGCCATCTAGAAAACTACTCAAATGCCCATGAACATGAAATGGATGAAATGTGCTATGTCTATACAACATAACATCTATACAACCTAATTCTACACAGCAGTAAGAGAAAAAAAGAACAATTTTAACTCCACGTATCAAGAAGATAACGCTCACCAAAAAAACAGCAAGTGAAAGAACCTAAACACTAAAGAGCATCTACTGTTTGATTCCATTTACATGGAATGGAATGTAAATGGAATTCCATTTACACGGAATGCCTGTAACTGGCAAGAAAAAAATCTATGCCGCTAGGAGTCAGGCAAATGGCTGCTGGAGGGCGGGAGGGTCAGCGACTGGAAAGGAGTATTAGCAGAGGCCATCTCAGGGCACTAGCGTGTCTCATTTCTTGGCAGGGGCACCGGCTCTATGGGTGTATGTTTGATTTGCCAAAACTCATCAAGATGTTTCCTTAATACTCGTGCATCTTTCTATACGGATATTTCAATAAAAGTGAAAACAAAAGGCAGGGGGAAAGGTGGTGCTCATGATGGCAATGTTATAAGTGAACTCCTTCCAAATCTAGGGTCCCGAGGGGGACCCTGGAAGAGAAAAGAATGACATACTTGTTGAGTCACTTGAGAATTTTAACAGTGGAAAAATATAATTCATGTGCAGAGATGGTTCACATAGCACAATTGTGTGGAATTGAGGAATTTATATATGAATTCAAAACAAGCCTCAGATGCAGAGATCCAGATGGGGACTTTATTTACTTATATGTGAGTCCAACTGGGGAAAAAAAAAAAAAAGTCCATCTTTGGAGATTAACCTGGAGATTAACTCCCACAAACAATAAAGTCTCTGGCATGCACACAGGGGAAGATTCACTCTGGGCCCAGAAGTTTGCTGATTTTGCAACGGATGCGCAAAGGAAGAACTTTATTTAAAAAGGGTTGACTAGAAACAGCTGCACTTTGTCATCAGAATAAAAAATGCACAAGTATTCTAAGACCTCAAAAAATATAACAAACAACGTGACCTCATTAACCCTTAGAAAAGACATTTCTGCCATGGTGTCTCTCCTTGAAATCTCTTGCCATGCCCGCCTTTAGAGATGCTTCCAGAAAAGTGTAAAGGAAGCAGAACGTGAAAGAAATAATAAAGTACTTCATTCCTAGTGTGAAATCTGATTTTTCTTTCTTGAGTTTGGAGCAGGCTCACTTGGGGTGTTTTCAATTGCACAGTTAAGAGGGCTTACCTATGGGTTGAGGCATTTAAAATAGAAGCAAAACGATAGAAAAATTGAGAAAGATTCAGGGGACAGTTTGAGACATTATCCTGTCATGTCCTTTGTTCCAGTTTTCTGCAAGGAACCTACTTAAGAAAACACACATGACTGATGACTTAGGTTACTGTGTTAGGTTATAACACGCCCTGGCTGGGAAATGTTTAAGAAAAAAAAGTTAACTGGCCCTTTTTTTTTTTTTTTAATTATTTGGACTTACTTCTCCCCAAAAGGCAGTGGCCAAATAGGGTGTCTTCCAGATTTATGACTTCATTTTGTTCCCTGTTTCCATAAACAATATTGAGAGTCTCTCTAATGGGGTGACACATTCCGTGGCCGCCAGAAAACATAAGCTCTAAACCATCGTGAACATAAACTACAGTTTGAAGGGATTTAGAAACTGTTTCTACAAAGACTAAGCGAGGTGGACAGTTGATAAATTAACCAGCTAATTCAGGCAAGAGCAACTCCAGTTTTTGAGAGGGGGGAGAAAAAACCTTCAGATTAGCTGTTGTATTCTCTGCATAATTATGTGAGTCTACGTGGTCCTTTGTGGAGCTATAGCTCAGATGTCTTCTTGTTGAATAGTAACACTAACTTGGAGTGAACAGATTGTATAGTTCACAAAATGCTTTCACACAGAGTACTCACATATAATAGTACGTATTGGAAATACTAAGATTTGGGGGTGGGAAGGATTGTATCGTTTAAGAACAAAGGAGAATTCAGAAGATCCTGGCTTATATTCTAATGTCACAGGACTCTGGAGACCATGGGTCCAAATTCATCACACTTCAAAGCAGAAAACAGAATGCAGAGATCTGGAATGAGAACACTTCCATGGAATACAAAGATTCCTGGGTCGGTGTCTTCCTTCTGGAGCCTTCCAGTCACTAGAGTGTAAGCTCCAAGCAGTAAGGATGCGGTTTCCCTGCTACGTTTTCCTTGACATCTAGTGCATCAAATGGAACCACGGTAGTTACTCGGTAATGTGTTGAATGAGTTAACTTCTGTAAATATCTAACTTGCTTTTGTAACACGGACATATCTGATGCTTTCTTGAGTCTGACTTCAGGTTCATAACTTCAGGGCCAATGTAACGTGTGTAAAAGTTAAATCATTCAAAATATTGATGACGGCACATCTGTATTTACTTTTGAACACTCCATCAAGCTATACGGTAACGCATCAAGCATTCGTGATTGAATTTTTCAATATTCACATTCATTTATTCTATCAGCAGATTTGTAACCACCGTTCATGAACAAAATACTGTGTTGTCACTTTAATAATACAAGCCTCCGGGTGCCTGGGTGGCTCAGTCGGTTAAGCATCTGACTTCAGCTCACGTCATGATCTCGCCATCCATGAGTTCGAGCCCTGCTTTGGGCTCTGTGCTGACAGCTCGGAGACTGGAGCCTGCTTCAGATTCCGTGTCCCTCTCTCTGTCTGCCCCTCCCCTACTCACACTCTGTCTCACTCTGTCTCTCAAAAATGAACACATGTTTAAAAAATTAAAAAGAAATAATACAAGCCTCGAACTAACAAAGATGAGTTAATTTGGATACCACTGCCACCACAATGTCAATATAATTTCAACTATAAAATTTATATTGTGATAAGAAATATTTCAAGAAATCATCTGCTTTTCAAATATAATAGTTTTTCCTATTTTGGGAAGTCTTACTTTATTAACATGCCCTTCCTACTGAAAGATGTCGTTTTCAAAAATGCCTGGGGAATAACTATGCTGGTTACGCTATCATGGCTCCTGGAAACTTACAAGATCACCTATTTCTTCAAAAGTCAAAGACAAGCATGTCATAAGCTATTAACGGCAATTGTATTCGGGGTCAGAGTGGTGAAAATATCCAAAACAAGGCATCCACTACCTCACTATCGCACATGTCACTGTAAACTATTACATTTTTTCAGCAAATACGTAAGAACTAAGACATCCAGACAGTTGTGCTGTTTCACAAGTGATGCTGTTATACCGGAGCTGTTACCGTTATTCTTAACATGGTGAGGCGTTCCCTTCTGGAATTGCTTTTCTTAGGGAACGCGGCTCATCCTTCTGAATATCTGCAAGGACAGCAAATCTTTTTCCTTTGACAGTGGAAAATAGTTTGAGAAGAGTCACAAATTGTTCAGGCCATGGTTAGAGAAGTAGGTGTGTACCTAAAAGAATGTGTGATTGCAACAGCGATGGGAAGAATTTTTCCAGGGTGGCCCCAAATTCCCAAACCCATTTTTATGTGGTTGCAAAAAAAATATTTTGTTCTAGTTTATTTAAGAGAGTGGACAATAATTTTATCTTTTCAAAAAAACTCTCCAAAAATTTCAAGAGAATATTTTGAGAATTGTATAATAAGTAGAAATTTCCAGAGGAATTCTCTCAAGAATACACATTTTCTTTTCTCTACACATAGATTTCTATGCCTGTTTTCCGTCAACTGCATTTTTTTCTTCTTACCTTTTGACCCCCTTCACCCATGTCTGTCACCACCCCACAACCTCCTGCCTCTGGCAGCCACTAATCTGATCTCTGTATCTATGAGTTTGCCTTTTTTTTTTTTAAGATTCACATATAAGTTTATATAGTATTTGCCTTTCTCTGTCTGACTTAGCTCACTTTGTATAATATTCTCAAGTTTCAACTATGTTGTCGTAAATGTCAAGATCTCATTCTTTTTAATGGCTGAGTAATATTCCATTGTGTATGTTTTATATATATGTGTATATACATCTATATACATATATACATATATATACTTATATACATATATATATGTATATATACTTATATACATATACATATGTATATATACATATATATATATATATACACACGTACATCTTGATCCATCCATCAATGGATACTTGGATTGTTTCCATATATATATATAAATATGCAAATAATATATATAAATAATACATAAATATATAAACAATATACATATATTAATATACATAACATATAAATAATATATATAAATAATACTGCAATCAACATAGGGACGCAAATATATTTTTGAATTAGTGGTTTCATTTTCTTTGGAAAAATACTCAGGAGTAGAATTGTTGCATCATATGATAATTCTATTTTTAATTTTTTGAGGACCCTCCATACTGTTCTCTGGAGCCCAAATTTACTTTCTCAGCAACAGCGTACAAGGGTTCCCTTTTCTCCACATCCCCACTAATACTTGTAATTTCCTGTCTTTTTGATAATAGCCGTTCTGACAGGTGTTTGGTGAATATCTCCTTGTGATTTTGATTTGCATTTCCCTGCTGATTCATGATGTCCAGCAGCTTTTCATGTACGCCTTCTCTGGAAAAATATTTAGATCTTCCGCCCGTTTTTATTTACTTTATTTTGTATTTTGCATTTTTATTTTAGAGATAGAGGGCTCACACACACAAGCAGGGGCAAGGGGCAGACGGAATCTTAAGCAGACTCCACGCTCGGCACGGAGCCTGACGTGGGGCTTGAGCCCACAACCCTGGGATCATGACCTGAGCAGAAATTAGAGTCAGACACTCAACCAAATGAGCCACCCAGATGCCCCTAGATCTTCTGCCCGTTTTTAAACTGAATTGTTTTATGTTGCTGTTGAGTTGTACAAGTGCATCATATACTTTGGATATCAACCCCTTATCGGACCCATGCTTGCAGGTATCTTCTCCCATTCCGTAGGCTGCCTTTTTGTTTTGGTGATGGTTTCCTTTGCTGTGCAGAAGGTTTTCAGTGTGAGCTAGCCCCACCTGCTGATTTTTGCTTCTGTTGCTTTTGCTTTTGGGTGTCAGATTCAAAACCTCATCACCAAGATCTTTGTCAAGGAGCTCACCTCTTATGTTTTCTTCTAGGAGTTTTATGGCTTCAGGTCTTATGTTCAAGTTTTTAATCTATTCTGAATTAATTTTGTGTGGACAGTGTAAGATAGGGGTCTAGTTTCATTCTTGTGCATGTGGCTGTCCAGTCTTTCCCAGCACCATTTATTAAAAAACTGTCTTTCCCCACTGTATATTCTTGGTTCCTTTGCCATAAATGAATTGAGCATATACTGTGAGTTCATTTCTGGGCACTCTATTCTGTTCCGTTGATCTATATGTCTGGTTTTATGCCAGTACCATATGGTTTTAATTACTACAGCTTTGTAACATAGTTCAAAATCAGGGGGTTGTCCCCCACGACAAGACTGCTGCCTGAAAACTGCATCAGGAGCATCTCTATTACACGGAAAGGAAATACTTACACTTTGTGAGCAGTTTCAAAATGCAATATACATCAATCCATGAACTGAATTCTCTAAGAGTTTTCCAAATTGCAATGAGAAGTTTAAGACTTTTTAAAAACAAGGCTGCTCCAATAACAACTGAGTGGAACAGTGTGTCTTCTTCGCTCACACATCTTCACTCTTTTTCCTCATGATGTAATTCACTTACTCCATGTTGATTTTTGGCGGATTCTTGCTTTTCTCAATGAAAACAGATACTTGGCCATGATCTGAAGTTAAATGCTGAAACAAGATGAAACATATCCTCCAATTTCTACATACCCTGTTCTTATTACTATGTAGTACGTTATGCAAATGACCCAATGTGTCTGACACATTCAACCCCTTTGGCCTTTGACAAGTAGCAACAAAATAAGAAGCACATGAACCTTCGAGACCGTTCCAAGAATTAGACTTGAGAACATATTGTACTACAGTACACAGGAAACCAAGGCAGGAAAATTATGTCTGTAAAAGAAAGAATTCTAACCTTCTTAAGCTTCAGAAGCCAACTGACCCTAACAACAGCTCCTTCGTTAGCCTTAAAATTTATGTCTGTATTCTGGTCAAATCTGGACTTGGGTCACGTTGACCCCTGAGGCAAGGAGAAATATTCTTGTGCCACTCTGAGTCACCATGGGGAACTAACAAGGACTTCCTGCCTATGATGTTTATTTGAAGATTCTTTATGAAGGAGAAAGCCTCACCCAACGATGGAGCAGGGGCAGGGGGTAAGGGGGGTCAGGGTATTACATGGAACCCTCCACAGCCAGCTCCAAGGACATGATGAGGCTTTTCTGAGAGCAGGGGGGCCAAAGAGCAGGGAGACACCTTTGCATTTTGCTTGGGGGACCAGTCATGTGACCGTCAGAGTCTCCTTCCACTGAGTTTCTGCTTAATTACAAGGCTCGTTTAAAGATAGATAGATAGATCCCTGTGATATAAACATTCAAGGTCACGGTGAAGGGAGAGCTAGCACATCGGACTGATGCTGACCCCCTTGACTGGCCCCCCCTCCCCCACCCAAGTCCTTAAACCTGGTGTCTTGGAATCAGCTCCCACCACCTAAGCGTGAGGCTGAACTTGAGCACCACCATTCTGAGCTGTGGTGAGAAGAGAAGAAAGCCCACGGGCCAAGCGTGTGACCGGGGACGAGGAGTCTGGATCTCCGCTTTTGCTCCTGCTGTAGACTCAGCACACTTGGGAAAATATGCTTTTCTTTGCTTTCATTTCTTCATCTGAAATGACAACAGGCACCTCTTCCAGAGAGGGTGACATTCACAATCCCAGCCCAAACTTTCTTCTGTCGAACTCGGTGTGACCCCAATGACCTCACGGTGAGGCTTGAACACTGGGGCTGGAAAGGTTAAACGATTCATTTGCCAAATTCACTTGCTAGGAAGAGATGGGACGATTCCAGGCAGCATAAATCAGCTGCACATTTAGAACCTATTATCAGGAGCACCAGACAGCCCTGCAGGACGGTGTGCAAACCTCGAGCGATGTCAAAGCTGTAAGCCTGCCCGGCTCCCAGAGGCCCGAACATGATAATAGATGCTCAAATTATTGCTGAAGAAGCATATTTGATTACGAAGGGAGCCGAGAGCAGTAAAGCCCTTGGAAGGCTTCCCTCTGAGTTTTACAAGAAATAAGATAAAGCAGCGTCTCCAACCGTAATCACAAAATAGAATAAACATGCTCTGGGCACTCATAGGACTCACAAGTATCTCTCCCTTGAGTGATAGAAAACCATCCTTTTCTAGTGCACAACATACACAACAGTGAAGACAGTTGCCCCCAAATCTAGCCAAGGTCTAGCTGGTGACACAGACAATAACCCAGGAAGAGTGTTCCCTGACTGTGCTTTTAAAGAGGTGGACTTAATTTCCATTGACCCCAACCCCTTGCCTCTCCCTTTGTCCTCATGTGTCAGATACAACCCTTTGCTCAATATTTCCAGCCTAACTTCTTATGCTCCCTGATGACCCAGTGTGGGTGCCAGAGGTCCCCCACCCTCACCCCTCTGCCTCCTGCGCCTCCTGCACTCCCCTCCTGCACCCTCTCGGTCATTCCCCCTGGGGTCTCTCTCTTCTCACTTGCCAAGTGGACAACTGATTACAAGAAAAATCTGGATGACCAAAAAGCAGGTGTCTGCCCTACCGTAAAAGTTTTGCTTCTGAATGGATAAAGTTATGGATGATAAGGGCACCCAGGTGGCTCAGTCAGTTAAGCCTCTGAGTCTTGGTTTTGGCTCAGGTCATGATCTTGTGGTTCATGGGATCGAGCCCCAAGTCCGGCTCTGCACTGACAGCATGGAGCCTGCTTGGGATTCTCTCTCCCTCTCTCTTTGCCCCTCCCCGCTTGTGCTTTCTCTCTCTCGAAAATACATAAACATTTTTTACAAAGTTATGGCTGTTAATAAAATGATTATTCAGATGTTATCCTCAAAATATTTGTTTCCTGTTAAGTCTGAAAAATTCAAGGCACACCCATGTGCAGCCAGACAGCCTGGATGGGAACCCTCGTGCAGGCTCGGTCACTTACAAGCTCTGCGACCTTGGGCAAGTTACCTAACTTCTCTCTACTTCAGCTGCATCGTGCAAACAGGGACAATACTGTTAGGATAGAGGCTAGTTTGAATTGGTTAATACACTTCAAACATTTTGGGGAGGGCCTGGTTAATGGCGAGTGCTATTTAAATGTTAGCTATTCTTGTTTCTCCTTTCTCTTTTTCAGTCAGAGAAATAGGATTTCTCTATATCCTTCTGTTTGTCTCATTAGAAAGTTCCCGATGGATCAAGAAGGGCCAACAGCTACACGTGTTTGTCCTGTGGGGCTGGTCTGTGTCAGGGACAAATGCACTGTGGTGCACTCTCCTGAGTTTCATTTCTTCCCACCTCCAATTTCCACCAGTGCGAAGGATGACAATTTGCCTGTCTTCTCCCCCGCTTACCCCTACTCTTCAGCCCTCTCCTCATGTGCCCCTCTTATTCTCATAACACCTTGGAGAAAAGTTTGGCGAATTTGGGGTCGGGCAATACCTGGGGCTATTGGGCCATCCCACTAAAGGTTCTGACTTTCCAGAACCATTTCCAGGGTACCTCTGCGTTCGGACAATCCAAACGTGACTTCAATTTAAAATGTCAAGCACAGCCCAGAGATGACAAGTCTGAGAAGAGGAGGATGTTCGGCATTGCCTGATTCCGAAATAACAAACAGCCCGGGCGCCTGAGTGACGTATAGCCCGCTCTAGGAGACTCCGTAAGTGCACTGAGATGGAATGGTGACTTCCAGTCTTTCACGACTGAGGTGGGAAAGACCGTGTTGCGAAGAATGCTCTTATATAGAAGACAGAGTTTTCTTTTTGTTTGTTTCAATAAAAGTTTGAAAGATGGTATGCTGCCTGTGTTGGACGCTATAGAAAGCAGAATGAACCTTCCGGTCCGATGACCCAGGCATCCCCAGAATAATCCCATTTGGCGGTCGTTTGAGAATGACGGTAACCCTGAGGGTGCGTTACCCTGGACGCTTCTGCTGTGTGGGTCCCCACCATCGGCAGCCAGTCCGATAATGTCCCCTGGGTCGCAGCACCACCTGGAGAAGCCCAGGGCTCAGCGGCAGCCTCTCCCCTGGACTCGCTGCTTCCCAAGGCCACAATCTCCCCAACGCCATCTGTATTTTCAATGGGATAAATCACTAAGGAGTTCCCCGTGTCTTCTCCTGAACTTTTTATCTTCACTGTTCTAGAATACTGACCCCAAACTGAAAGAAACACAGAAAGACTTTAGTAAAAAGGAGAAAGTAACGTCAACACAGACTGAACAGCACAGTCCGTCATTATACAGCTCTTGTGTTAAAGAGCTGACAGTCAAGTTCCCAGCAAGTTCATTTTGTCGAAAGATACCATTCTGTGTCAGTTTCTGCCGTGATACATCTCTCTATATCTATCTCTAATTAGAAACAGTGTGAGACTTGCTGTTTCAGGGGAAAATATCCAAATGGATGCACTCTGATTAGTTGGAAATTTTAAGTAAAAACATTTTCTTTATCGGCAGCACTAATGAACAATAAAAGTTAACTAAGATAGTCATTCCAAGGTATTTCAAGAATTTGAATCACCTGTTCTTTCATTCAGTAAGTAATCATTATATAAAAAATTATGTATATGCTCATGTGAAATGAAGTGTCCTAAATTTGTAGGTGGTATTGAGAAAAAAAATACATGTCTGGCATATACAATGCTGCTGAAAAGTAATTATTCAGAATGTAAAATATATTCAATATTTACATATTTTAATGGCAGGAGAATTCTGCAATTACTTGCACACTGAGAATGAAAACAAAAATCCAAACCTACCTAATTCTCTAACTATTGTAAGTATATTTGACTGCCTGTGGCCTATTAACATTAATAGATAAAATTCCATATTCACTTTCTATATTTATCTTATTATAAAGTCATTTGTAAATGCAAAAGAGTATTCTGGCACTGTCGCTTATTCAGAACACTTTAAATTATTATAAAAAGGAAAAAAAATGCCTCGCTGGTCTTTTCATCTACTTGAACCAAAAATGAAAATTATAAAATTCTAAAATAAATAATGGTGACTTTACAGGCGCTGAATGGTTGAAATAGAGACAGAGCTCACTGATTTATGTTGAGCACAATTAAGTAAGAGAATTAAGCTGTACCCTTTGTGCTAATTGCAAATAGACATTGTGTTTTTTTACTTTCATATAAGAAACAATGAATAAGTCAATGAACACTACCACTGAAAAAAAATTTTCTGATAATGATATTGGTTAAAAATAGCCAATTATTGGCTTCATGTTAGGGATAAATAGAAATGTCGCAATCTAATCCATGATTCAGAAAACTTATATCATATGTCAATGATTAAACAAGAAATTATCCAGGCAAGAAATGTTCAAAATCTTTCTTAACTAGCCATAAACTTATTAGCAGGCAGGCTAAATACTATTTCTGCATAATAAATGTTAGAAAATCCAACAGTGTCACTTCAAAGGCAACAAGAGCTTTCAAATCCTAAAGTGATTTCTTACCAAGAAACCAAAACGATGCTTAGACAACAGACTGCCCCATGGGAACGACAAGGAAAGAATTATGGGTGGATTCTGGTGTGCCAACAACGGACATCCAACACACGCTGGGCTAAATTGATGGCATGTGTCTGTGAGCACTGGTGTGCTGGGGATGAAAGGTGGGGGGCACGTGAACTTTTCCATCATTATTCTGAAGCCATGGTCCTAAAGGGGATATCAACCCCTGGAGACAATCTCCAGAGATGTTACGCCCGTAGTTCAAGACTTCCTTCTCCTATTTACTTTTAAATCCTTTTCTCTTCTCACATTGATTTGCCATAGCACTAACTTAAAGAACACCCTCCCGCCCGATCCAAGGTCACTGAGCTCCAAGGGGAAGTACAGGGGAAAGTGTTTCCATGTGCCTGTCCTGGCATCTGTGCGTTCGTCCCGGTTTGCTAGCGGGAACTTTATGAATTTGGAGAGCACGCTTCTCTTCAAAGAATTAGTGGGGTCTTACAAAACTTACTAACAGGCACATCCTTGCAACATGCTAAGTGAAACGACTGTGGATGAAAAAGATTTTCACTGGGTTCAACTAAAGACATTTCCAAAATATCAGCATTTTGAAACTTCAAAGCAATTTTGGCTTTCCCAATAATGGGTACGATGTAAGTAACTGTCTATGAAGGGACAAACCCTTTTCTCTGTAAAACAAAACAAAACAAAAAAGCTATCTCCTTCAAAGGCCTAATTAAGTTCCTAGATCATTTCCGAGTAAATTGCTCTGAGTTTCCTAGAACTACTTAGATGATCAGTTCTTGACTTAGCAAAACCGTAAGGATGTAAAGACTCTTTCAAACTTGCAGAGAAAGCAATTGGGATTATTTATAAGAGACAAAACAGGTAAATCCTTCACCGTCCCTACATCCTCAGTGAGTAATGATCATAATGTTCACAATTACGATCATTCTCAGATGAGAATGAGCGAGCTTCATTAAACACATTATTACAAATGAAAATAATTCCTGGGAATAGCAGTTTTGCCATACTGCTGTAACAAATTGCCACACACATAGTGGCTTAAAATAACACAACTATATTATCTCACGGAAGTCTGAAATAGGTCTTAGGGAGCTAACAGCATGGTGTCCACGAGGCTGTGTTTGAGCCTCTGGAGGCTCGAGGGGAGGATCTGCTCCTTGCCTGTCCCAGCTGCCGGACGGCCCATGGCCTTTGACTGGCAGCCGCTTTCACCTCCAGAACCAGAAAGCGCATCGTTCTGAACCCTGCTCTCTCCATCACATTTCACCTGCTTGCCCTGCTCCCATGGTTCTACTAGACTTGCAAACCCGTGGGTCATTTGTTGGGCACAAGAAGCACGTAAATAGTAAGGAGCAGTGTGGTGGAGTGGTTAGGGCCTGGCCCCTGGATTCAGCCTAACTGGGTTCCAATGCCAGCTCGCTCGTCAACTGAGTCATTGGGCAATTTTCTCATCTTTAAACGGGACCTACTTCGTCAAGTTGTTTCAAGAACCAACTTACTTCGCCACGTGTGAAACACTATCATATCCAAAACATAATATCAAAAAAATGAACTAGATTATCTTTTCTCAGTAAACACACTTAGATCTTTTTTTTTTCCAAGGTTGCAGATCGGAGGAACGGTTCCAATGGTGTGGAATTTTTGCTCCTGTTGAAACTATGGAATCCTCTGAGAGCCCCCTGGTCAGGACACCAGGTTCACCAGCAGGGATTTGCAATGTTAGTCCAGTTTTCAAATAACCCAAACAACCACCATACTCTTTGGCGGTAACCCAAGAAACCAGGCATTGTGACCACGAATATGATCGTGAAATTTTAACAGACAAGCCGAATCGGAGGGTGAGGTTCCTTGTCTTTCTTAAATGCCTTTGATTTAACGTGTCCCCATATATCTTCAGACAGATCGTGTTGGCTCACGGCATCCTTCCGTTGAACACAGAAGAGTGGCTGGTGAGGAAGGAAAGCCTCTGAGGCCTGACAAACAAACACACTGGTAGACGTGTGTTTCACACAGCACCTGCCTCAGCTGTACTATTATTCTTCTCCGCTGTGCTGTCTGGAAGGGCCGAGACTGGATTCCAACACATGACGTACAATACGTGTTGCTCGAGATATAAACACTTAGTGGACATTAAATATGACATCTTTCTTCCCCCCGAATAATTAAGCAGTGTGTTTCATTAGGAGTTTTAAAAACTCCTTCTGGCTGAGCTACCAGGGACAATGCTTTATTTAGTCAGCGGCCAAGACTCTGTCTTGGTACCTGTCTCTAAGCATCCAAGCACGATGACGTAACCACCTCTGCGGGCAGTCAAGAGGTGCTGAGACCACCACTGTGGGAGAAGCTTTCCAGATCGCCACACTGAGGAGGCAGCATCACCAGAACCACCCCTACATTTGCTAATTTAATAGACAGACTCGGAGGGGCCTGGGTGGCTCAGTGGGTAGGACGTCCGACTTCAGCTCAGGTCATGATCTCACGGTTCGTGGTTTCGAGGCCCGCGTCGGGCTCTGTGCTGACAGCTCGGAGCCTGGAGCCTGCTTCGGATCCTGTGTCTCTGTCTCTCTGCCCACCTCCTCCCCCCTGCCTCCCCAGCTCATGCTCTGTCTCTCTCTCTCTCAAAAATAAATATTTAAAAAGACAGACTCAGTGAATTCTTAAAATTTACGTAGGTGCACCTCACGAGATAACTAGCTATGTTACACTTTCACATTATTACAGATATATCCCTACCTATTTCTGAGGAGAGATATACTTTTAAAAGTCCACACACTCAAAGGTCAACAAATCATAGTAGGATTCTCTTGACACACACAGAGTGTTGAGCATTCCATGAAGCCCAGGAATGAGAAAACAAAGGCACGTATATCGTCGGACAACAGCATCAATACGCATTGAGGTATGCTTGTTCGGAACCACTAGGAAGGGGAGCGGACTGCAACATGTGAATGTTCGGCAGGGCATCTGGCTTAGTGTCATTTCACACTTAGGGGAGTGAGGCTGGCGGACTGCGTCCCACGTGAAAACTGCTGAATGCTCTCATGCACACGGGACCACGGAGCAACCTGGGGCTCTCGCCACGCACCTGCTGCCCTCTGCTATCTCATCTCCTAAAACTCAGTCCCTCGTATGTCAAAAAACAAAAAACAGAAAACAAAACCAAACACCAAAAAACAAGCAAACGAGAAAGCCAAAAAACAAAATGCACTGCCCATGCCTGTAAAAATAAATTGGCAACATATCCAATTTGCTTATGATTCTAAATGTGCTTCATAATACAAGATAAAAAGGGGGAAAGTTGAAAAATCATTCTTGTTTTGAAGTGCTAAACAGAAGGGAATGAATGAGTAGTGTAGGACAGATGAATTTAGAGAGGTAGAGAAATGTGCCACTCTGGAGTCAACCTGGAAAGCCAGTGTTGGCATCAGACTGATTGGCTGATTTACAAAATCAGCGAATGTTTGGTGCATAAAGAACCTTACACATCATCTACTCAGACCTCATGTCGTAGTTAAGAAGACTGACACCCAAGAAAAGTGGTTTGACTTCTTTTTTTTTCTATTCATAAACTGAAACCCAGGTTTTAAACTCCTCCACGTATAAAACATTATCAGATTTAAAACAACTAACACTGAAACTTACTACTGTAGAAGTTGGTATTAAACCCAGGAGTTGCTTCAGAATATATACAAATAATTATGTCTTAAAATTCCATTCCTCCTTCATCACAATATCCACATTCATACCCACACCTACCCACCTACCCACACACAAAACCCCCAAACTTTCTTTTCTTTTGGTTGTTGCTGTGCTTTGTTGTTGCTTTAGATATGGCTCTTTGCAAATGGGGAAAAGATCACCCCAAATTCCTGCTATGATCCATTCAGTGGTTTTATTGTACAAGTAGAATGGCTTTATAGAAATAAAGATTATTGGGGCGCCCGGGTGGCTCAGTCAGTTAAGTGTCCAACTCTTGGTTTCGGCTCAGGTCATGATCTCACAGTTCATGAGTTCAAGCCCCACATCGGGCTGTGTGCTGACAGTGCGGAGCCTGCTTGAGATTCTCTCTCCTCTCTCTGTCTGTCTGTCTGTCTCTCTCTCTTTCTGCCCCTCCCCCACTTGTGTACACATTTCCTCTCTCAAAATAAATAAACTTAAAAAATTTTTAAAAAGAAAGATTATTTATGTTTGTAAAACTTCAAAAAATCATTCCACTAAAATATAGTAGTTTGCTTTTCTTTTTATGGGAGTTTAGTGAGGGAATAGGCTAAGAGGAAGAATTTTTTTTTTTTTTTTTGGTAACTGATTTTTTTTTCTTTCTTCAACATACCATACGTGGATAGTAGGTGATGGGACAGTTGAGGCTAGAAAGAGTACAAATTGAAGAAGTCTTACTTTCTCGTAGTTGGCCACAACGTGTAACCAACTACACTGGGGATTTCATCATTCAATTAATAGTCCATGCATTCAAGAAATATTCCTTGGGTGGTGGAAGGTGGTGGAGCCAGAATAAGACTTGGGGAACTCAAATTTAGTGGATGAAAAAGAGAAGCTAATCACTGTTAAAAAAACAAAAAAAAAACAAAAAACTTTTTGAACCTTGGTTTGAATATGAGTTTTGTTCTTTCCTCCCCCCAAATCTAATGTATTCGGGAAAGGTGAAAACTTGTTAACCAAGCTGTTTGTAAACAACAATGAAATATTTCCCTCTCGCTCCTCCTCTTTGACATTTTATAAACATGCTTTCTGACATCTTTGCCCTGTGAAGTCATGTTCAAGAAACTCACATTTCAAACAACGGTTATACACACAACTGCCTTTTTGCAGGATCGTTTCAGATTAGACTGTAGACTAAATTTTAGACTTAGAAGCCTCTTTGGAGACCTGGACGTCAGTGGTCTCATTTTACAGAGGAGGAAAATGAAGTCCAGATAGACTGGCATTTACCCAAGGTAACCGTTTAAAAGTTGATACAGAGAATTCTACATAGAATTCTAATTATTCTAATTCAATAGTCTGTCCAGTTTTTCTGCAGAAAACACACACCCAGAAGCTCCTCTTTGTCAAATCGGGAACGCTTGCCCTTTGAACTCAAGAGGCAATGGCCGAGCCACTGAGCCACATGAGTCAGCCGCCCAGCTTCTTAACTGTGTCATCCCTTAATGGCTGATGTCCTCTGGCCACCAGGGACCGAGAAGTACAAGGCAAAGACAGAGAACTACCCTGCAAAAACCCCCACAGATTTTCAAAGCTTACCACTTACGACTAAAGAAAAATCAACGTATCAAAACAGCCCTCTCGTGAAAAATCAAAGTGATAAATTTTATCAAAAAATTTTAAATACTTCCAAAGTCTAAAGAAGAAAAGCGCTCCCTTCCCCCACCCCCTTTAAAAATAATTCTAGGGGCGCCTGGGTGGCTCAGTCAGTTAAGCGTCCGACTTCAGCTCAGGTCATGATCTCGCGGTCCGTGAGTTCGAGCCCCACGTTGGGCTCTGTGCTGACAGCTCAGAGACCGGAGCCTGCTTTGGATTCTGGGTCTCCCTCTCTCTCTGCCCCTCCCCTGCTCATGCTCTGTCTCTCTCTGTCTCAAAAATAAATAAAAACATTTAAAAAAAATTTTTAAATAAATAAAAATAAAAATAATTCCACTGTCAGTTGACACAGAAAAATCAAGTGATGCAGATGGCAAGGACTGAGAACTATTTGGGGAACTCTGGTCTGTCCGTGGACTAATAGTCACACTTATTTATAAAAATGCAGATCTCTACATCTTCGCTCATGGATGACATCATCAGGCATTCGGATCCTGAGTGTTTGAGCCTGTGCCCAAATGAAATTCTACTGCTTGTGATCATAACACACCCTCATTTTTCAAAAAGAAAAAAAACGAAAGCACTGAGAATCAGAAGGGACCTTGGAAAGAATGTGCAGCAGGAAAAAGACGTCAGGCTTTACAGTCAGCAGTTTGGTTCTTCTAGTAAGTAGCGCTGTAGCCGTAGAAGGTGACTTTTATCTCCCTAGTCTCCCCTATACAGCGAAAGCGATTCGCTCTAGTTCTAAGTTCCCAGCTAGCCGGGTGCAGCAAGAAGTGATAAGCAGCAAGGGAACTAAAGGGAACCGAACCCTTCTGGCAATAGGTGCCAGTCACGTGACAAACACAAGTTAAACAGCAACAGCGGCAGCCTCTGTTGTTGACCCCTGGTCATGTGCCAAGAGTGCACCAGGAGCTTCAATACATTATCTTACTTACTCTTCCCAGATGAATGCCCTGATGGGGTAGGAAGTATCATCTCAGTTGTTCAGAAGAGAGATCAGGGAGTCAGAGAGGCTCTGTTGTGTGCCTGAGGTCACACAGCTAACAAGCAGCAGAGCCGGGACTAGGAAGAAGAGTGGAAGAAATGGCCAGACCTTGCTCTAAGCCCAAGTACGTACAAAACAACACATTTCGGAAGGACTGGAAGAGAAGTAGAGACAGATCCTCCCGCTACGACCTCCTGAAAAGCCAGGGTGAGGGCTCCTTAGCCTCTGTGAACTCAGAATCTGGGACAATTCCTGGAATACAGCAAGCGCTCAGTAGACGCATGTAGGTTATAATTAACTGGAACGCAACTGGCAGTGTGGGTAATAAGGAATCACATTCTCCCAAAGCCAAGTCTTGGTGATGACAGTAAGTAGCAAAGGCAGAGAATTAGTGAGCACATTCATGAAGAAAGCCATCAGTTACAGACTAAAAACACCTTTATGTATCTCCTGTCTAATAATGACTGCTATGTTCACAGAGCTTTGCCACCAGTACATCATCCTATAAATATTCCAATCGCCGAGTCTTGGCATTACCTTGAAATGTAAAGGACAGGGGCGCCTGGGTGGCTCAGTCGGTTGAGCGTCCGACTTCGGCTCAGGTCACCATCTCACGGCTCGTGAGTCTGAGCCCCGCGTCGGACTCTGTGCTGACAGCTCGGAGCCTGGAGCCTGCTTCAGATTGTGTCTCGTCTCTCCCTGCCCCTCCCCCGCTCATGCTCTGTCTCTCTCTCTCTCTCTCAAAAATAAATAAACATTAAAAAAAATTTTTTTTAAAAATGTAAACGACAATGAAGGGGATATGTGCACAAACACACACACACACACACACGTGTATCTGTATTTTGGGACGGCTTAAAAACACTCTATTATATATGCTATATGGCAAATATCTACATAAAAGTTGTAAAAGTGAATCAAAAGCTCAATTTTCTTCTTTGTTTTAATTCAGTAGGCTCCATGTCCGACGTGGGGCTCGAACCCACGACCTCGAGATCAAGAGTCGCACGCTCTGCCGAATGAGCCAGCCCGGCCCCCCAGCTTAGTTTTCCTTTATTCAGTTGATATCTACAAACTAAAGTCAGGGCAGAATAAATTCACAGTCTTGTTAGATACGTGCAGCCACATTTATACAAGTGGAGCGTCAGTAATTTGATAGCTTGTTCTTTTGGGGGCAGAATGAAAACAAAGAGAATGTTGGTCTAACAGAATTCTCAAAGAAAATATCACCGTGGTCAAACCAAAATTCCCCACAGCAACAGCCGACATACGGACCGCCACATCCAGTGACTAAATTGTGTTTACGCTTTTCTTAAGCAATCGAGTTCATTCTGACCATTTATCTACGAAGCCTTGTGCCAGAATACTGCCTATTCATTTTCTATATTCTGTTTGGCAAACAGAGCATGACACACAGCAATATAGAAGAAAAATATAATCCTGGGATGCGTTTGCAATCATCACAGGGAAGTGTTCTAAATGGTCTTGGGCCTGTGGCACCGGCTTTCTGAACCACATTTCAACACTGCCACATGCTGTTCATCTCTGTGTCCTGCAGTCTGTGAGCGCCACGAGTGGCCTCAGTTCAAGGATGAGTCACAGCCCACGTTTACAACGCTGTTAACTCTTCGAAGCACCAACCGGTCTTGGAAAAGCGAAGCGTAACAACCTTAAGAATTAGCAATTTTTTTTTTTTTAATGTTTGTTTATTTTTGAGAGAAAGAGACAGAGCGCGTGCAAACGGGGCAGGGCAGAGAGAAGGGGACAAGGGATCCGAAGCAGGCCCTGCGCTGACAGCAGACCGTCCAATGTGGGGCTCGAACTCGCAAACTGCGAGATCATGACCTGAGCTGAAGTTGGACACTCAACCGACTGAGCCACCCAGGCGCCCCAAGAATTAGTAATTCTTCAAGAATTAATAATTTCTAATCAAGATTCTGTGAAACATCATATGTGGAATTTAAGAAACACAACAGATGAGATAGGGGAAGGGAAGGAAAAATAAAGTAAAAACAGAGAGGGAGACAAACCATTAGAGGCTCTTAAATACAGAGAACAAACTGAGGGTTGCTGGAGGGGCGGTGGGTGGGGTGGGGGGATGGGCTAGATGGGTGATGGGCATGAAGGAGGGCACTTGCTGGGAGGAGCACTGGGTGTCATATGTAGGTGACGAATCAGTAAATTCTATCCCTGGAATCCTTATTACACTCTATGTTAACTAACTTGGATTTAGGTTTTAAAAAATTTTTTAAATGAAAGAAAAAATAAATGAAAGAAAGATTCTGTGAAACATACTATCGTATTCATGATAAAGCGGGTCTCTATGAGCACATTGTTTGCCTGTGAGAAGAGCAGAGAATCCACCAGGAAGATGTGATATACAATGCATTGAATTTACTAATGTGTTTGAATTTATTTTATAAATTTCATAACATTCTCTCTTGATCAATGCAGATTCTATGTGGTACCCCATAGGCACCCTTTTACATACTCTAAGGAAAAAGATATTAAAGGCAGTGCAATACCCAGGTACCTGTAGTGTGCTTCAGGAAAGGAGTCGTGTTATATGCAGTTTTGTTCTTTTGTGACTGATAACAGGGAAGAAGCTGAGAAAATCCTTGTGCAATGAATATGTGGATGAATGAATAGGCACGGTTCGGAATTTCAGATATTTCTAGAGAATGATGACCACGTCCTCAAAGAAACTACCATGTGCCTCTAGTTTCCTTTTTAAAGAAAGGAACCTATCTAGAAAAAGATCCAAAACTACTTGTCATTTTTACATGTTCTTCCCATATCCGGCAGCAGCTTCAACCAAAGCAAAGGTTTCCGAGTGAACAAATCAACCACAAAAGGGCTTCCGCAGGCTCTCACCTCCCAAGACATGCCCTCGCTCCACCTGTGCCCCGCTGCCCTGTCTCCCCTGCTGTTCAACTGGGGGGGGGGGACATTCCAGCTGCCACTGAAGGCCCCAACCTCTGTCTCCTACTCAGGACCCCGGGTTGTTTCTACAACACAAGATTCTGTCCGATCTGGTGCTACACCACCAAGTCTCCCCTTCCTACTAGATTCGTCCCATCAGCATACAGACGCGTTATAACATATCCCATCTTAAAAACACAAAACAAGGCCATTCTCAGTAGGGGTGATATCACCCTTAATGGGCAAAAACTGACTCTTGCGGGGTGGAAAATTCTTGCTCTTTTTATGTAGAAAGCATATATATACACATACATACATATATATTATTCACATACATATAATATGTAACAAATATAAACCGTATCAGTGACACCAGAATTTCATTAGGGTGCGGGAAGAACAATTAGAAAAAAATGTCTAAAAAAGCTCCTTAGGGAAGGGATCATGAAAAAACCGATTGACAAACGTGGGTCTGAACCAACAATCTCGATGTCTTCTCTTCCTGTTTTTTCTCAAGCCTTCTGCAATCTGTTTTCCGCTCCCAGTACCCCACAGAAACTATCGTCCATGTCACCCATGCCCGCCACATTCCCAAATCCAACGGCCAATTCTTACATGACACTATACGCAGCATACGGCATGGCTGACCACTTCCTCTTTCTTCCAACACGTCCTTGGCATTTTCTCCCTAACTACCTGAACCCTTGAGATCCCGTATCAAGGAAGAGGACTGATGCAAAAGGTTAGGGATTCTTGTACATTTGGATTTCAATCACTCTTGGACACACCGCCAGCCAGCACAGCTGTCGCCCAAGCCCTGCCTTTCTGGCCTGTATGTTCACAGTCTCCGTCCGTCTGGCAGTTCAGTCCTCTGACAGTCTAACTTCCACACAGCAGCAGAACACCTCCATAACCTAAGTCCGATCACGTCATTCCTTCCACGGCGTTCCATCTCTTGCGGAGTAAAAGCCAAGGTCTTTATCACAGCACAAAGCCACACACAGCTA
The DNA here is from genome assembly GCF_027475565.1 of Acinonyx jubatus. Lineage (NCBI taxonomy): Eukaryota > Metazoa > Chordata > Mammalia > Carnivora > Felidae > Acinonyx > Acinonyx jubatus. The sequence continues at coordinate 11,208,201 of NC_069393.1, read as the reverse complement.
GGCCCTGCGTCCTCTCTGCCCTCGTCCTCCACCGCGGCCCCTCCTTGGGACCGTATGCCAGCTACACTGGCCTCCCTGAGAAACTGCTGCTTCTGCTTGGAGATCCCTCTAGACATTCTCATGGCTCACGCTTTCACTACCTTCAGGTCTCTGCTGCTCAAACTCACTTGTCACAGAGCTGTTCACACTGCATGCAGAAGTACGCCTTGTCACTTTTTATCTCCCTATCCTGTTCCATTTTCTTTCCCAGCACTATTACCTCACCTAGATATTGCCTTATTTCCCTCCTCCTCCAGGAATAGAATATTAGAGGATATTACATCTCCTTCCCCAAAATAAGAGCTCCTTGGGGGCTTTTATTGTTTGGTTCACTGCTCTACTTGAAGTGTCCAGAACACTTTCTTACTGTATGTTTGTATCATGAAAAACCCGATTTCAACATCTAAATAGAGGACTACAGCTGCCATAGTTTAAAAATAAAACTGGATTTGAACTTTCCTTCTTGAAATAAAATCTCATCATCTCATAGGCCCGTAGCAAATAAAACTATAAGATACGAAAAAAAAAATGTCTAATAACTCACAGAAATGGAAAGCAAACTCTGCTTTGGCTAGAGTGGTTTTCTTTGGCTACTATTTCATGGAAGAAATTTTAGGAGACGCCAACATTCAAATAGCTTCCTCAAAGCAACAGAAACTTCTACACTGGTAAACACAAAACGCTCTTTTAGATTATCGCTCTCATTCTTTTCTAGAGCAAACATTCAAGTCAGAATGAGAAAGCGTCAGACTCTAGTAACAGCACTTGGGAAGAATGAGGGGGGACGCACGTATCCGGTCAGCGCAGAGCCCTGTCTTACCAATCCGACACAATGGAATGAGAAACTTTTTATATGAGATCCTTTTGTGACAAAGGAAAACAAGTTGGGGGGACAGCATATCCACTGCAGAATGCTGGTATTCCTTTAGCCCTCCCTGCCTCTCTTTTGATCTCAATGTTTACAATTCCTTACTTCAAAATTAGTAGCTGAAGGTGGTAATACTTTCTTCTTTGTGTTTAGCACGTTTTATCCGAACCTTCCGAGATTTCCGCTAGAAAGCTAAAAATCCCAGCCCTCAAATTTCTTCTCTTTCAAATGCCTTTGTCAGCGCAGAAGGGAAACGGTTTAGTTCCATTCACTTGGTGACCAAGTCGGTGATAACGATGTAATTCGATAAACTATAGCTCTTTCCTCTTTCATCTCACCCCACATCTAGTTTTGACGTTTCTTTTTAAAGCCTTTCTGTTTTCGAAGAACTCTGAATGGAAAATAGAGTTCCGAGTCCTGAAGGAAGTGCACAGTCAGTAAGGCAGCATTAAGTTGGGATCTTTTCTTCTGCCAGAGCAGCAACCTGGTGGCCTCGTTTGCAACATCACACCGCTATTGACAGCATGTGGACGAGAACACAAAGGCCACAACACTAACATCATTGACATCTTTATATCAAGCATGGGGAGATCACACACACCTGTGCTGGGGAAAGGGACGAGAAGGTAACCAGCCTGAATCACCAGCGCCTGGAGGAGACTGGATTCCAGATTGGCCACCCCACAGCTATGTGACCTCAGACAGGTTCACTTGGCATCTCGGAGTCTCACTTTCCTCTTCCATAAAGTGGAGGTTAAATACTCACGAGGCAGGGGTGCCTGGGTGGCTCAGTGAGTTAAGTGTCCAGCTCTTGATTTCGGCTCAGTTCAAGATCTCACGGTTCATGAGTTTGAGCCCCGCATCGGGCTCTGTGCTGCCAGTGTGGAGAGTGCTTGGGATTCTCTGTCTCCCTCTCTCTCTGTGCCCCTCACCAGCTGTCTCTCTCTGTCTCTGTCTCTCTGTCTCTGTCTCTCTCTCTCAAAATAAATAAAAACTTTAAAAAAATATATTATAAAAAAATACTCACGAGGCAGTTGTGAACAGTAAACGATACAGAGAAGGTGACTACTCTTGTTACTGGTTACCATCATCATCCAGTCACCCTTCTATTCAGCCCCCAGAGGGACACAAAAGTAGGGAAACTTGCTCTCTCCGGCCAGGAATGGAATGGGCAGCCGGACAAGGAAGAGGGGTGCCAGATCCTTTGAGACTCCAAGATGGAGGCAGGTCTCCGCCATTTCTGTTGACGGATGAGTTTCTGAAGGGCGGCAAAGATTAGCCTTGGTTGCCTCTTGGGCACTAAGAAAGAGAAGGAAAGATTAACTGGAACCAACTCCCAGTCTCCGATACTTCGCAAATAATAATGAAGACGAGTCGATGAGGTAGATACAAAAAGTGAGGATCAAGACATAACAAATAAAAGGAATTTAATAGTAACAATTGGTTTTTCTAAAATTGAGATCTCAGTTCATAAGCGTGCAGGCAGCCCAACAGAGCAGCTAATATCGGAGGAAGTCCAGAAACTGAATTATTTCCCCTCCTATGGAGACGGTCTGCTGGAAAAAGCAATGAAGCATGTTCCCTGATGAATAAAGGACCTTTGTTTCTTGTGCTTTTAATCAACGTCATTTCACCAAAATGTCAAAGAAAAATGAAGAATTTAAACTTCTTTTAGCAAAAAAGAATTGGTTCTCATTTTTCCATCAGAGATAATGGGAGATCCTAGCAGTCGTAGGGAGGTGGTGAGAGGTGTTCGTGGAGCAGTATTTATCATTTTATTCCACAGTACATAAGGTCTGAGATTATGCACCTTTACGGTTCGGTTTACTAAAGTTCTAAGTGTGTATTCAAGGACAGCACATCCGCTAAGATTGGAAGCCTTTGCAACAACATCCCTCCAAGTCCCGCAAACGTTTTCTTCTTCCCAAACCAATGCCGTAAATTTACGTACCAACTCGAGGTACCCAGTCAGGTTCTAAAAGGTAGATTCAGTATTTCTGGTGAATGAGGACCTCTGTTTGTTCAACACTGTTCACGTGCAAGGCTCACCACATTCTGCCCCGAACCCACATTTCCAGCCTTATCTCCCCCAATTCCCCACCACAAAGCCTTTGCTCCCACCAAGCCAGTCCGTTTTTAGCCCCCAAAATATAAACTAAGCATCTCCATTTCCAGCTTTTGGCGAAGGCCTTTTTTCTTCTCCAAAGTATTTCCTTCTTTCCCTTCGGCCTGTCCTTCGAGACGTACTTCAGACTGTGTCATTCATTCGTTCCTTCATTCAGTAAACAGAGACTGAGGACTGAGCATAGGTGAGGCACTCACAGGGGATCCCGGGAAAACAGGAACAGGTAAGCTGGAACCAGCTCCTGTCTCCGTGTACTTCACACTCTACCGGAAAAGACACACATCCCCCAACAGATGAAGCCATTAATTATTTACAGTTGTGATAAGTGTTAAAAACATGAGGCGCAGGAAACGAGGATAACGCAGAGTGGGAGAAATGGCCTGGTCGTGGAGGTCAGGAGGACATTCTTGAGGAAGCAGCTCTGCTTAGAGTCTGAAGGACGAACAGGAGGGTAACTCACGACCGAGGGAGGCCAACGAGTCAACTTTGCTGATGGGTGCATGGTTATCACTGAGTCGGGAGATGTTATTAAAGGCGCAGTAAGGACATTCTTGCCTTCCAGGCCTCGAAACTGCGGCGGAAGTTTCCCTGTCGCGCTGGCTCTCTGTAAAGTTGGGAACAAGAAGCACTAATGAAGCGACACTTGAAGGGCAAGAGGCCACCAGGAAAAGGACCGAGCCAACTGCCGTCAGAAGGTTGTGAGGCATCACCGAGGAAGAACCGGCCTTACTACCCTGAGCCCCCCACCCAGTCAATACGGAGAGAAAAGTCAGAGGGATGGGACTCGCAAAAGCTCGGCTTTATGGGAACGTCAACATTCCCAGAGAGAAGCTTTGCCCATCCAAATCCTGGGAGCGGGGAGAAGGGGATGCCCTTCCCTAGGAGCCCCCCTGCCCCAGGATGGTTCAGAAACAGTCCCTGGAGAGAGGGAGCTCCAAGAAGGAGCGGCCGTGTCCTCTAACCAGGTACTTGCTCAACTGCAGAGCCCTGGGGGGCTGAGGCAAAGCAGCCCCGCCCGTGGGGCTGGCGGGGAGAGCCACGGCCGCCTCCAGCCCAGGGGACGCAGCCCTGGGAAGGTTCAGCATGAAGCTGAAATGTGTCCTCGGGGCCAACAGCACACACCACGCCTCCTCTGCGTGGAGACCCGTCACCGAGCATCGGACAACAGGAATGAACTCCGGGGAGGCCGAGGCCACCTCCCCGCCACCCAGGGCAGCCAGTCCCAGGAGCCATGCCCCCACGGAATACAGTCTGAGGGGGGCAGTGGGAAGATATTCAAAATCAGACCCCCAAATCCACCCAGTCACCAGCCCTGGTACCTGCCTGCCAGCCTACCTGATCAGGCCGCGGGACTGAGCTCTGACCTGATGCTAAAACAACCAGGACTGAGCCTTAAAAACTAACACGGGGGCGCCTGGGTGGCTCAGTCAGTGAAGCGTCCGACTTCGACTCAGGTCACGATCTCGCGGTCTGTGAGTTTGAGCCCCGCGTCAGGCTCTGTGCCGACAGCTCAGAGCGTGGAGGCTCCTTCGGAGTCTGCGTGTCCTTCTCTCTCTGCCCCTCCCTCACTTGCACCCTGTGTCTCTCTCAAACATAAAATAAAATAAAATAAAATAAAATAAAAATAAATAAAAATAAATAAAAATAAATAAAATAAAATAAAATAAAATAAATAAAATAAAATAAAATAAAATAAAATAAAATAAAATAAAAAGGGGCACCTGGGTGGCTCAGTCGGTTAAGCGTCCGACTTCAGCTCAGGTCACGATCTCATGGTCTGTGAGTTTGAGCCCCGCGTCGGGCTCTGTGCCGACAGCTCAGAGCATGGAGGCTCCTTCGGATTCTGTGTCTCCCTCTCTCTCTCTCTGCCCCTCCCCCACTCATGCTCTGTCTCTGTCTCAAAAATAAATAAACATGAAAAATAATAATAATAATAATAAATAAAAATTTTTTAAAAATGCAAAAACCAACATGAGGCTACTCAAACAGCCAAAAGTGACTAAAAAGTTGTGGCAAATGACCATTAAGGCCCTTACTCTGTAAAGACGTGGAGTTCACACAGGAAACTTCGAGGTCCCTTCCGGGGAAGAATAAAGCTTTCTCATGCTTACACACATACAGCCGGGACTCCCTAAAAATGACTCACAACCACAAAGTGACTATAAAGAAAATAGTGATGACATTGGCACCTCAATAAATAAATGGAACAAAATGGATATCCAGAAACAAATGTAAGTATATATGGAACTTAACATATGGCAAATAAAGAATTTCAATTCAGTGGGAAAAACAAAGCTCATGATGCTGAAAAAATCGGTATCACTTTGGGGAAAGAAAAATACCACCAAGTCAGATCCCTATCTCATACTTTGTAAGATACATATTACAGACAAAGATTTAAATGTAAGGCATAAGAATTAAAAGTATTAAAATACAATTTAGAATATTTATATGACTTTAGAGCGAGGGAAATAATCCTTAGCAAGTCAGAAACTCCAGCATCTATGAAAGGAAAGATAGATATACTTAACAAAATTAAAATCTTAAGAAATTATTATGGCAAATGATATAAAAAAAAAGCAAAAGACAAATAAATGATAGTCTGGCAAATGTCTGTGTTATCAAATGGAAAACATTAGTCTCTCTTCTATAGGAAATGCTCCTACGAGACAAGTAGCTGACAGCTCAGAGCCTGGACCCTGCTTCCGATTCTGTCTCCCTCTCTCCCACCCCCCCACCCACTTGTGCTTTGTCTCTCTGTCTCTCAAAAATGAATAAACGTAAATAAATAAATAAATAAATAAAGTAATAAAAATATTTTGGGAGAAGAGAAGAAAGACTATTTAATTTTTTTTTTTACTTTACCTAACAATATCCAATACAGTAGGCATCCAAAAATTATTTGTGGAATGAGATAGAGAGGTAGAAAGGAATTGGAGGGAGATGAAATAGGTTTAACTATGTTTGTAGAGGGTAAAAAGGTAACCACTAATGGAATGACAAAGCACAGTAGATCCTATACATAAACAACGGGAGAGAGGGAATAAGAGACACTTGATAAAGTTGGCCAAAAAAAAAAAAAAAAAAAAAGGAAGATGGAAAAAAAGTGAAAAAAAAAAGTAAAGTAAATAACAGACATCAATGGAAGCGATAAAAGGCAACATGCTATTTATCCCAATAAATGTAAAAGGGTTTAACTCCACTCTCGGAAGGCACAGATTTTTCATGGTGGATTTAAAAACTTAGCCAGGTGGTGTTTTCTGGAAATACCTAGGTAAACGTAAAACAGGAGTGACACTATTCCCAATCTCCACAGATACCATAAAAGATTTCATAATAGTAGTAACAAGAAATGTCTAAGATCTTAAGACAAAAGCTACAAAGTTTTACTGAAGGACATAAAAATTCCTAAATAAATGCAGGATTATTTCATTTTCTTGAATAGAAAGACACACTATAGTAAGGTGTCAATTCTCCCCAAATTAATGCTTAATTAAGTTCAATGTAATTCAAATCAATATTGCAACAGGACTTTTTAACGAAGCCTGATTAAAAAGCACACAGAAATTAGCCAAGAAAACTCACAACAAAACTCATCGAGAGGGCCTTAGTCTAGTCTATATTAAAATTAACTATTTCCATGAGGAAAAGAATGTAGTGGAGGAAATCTTTGTTTCAGCTTTGCACTTAACACGTTGTGAACATTCTGTGAGCAACACTTTGTGAAACTGGAAAACTCCTAAATGTCCGTCAAGGTTTAACACATCAAGGTAAATCCAAAGAATAGAACAGTATGTAGAAAAAATCATGACACACATGAATATTCATTGGCATTGGAAAGATATTCCTAAAATATTATAAAGTAAAAAAAAGAGGAGGAGGGGTGCCTGGGTGGCTCAGTCAGTTAAGTGTCTGACTCTTGATTTTGGCTCAGCTCATGATCTCAGGTTCCTGGGATCGAGCCTTGTGTCAGGCTCCACGCTGAGCATAGACCTTGCCTGAGATTCTCTCTCTCTCCATCTCCCTCTGCCCTTCCCTTGCTCTCTCTTTCACTCTCTCTCTCTCTTTAAAATAAAAAAAAAAATTTTTTTTAAGAGAGGGAAAGAAAAGAAATACATTTTTTATTTCTATCTTTAAAAATATCCAGAAATAAGTATTAACTAGGTTAGTATCTAAGGGGCTGGAATTATGAGTGGATTTCATATTATTTTTAGTTTCTAATTTTTCATCAGTAAAATATATTAATAATAAAGTTAATTAAATGGAAAGAACAGGGGCATCTGGGTGGCTCAGTCGGTTAAGCATTTGACTCTTGATTTCGGCTCAGGTCATGATCTCACAGTTTGTGAGTTCGAGCCCGGCATTGGGCTTGCACTGATGGTGCGGAGCCTGCTGGGGATTCTCTCTCTCTCATTCTCTCTCTCTCTCTCTCTATCTTTCTCTTTGCCCTTACCCTCCTCATGCTTGATCTCTGTCTCAAAAAAAATGAACTTAAAAAAATTAAATTAAATTAAATTAAATGGAAAGAACAGAAAATATTAAGAATATAACCTGAGCAATTCTTACGCCCAGCATGAAGGGTATCTGGAGCCAGGCTGTGTGGCCGGAGAAGGTGTGGGACAAGAGAAGACGGCGTGGGACGATGCTGGCTCACTGGGGAACCGATGTGAGGAAAGGGGAGGAGTGCTAGGCAGATAACTACTGAGAAAGTGAACATTCACTAGGGCATCTTCAGAAAGTTAGAAATGTACCCCCAAGATCTTCAATAGTTCATCAAAAACCTACCATCTGTGAATTTACTGAAATTTTTAAACTATTATGTTTTGGATGAACAAGTGTTATAATTTTAAAAATATAAACAAAGGAAGCATTTCTTTTAGACTCAAACAAATAATACTATGTCGGATGCCAAACTTCTGTACAAAGAATTAAAGCACATATACCCTTATTCTAAAATTGCCTGCTTTAAGGCCTCATGGTTGCTTTTCTTTGGTGGCTGTATTCTAGAGTAGCCGTCACAGGACCAGAAGGTGAATCGTGAATGATAAGAGGTTCTCTATATGGGCCATAAAGATTCCCTGTTCTCTCACCTGGGATACTGTAATAAATGTAATACATAACTGCCTCCCCAAAATGTAGTTCTGTGTCTTCCGTAAAAAGCAAAATAGGAAAAGGGAGCAGTGCGTAGGGGAGAATCCAGTCCACGTGAAATCAACAGGGAGGTCTTTCACGTAAGAGATGGCATTTGTATTGACCCAAAAGGGCAGATGTGATTTACAAAGGGGACGGGGACGAGAAGGAAATGCAGAGAAAGCAAAGGCGGGGGCTGCTCACGGTTCGTAGGAATGCGAGGCTTGGAAGATGGCACCCAGTTCCGTCCCTGACCAGCTACGCACTTCCGGGTAAGCCGGTCAGTCAGTTGTCATGCGCCTAAGTTTATTTCCCTGGGATGACTGTCGGGTTTGGGGAATTATGTTACAGTTACAGGTTTACATATATCCCCTATTGCCATCATCTTCAGAGTCCTCGGTAGTTTAAAAATTGAGGGGAGCTGCAATGCACACAGGGTCCACTAGATGGCAACACGTGGCTTTGTAGATGAAGGTCTTTCTCGCAGGAATGGAAGAAGTGGAATCAAACGAGAGCGAGCGTGGTTAAGGTTCTCCAGAAAACACAGAGAGAAGACATTGATGATCCTCATACTGAGCTCACTGTTGAGATTTACAACAAAGAGAAAGCGGATGTTTTTAATCCCTTTTGTTTTAGACCCACAGGTAGTAAAGGGTCAGTGTTGGCACATTCTGCCAGGGTGACTTATTTCCTAACAGTGAACTAAACACAGAATTATTCACATGGGGTCCAATTCTGAACTGAGCCAACCCAAAACCCAAAGACCCTCACCCTCAGTCAAGTGTACCCAGTCAATCATCCATAAACGTTTTCATCACAAAGAGCCCACAGAACCCATCGTACGCCTCCAATAAACAGGAAAAGGAAAACAGTTCTATTTCCTTTGCAGCTTGATAACATTTTTTAAAATGGTGTCGTTATCATTGTTTATAGTAAAAGTAAACCGTCCTTATTTTTAGAGTTATGACTATTCACAAAATTGTAAGAAAGGAAATTAAAATCATCTTCAAGCAATAACAATGTTAATCTGTTTCTGCCAAACCATTTTTTGTCAACAGAAAAGAAATACAGATGCATCTCTATACTTTTTCTAATTTAAAAATATTGTGGCATCTTTCCATATTAATAAAAATATTATTATACTAATGATCACTGGCACCCAATCTTCGTAATCACTAGCAACATACTCTGACTGAAATGTCTGGCCGTTCTTGACAACACTATGCTTTGTGAAGTCGACAGAAATGGGATCATGGAAAAATGGGTAATAATTAGAGAGGGACCCAAGTAGAGAAGCTAAGGAAGACAGAGCATAACAGAACCTCACAAATGAGCTGATGAAAAATACATCCCAGAAAAATGTGGCTGGAATGAGGCAATGACCTGAAAACAGGGAATAATCTATGACCTCTTTGAAAAATCACATAGGTGATGAGAAGAGAAGGCCAGCAAAAGAAAGTACAAAGTAATGCCAAGACCAAAGTTGAAGTGAGTTGAGACAAAATGGCAGATATGGGAAGAAGACACTTTGTAGTTGTTGAGATACTGTGAGATCCTCGTCAAAGGGGGAACAGAAAAAACTCTTCAAGTAAGTACAGTACCAGGAGGAAACAGCTGAAAATAAGAAAACAGCTGTCTTCAAGTCAAAAATGGACAACACGCCCCGTAAGAAATGATCAAGAAGGTATATCCTTATGAAATTACTGGACTCAAAGATAAACAGACACAAAAGATGTTCTTCTGAAATAAAGTCTCTCTGAAAGGTTAGAAGTAAAAATGTTGAGCCAGACACATGATAACCAAAGAATGAGCATCTCATTTATTGGTCAAGGTTGACGTGAAGGCAAAATAAAATTAAAATGAGACTAAAGAGAGACCTTTTTAAGTTAGAGAGTATCATTGTAGTCAAGATACTTTATGAATCAAATAATACGGTATCAGAAGATCACAAAGCAAAAATTGCAGAAAAAAATTAATAGCCATAGCCCCAGGAAAGACAGAAAGAAACAAAATAATAGTAGAATTAAGGTATCTCTCACCCCCACACAGTTCCAACATTCAAAAAAATAAGCACGCAGCAGATCTAAATAAAATTATCAATTCGCAGACCCTCCAAGATCTTTAGGGTCAGTCCACGCCATGACTTCGTGTTGTATACGTCACCATTTACAAATATGGACAACTGCTTTCAAAATGCAATGTTAAAGGGTCTCCCCTCACATACAAAAATAGGTAGCTTTTAAAAACAGGAACATGCAGGGGCGCCCGGGTGGCTCGGTCGGTTGAGCGTCCGACTTCGGCTCAGGTCGCCATCTCACAGTCCGCGAGTTCAAGCCCCGCGTCGGGCTCTGCGCTGACGGCTCGGAGCCCGGAGCCTGTTTCCGACTCTGCGTCTCCCTCTCTCTCTGCCCCTCCCCCGTTCATGCTCTGTCTCTCTCTGCCTCAAAAATAAATAAACGTTAAAAAAAATTAAAAACAAAATAAAAACAGGAACATGCAATTTACAGCACAACCAAATGTAATGACCAACAGCTGTGTTTCAGGAAAGTGTTACAGTATGTTATTTACCAGTCTCCAAATCAGCCCACCTGTTACAGACTCCATAGCAAGAAGTCCTCCTACGTTACAGCGACAATAGAACAGCAGAGCAGAGGTAGGCCTGTGAAAGAGATCCTTGAAATTGGTTTTGTGCCCTTAGCTGTCTGGCAAGCCTTCCAGTCCCTTCTATGTTGTCATCTCAGACTGTGCTGGAGAAGGCCCTACGTTGTTACCACGCGGTGGACCTGCTATTCGGGAAAAATACACTGCTTTCAAGTGTAATAAGCAGCGATGTTCTTCCGTGGAGAACAATTCCCATAACGGCTCCAAAAATAAGATCTACAAACCGTATTTATTACCAGTTTTCGTGCTAATAGGGACATAAAAGGCTGTTCCTCAGTTAAATCCAAGGTCAACTTTAGTCCTACGAGAAAGTCAAAAGCTATAGGCACGACCATATCCACCACCATCCCACGGCCCTGAAGCCCCGCCCACACTGCTATAACCCACGGGCTTCAAAGCAAGATGACGTAACTTCTAGAAGTCAGTGGCTCTGATGAGTCAGGTCCGGTCACACATGACGGAAAAGACGAGGAAAATCAGCAAAACCTGTTATACACGGAAGCAAAGCAGGACCACAGAAGGGCTTTTCTTAAGGATCCAGGGAATAGGGAAATCAACAGAGACACAGAGTAGATTCTTGTTTGCTCGGGGCTGGGATGGAAACGGAGACAGAGGGAAGGTGGTGAATGCTTTAGGACTTCGGGTTTCTTTCCAAGGTGATGAAAATGGGGTAACAGTCGCATATATCGGGGAGTATACCAAATACTACTGACGCATACACTCTAAATAAGTGAACTGTATGGTATGTGAATTATACCTCAAGCCTGTTTTTAAAAAAAAAGGAGGGGAGAAGCCGGGTAAAGAAAAAGTGAACCGACAAGTCCCGAGCAGGGAAGAACTCAGTAGCACTCAGGATCCATCCAAGACGAGGCTTGCCAGAAGGTTGACGTAATCAATTCTTGAATCAGAAAAGCCTTCCTTTCCCCCACGAGGGCCACAAAGAGACTGCTCTTCATTTAGGCCAACCTACATTCATGTCCATCAAAAATATTTACTTCTTAGAGGCAAGGGCAATAACAACAATGTTCAACCTCCAACTGGTTAAAGAACAATCCTCTGGGTGTCAGTCTGACCTAGACCAATGTCACGAGCAAGTCCATGGTATCAGTTTTTAAAACATGCAGAGCAACAGAATCCATAACACACCCTCTGCTAAGCCAGTTTTAACCGAACTCATGCCCTGTGAGAGGAACTCCAGTCTCTCGGGCGAATGGCGCAGGCCGGGACTCACAGTTTGCGATGTCACCTTGGAGCTGCAGAATCTGCGGAACCGGCATCGTGAGGACAACGATGTCAAACCGCTCAGGGGAACCTGTTTCCTTGGACACTTCCCACTTGTCATTTCTCAGGTTGATCTGGGTCACACGGTGTCGGAAGGAGACCTCGGCACCTGTTCCGAAAGCGAAGTCATGTTCACATAATCAGGATTGCCGTGCGAACGAGGACGCCGGGAAGAACCACAAACTGAATCCACTCAGGTGAACGAAACAGTGAAGTCTGTCGTCTACGGCCCCTGGGGCTCACTTTCTTTCTCATCCAGTAGGATTCCTCTCCTTCTCGCACCCTTGGACCTCCGGGTCCATGGTTGCTCTGGGGGGTGAGGGGAAGGGGGGAAACTACTGCTACAATCAATAATAATAACCACAGCTGTCTTTTATTAGTTGGTGGAAAACCTTTATCAAGAAGAATTGGAATTAAGAGAAATACAATCTAGAATGGCCAGTCAACTCATTTTCCTTCTTTGCATTTATCACCGAGGTATTTTCTTAATTATTTGAGTAGTTATTTGGTTATTATTCCCTTCCCTATTAAAATGTGAGCCCATGAGCAACGAATTACGCCTGTTTTGTTTCCACAAATACCACATCGCATACACAGGATAGCACTCGGCACATTCTATTTAATCAGTACCTGTTGAAGAGAACGAAACATGAACCATAAACCAAAAGGTAAGAAAATACAATTGGATCAATAAGCCTCCTTGGGACACACGCAGTTACCTCACATTTCAATTTTCAGAAAACTTTGATTTAAAAACGACTTTACTTTTTTTTTTTTAATTTCTTTAAGCTTATTTATTTACTTAGAGAGAGAGTTGGGGGGGCGGGTAGAGAGAGAGAGAGAGAGAGAGAGAGAGAGAGAGAGAATCCCAAGCAGGCTCCACCCAGTCTGCACAGAGCCCAATGTGGTGCTCAAACCCACGAACAATGAGATGAGCTGAAGTTGGATGCGTAACCAAATGAGCCACCCAGGCGCTCCTACTTTTTTTTTTAATGTGTATTTATTTTGAGAGAGACAGAGCGCAAGCAGGGGAGGGGCAGAGTGAGAGAGGGAGAGAGAGAATCCCAAGCAGGCTCTGCACTGTCAGCGCAGAGCCCGACTCGGGGCTCGATCTCATGAACCGTGACATCGTGACCTGAGCAGAAATTGAGAGCAGGATGCTTAACCGACTGAGCCACCCAGGTGCCCCCAAAACAAGTCCACTTTTCATGCAGCCTCAGGAACAGAAAAAAAAAAAAGTGAAGAAAGAACAAAACAGAAAAGCTCACTGAAAGTCCTGTCCATCGTTACCTGCCACACCTCAGGCTCCCAGCTGCTCAAACACAGGCTTACATCCAACCTGGGCCACGAGGCTTCCCTCCTGTGGCTGCTCTGGCTCAGTGTGAGCCCCCTCATCTGTGAGGTCCCTCCACCATCAGTGCCTTGACCATTCCTTCCGACTGATTCAAAACATCCGCATGTTTTAGGTACGTGGGATCTATCCCAGGGGTCAATCTCTTTGAGGCAATTAACACCATTCCATTAGCAGATTAGAGCAAGGGCTTGTAAACTGCCTCCGACCTGCCTGAGGGTTTGTCCAAGGCCCCAGCCTGGGGAAGGTGCAGGTAACTGGGGCGTCCGACTCACAAACACCGTCTCCACTCCTGCCAGAGCAGCTCTGCTTAGCTTGCTTCTGTTTATTTAGGATGTCCCACCCCGGCCAGGTCACCTTGCTCGCCTCACTCTAGTCCTGGCCCTGATCTGGACCTCAAGTAGGCCTAGTAATTGTATATGTTCTATGCTGTTGTGTTTTCCCATGATGTTCCCTTTGAAAAGAGCATCACGTGCTTATCGGTGATGTGTATTTAAGGGCTCATTGGTAGGTGTGTGTATTTAAGGGGTTAGATACTGGCTTTAGAGATTTGAAGCCATCCGAAAGCATCATCTGTGCTATTCAGCATTATCCATATCCTAAAGCATACAGATAACTTCCCCGGAAGTCGGCTCCAATCTAAGCTACTACTGACTGGTTCGTCCAACAGCTGGCGGGCTCGTAAGCCTAACCGATTCCTAACTGTAGAGTAGTTTTGGAATCTCTTGGCAATTTGGGTTCTTCTGCACTGAGGGCAGACAAAGGTCGGCCTCATTAGAGTAGCTTATTTTCTGAACCAGCATTGGTCAAGAGACTGCTATGTACCTGGCCTGTTATTTGCTTGGATTGACAATGAGTGCGTATATTCAATAGTGGGTATACTACAACGTGGGTACTATTACTACTCTTATTTCTCCAATGAAAGAACCAGGGTATTGATTTTTAGACGTTCCCATTACTACATAACTAGGAAGGGGTGGCAGAACATTAATTTGAATCCAGATCATTCTGATTCCAGAATCTCTCCCAACTTCGTTGTGGAATCACTAAAACTTTTGTGGACCATTTAGAGGACAGAGAGCTTTAAAGAAGCTTAAAGGGATATAACTGTAAATTTTAAAATGGTATAGATAATGTCTATAAATACTATAATAACAGTTCTGGGTAGAGAGGGGAAAAGATTCCTGAAATATGACAAAGGTAATATTAAAATAAACAAAGAAAAAGTTTATATACACTCAAATTATGTAAACCTTGAACTCAATTATATCAACATTTGTTTTTATTTATTTTTTTAATGTTTATTCATTTTTTGAGAGACAGAGACAGAGCATGAGCAGGGGAGGAGCAGAGAGAGGGAGATACAGAATCTGAAGCAGGCTCCATCCAGGCTCTGAGCTGTCAGCGCAGAGCCTGACGCGGGGCTCAAATTCATGAACCGTGAGATCATGACCTGAGCCGAAGTCAGAGGCTTAACCGACTGAGCCACCCAGGCGCCCCTCAAAATTCATTTTTAAAGAAAGCGTCTGACTCTTGATTTTGGCTCAGGTCATGACCTCACGGTTTGCGGGCTGGAGCCTTGCACTGGACTCTGTGCTGACAGTGTGAAGCCGCTTGGGATTCTCTTTCTCTCCCTCTCTTTCTCTGCCCTTCCACCACTGGCTCTCTCTCTCTCTCTCAAAATAAATAAAAACAAAAAATTAAATTAAAAAAATTAAAAGCAGAAAGTAGGTCACGAGATGGGCTTATTATTGACAGATATAATGACATTTTTCCTGCTATTTTACTGTATTTTCCAAGCTTTCTACCAGTAGTGCACAATCTAAAAAAAAAAAAAAAAATATTACTTCTTGGGGGCGCCCAAGTGGCTCGGTTGGTTAAATGACTGACTCCCGATTTCGGCTCGGATCATGATCTCATAGCCTCTTGGGATTCTCTCTCTCTCTCTCTCTTTCTGCTCCTCCTCACCCTCTCTCTTCTCATAATAAATAAACTTTAAAAAAAATAAAAATTACTTTTTGAAGTAAATAGTGTTTTATATAGTGAGAGAAAAAAATCTACAAGACTCACTGTCACAACAGGCTGTACAAATTGAAAATAGAAACAGGTCTTTACGAAGAACTAGTTAAATGAGAACTGACAGTCACCTAATGCATATCACTGTATTAAATATATTTAACAACACCTCCAGTATACATATGCACCTGTACGTATACAGAAATAGATACAGACACAGAAACCTATCATGGTATAGATCATGACACTTACTAGGTACAAGGGAATATCCATGCCCCCAAGAGCCGGCCCCATGGTCAGCGGGTTCCGATACGAGACGAAAGCATCCTTAGCCCACTTCCTACCTCAGGGAACACCTCTTCCCCTAATCCCTATACTTGTGGTCATTGCAACTATTAGCCTCTTCATCCCACCAGGTGCTCTGACCTTACGACTCACAGCAGGTTACCTGTTAATTCACTTAATGAGGAGCTACTCCAGCCCTAATACACGTCAGCACCTCTGTCGCCCTCATTGCCTTCGTTATTCGTGTCTTACTAACAATTCTCGAATTTGCTGTGGCCCTCATTCAAGCCTATGTCTTTACCCTGTTAGTAAGTCTACACCTACAGGAGAGCACCTAACGAGCCACCAAACCCACGCATACCACATAGTTAACCCAAGCTCCACTCGCGGGAGCTCTTTCAGCCCTCCTGGTAACTTCAGGATTGGCGATATGATTTCACTTCAACTCAACATCCTTATTAACTGTAGGGTTGACAACCAACCTGCCAACTATATACCCCGATGACAAGATATTGTCCGAGAAAGCACGTTTCAAGGCCACCACACACCTATTGCTCAAAAGGGCCTGCGGGAGGGAGTAATTCTCTTCATCATTTCAGAAGTATTTTTCTTCGCAGGCTTCTTCACAGCCTTTTACCACTCAAGCCTTGCCCCGACTCCGGAGTCGGTGGGCTGCTGACCACCCACAGGTGTTACTCCTCTCAACCCCCTAAAACTCCCAAGACTCAACACCTCCGTACTATTAGCCTTCGGAGAGTCAATCGCTTGAGCCAGAGTACCCATCCAGGGTACCACGGATAGTGACGACTACGTTATAGATCTGATCCTCTCCTAGTAGAGTGCTGGGTGGGCCAAGTTCAGCTCGAATTAGAAGTCTAAGGGCGGTTCCTACTACGCCAGCTCAGGCACCAGTTAGGAGATACAGAGTGCCGACATCTTTGCGGTTAGTAGAAAATGGCGGTTTATGAACATAAGTAAAATGGCTGAGTAAAGCATTAGACTGGAAATCTAAGAACAGAGGTTGAAGCCCTCTTCTGGCCAAGCTCTGTGGTGAAATATCACACTGAATTGCAAATTCAAAGAAACAGCTTCAACGCTGCCTGGGCTTCTCCCGCCTTTTATTCCTAGATGGTGGGGAAGTAGATTGATTAGGGTATTTAGCTGTTAACTAAAATTTCGTGGGATGGAAACCCCCCAATCTAGTCAGGACTTAGCTTCATTAACGTGTTTGATTCGCAATCAATTGATGTAAGATAGATTCTCGCAGTCCTTAGAGTTAAGTGTGCAGGACTTACATGGCTATGACGCACTTAGGGCTTTAAAGGCTCTTGGTCTGTTTTAACCTAAACTCCTAATCCAGGATGGATAATACTGGTGTGAGTGGGAGTAGTATGGTGGAGGTTACGATGGGAGGGGGTATAGAAAAGTATAGGTTGAATAATGTTATGAGGCTAGTCGTGTAGGTATGATAATTATCTCATTTTTTGTTAATTCTTGGATGATTATTCATTTGGGGATGAATCCCGAGAGTGGCGGAAGGCCCCCTAGAGATAGTATTAGCATCAGCATGAGGTGGTTAGGGGTGTTTTATTTCATGTTTGTGACAGGGATAATGTTGGTGTAGCAGGGCTGTGTATGAATAGTATAAAGGTGGCGAGTGTTATAATGATATAGTTAGGTTTTGAATTGTTGCTGTAGGATTATATGGTATGATAGCTGCGGCATGCGCATGATAGCATGATGGAACAGCCATGGTAACTGTCACTGCCATGCATGCCCATGATGTGTGCCACATTCTATGTGAGCCGCAGGTAATTAAATATAACCTCTTTTCCCAAGACCTTCCAAAGCAAAATTGGAAGACAAAACATACATTCCCCTAACACCTACCAAAATAAGGATGTAGGCACTGTGTATTCAAGAACTGTCTCTTTGCCAGAACATCAGCTGTAAGAGGGCAAGGACTTTGGTTCATGTATCATTAACGCCTAAAACAGTGCCTGGCATATAGTAACTACTCAATAAGTCTATATTGAATGGATATATGACATGCATGGATGGGTAGATATATAATACGGTTAGTGAGTACCTGAGGATTTCAGTAAATATGCACTTGTAGATTGGGCCAAATCACAACAGAAATGAGATTTTTAAAGTTATAGGGTATATGAAGCTGATGGAGACATTCTATAAAATATCCAATGGTATCATAATCTGCAGTGGTTAATTTTATGCATTAACTTGGGTCACAGAGTGCCCAGATATTTGGTCAAACATTATCCTGGGTCTGTCTATGAGGGTGTTTTTTGGATGAGATTAACATTTAAGTTGGTAGACAGAGTAAAGCCGATTACCCTCCCTACTTAACACAGATGAGTCTTATCCAATCAGCCAAAGGCTTGAATAAAACAAAAAGCCTGACCCTCCTGACAGTGAAGAAGAATTCTTCCCGCCTGACCGCTTTCAACCTGGAACAAGGGTTTGGAGGGTTTTCTTCCCCTGTACTTGCACTTGAACTGAAAAGTCAGCTCCTCCTGGGTCTGGAGGCTGCTAGCCTTCAGACTGGAATTGTACCATTACGTCTCTTGGTTCTCAGCCTTCAGACTGGAACGAAACCGTTGGCTTCCCTGGGTCTCCAGCCTGCCAACTCATCCGGAAAATCTTGACATTTGTCAGCCTCCATAATCACATAAACCAATTCTTTATAATAAGTCATATATATATACATATATATATCCTAGTATATATATCCAATGTATTCTAGTATGTGTGTATATATATATATATATATATATATATATACACACACACACACATATATATATACACACATGTATACGTATCCTATTTTGTCTATCTCCTATTTGTTCTGTTTCTCTGGAAAATCCTGAGTAATACATGACCACAGACTGAATCCTAGATGGAGAAATGGTCTAACCAGAATGGTATTTACTATGTTCTCATATTGTATATTCAATCTCACTGATCTCTCCCTTGCCTGGGATAGTTCTCAATAACTAATATTTGATGAGGATCAAAACAATAATTATCCTAGAAATAGCTTATGAAACAAAAATTCTCAGCACCTTTCTTCAGTGATCTTGAATTGGGCATTTTATTTAATGATGACTCATCAAGAAACCTACTTCTGTTTAAGAAAAAAATCATTTGTCATCCAAGATCATTTATCATCATTTTTGAAAAGGTCATTTTCAAAAAAAAAAACAAAGGTCATTTTCAAAACATTCATAAAATACATAAGGAACAAATGAACATCCTAATAGAAAAGAGTCAAAGGTTATAAATAAATTCAAAGGAAAAAAATGCAAAGAGCTGGTTAAAACAACTCACTCATTAAGTAAATGCAAATCAAAACACAAAAATATACTATCTTTAACCTGTCACATTGGCAAAACCCAAAAATCTCCATAATATCAAGATGTAATGTCCCATTCACCGTTGAAGATGAGATGCTCTTTAAGAGGAAAAGATAGCATTACAAATACACGTTATGGGGTGCCTGGGTGGCTCAGTCGGTTAAGCATCCAATTTTGGCTCAGATCAGGATCTCATGGTTCATGAGTTCGAGCCCCTAGTCAGACTCTGCGCTGACAGCAGGGAGTCTGCTTCAGATTCTCTGTCTCCCTCTCTCTCTGCTCCTCCCCTGCTTTCTCTCTCTCTCTCAAAAAACAAACAAACAAAAAAAATGCACATTACCATTTGACAGCTATCGTACTGTTAGAAACTGGTCCTACAGATATGCTTACAAAAGTGCATCAGGGTCAGATAATGCACCAACATTGGTATTAGCAAAACCCAAAACAACCTGTCACCCCCCCAAATATTTACCTAAATATTTACCAGAAAGTTAATAGCTAAACAATATATTCATTTATTTATTTATACATAAATAATGTAATACTGAACAGGCATTGAAAAGAACGAAGCATACTGAATTTGTTGATATGAAAATAGACCTAAGATATGATTCTGTCCATGACGATGTGTTAAGATTCTCCAGAGAAACAGAACCAATAGGAGGTAGATAGATAGAAAATGAGGGCGGGTGGGGGCGGGGGGGGTGATTTATTATAAACAGACCAAACAACTTGTAGAATGGTTTATGTAAAATAATCCTGTGTGCATATCTTAAAAAGAGCAAACATAAACACGCATGAATAAATACATAAAGATAGTCATATAAGATCAATAGATACATAAACATTTTTCTGGAAGTATATATTGAAAACTATTATCAGGAATTACTTTAGGAAGAGAAAATTAGCCGTTGAGCAGTGAATAGGAGAACACGTATTTTATGACTTTCTTTATAGTATTAATATTTAACTATATATATAACTTTTATTTGTAAATGCTAATTCTAAAAGAAGGCAGAGAAAACCTTATCCGCACCTGATTCTTCCAGGTAATGCTTAACGATTGAAGAAAGTCCTTGAGGTGCCACAAAGTTACAGTCTCCTTCTTTCATTACCATCCCTTCAATTGGAGAGGTCAGAGGTTTCAAAATGCCGTGAGCTAACAGTTCATCATAAAAACTGAAATAAATCAACATATATAATTACATACCGTAATTAGTTAGCTTAAAAATACTATATAGTCTCGTCCAAGAATTCTTAGAGATTATCATTCTAAATAACAACTAGAAATCTTGATATGATCAACTGAATACATGTTTCGTGTTGATAAAACATAGCTCAGGGCGGGCCTGGCTGGCTCCGTCGGTGGAACATGCAACTCTTGATCTCTGGGTCGTGAGTTCAAGCCCCTTTTTGGGCACAGAGCTTACTTAAAAAAATAATAATAAAACAGAATTCAAGTGACGAACAGCAACGTTTGGAGAATCCATAAATCTTCTGCTGACATTAGCAGAAGGCCCATTTTCTTGCATATTTCAAAATTAAAGTCAGTGAAGAAGGTAAACAGAAAGGCAGGCAGGGCACCAATCCTGAATTTGGTGCAGACTGCCTGGTGTCACAGCCAGCCTCCCTCTTCCTCAACCCTGACTCGTTCAAGCACATTTACTGAGCCCCCGTGGGGTAAGGGCTCCTCGGGGCCTTCTCAATAACCCTGGGAGACCTGTATCCCAGCTTATCCACTTCACTCAGGTTCACGTCTTCCTGCTACCACCACCGACAGCGACAATATTGTCCTGCCCTCACTATACTTTATTACAAGAGGCAGAGTTAAAAATGGATGATCTCAACATGTTTACATCATACACTCAGTAAGAAGGATTCCACCCCTTGCAACTAACTCACCTTTGGTGTTTTTTAGCATAATGGGGAGTGCGGGTGATGTACTGGGCTCCCAAGTCAACGGTGCTCTGTGGATTGCAAGGACTCCGGGCCGTAGCCATTCTCCCCCCTTGAATGAATCCACAGGAAACGTCTTAGTGCATCAGAATGAACCTCCTGCGATTCACGCTGTTCAGCTCAGGTCGGGCCGAACAGATCATAGCCGTATTTTAAAAGACCTTTTGATGTTTGTTTTTGTTTCAGTTTTAGGCTCTGCAACCTACCCTGGTCAGGAAGCAGTCCAGAGGCAATTTGGTCACCGTGAGGCCCTTTCTCAAAGAGGGCACAAGAATGGGGCGGCAAGCGTTGTTCAGCTCGGCGCCGGGAGCACGGACTCCCATGTTTCATTAAAGAACGGATGAATGGATCAAATAAAACGACACAACGAATGACATGTCAGGATGCATCAGTCAAGGAATGCTTTCACTCTTGCACTCAGGTTTCATGAGAAAACAAGGATTCTGTAAAGTAGGTCTTCGTAAAGTCCTGGCCAACGGGCACTTCGGGATCCTCGAAGCGGGGAGAAGGCCACGAAGGCACCAGCAGGCCGCGATGTAAGCCCACGTATTGGCCAAGACCCCAGGCCCAAGCGTTGCAAAGGGCCAGAGCTC
This sequence comes from Acinonyx jubatus, assembly GCF_027475565.1. Lineage (NCBI taxonomy): Eukaryota > Metazoa > Chordata > Mammalia > Carnivora > Felidae > Acinonyx > Acinonyx jubatus. The sequence continues at coordinate 11,186,519 of NC_069393.1, read as the reverse complement.
CCCCGGGCTCCTCCCTTTCTCCCTCCCGGGGCTCCTCCCGCTCCTCCCGCTCCTCCCTTCCTTCCCCCTCCCTCTCTCCTTCCGGGGCCCGGGGCTCCTCCCGCTCCTCTCACTCCTCCCTCCCCCCCACCCCTCCTCTCCCTCCTCCCGCTTCGCCGGTTCCCCTCGCTCCTCCTGCCGGGGGACCCCTCCCGCTCCCCGACACCACCCCCCACCGCGCCAGGGTCACAGCCACCCCCCCCCCCCCCGCGTCGGGCCCTGGGGGCGGGGTGGGGGGGGGGGTAGGGCTGAGGCCCTGGTCACGTGGCCGGGCGCGCACTGCGCATGCCGCTGCCGGGACCCGCCGGCCGCGGCCGCCACTGGATTTTCTCACCGACTCCCCCAGGGGGGCCGCTCGCCGCTTCGGAACCCCGGGCCGGCGGCGGCCTCCTTGCCCCGGTTTCGGCCGCCGGACGACCCACCTGAGTCCCCGGCCTCTTCCCACACCGTGAGGTGCACAGGCCGGGGCGTCTCTTTCCTCAGCAGCGCCGCGCACAGGCTGCCCGTCAGCCCGGCGCCCACGATGAGCACCCGCGCCATGTCCGCACCCCGCTCCGCGCTCCGGGCCCGCCCCGCCCGCGAGCAGCCCCGCGGCCGGCCTGCAGGGGGCAGGCGCGAGGCGAGCGGCCCGCCGGGCTGGGGGGCGGGAGCCGGCGCTCCGGGGACGAGCGGTGCTGGGGGGGGGGGGGGGGGGGGGGGGGGGCTTGCGGGACGGCGCGCGCACCTGCCCACCCCCCCCCCCTTCCGCGACTGGAGCCGCAGCTGAGCCCCGGTCCCCGTGCGCGCCCCTGCCGGCGTGACACTGCGGTCTTGAGGGGAGGAGGGGGACCCGCACCAGCGGTGCCCCGAAGGATGTCGGAATCCTGGGACGGTTCTAATAAGATTGGCCTCCGGGCTCTGTGTGTGTTACCTCAGCTCGAGCCTCAGTTTCTCCATCTGGGGAATGGGGACACTAGTGTCTTCGTTTCAGATCTGTGACGATTACAGATGTGTGATTGACCAGAAAACGTGAGATCGCTCCGCTCTTCAGTAAATGTTTTTATGCCGGAACACATTCCGATATCCTGTGGGATGCAGAGATGGACAGGACAGGGTTCATGCCTTTATCGCTGATCTGTTTCCTCCCAACATTGTCCTGGAAATTCTCGGTGAGAACGACCAACTATTAAAACATAAAGAATTAAGTTACAGTGGATTGCAGATAAATTATCACCTGGAAAACTACAGAAACTGAATAGCTATGAGAAGTGGTAAGAAAGTTGACCATGGTAGTCAATTACAATGAAAACATTTAAAAATTGGAAGGTTTACTTTATGTAAAAATTATGTCATAAAAAATTACCATATGTCATTGGTGATGGATCGGTACATACGTCAGATAAAAGACGAACTAGATGAAAATATAGATGAATATATATAGTCTGTAAGAAGACCTACATAAAAATAAAAGATGGAACTGAACAGGAAAACCATACATGATTATTTACAACTTGTATGTCCAAAATGCACAAGACAAAATACAAGTAGCAAATTTGGCGGCAGGTATGAAAGACGAAAGCTAAATATCCTTATATAAAATCTTAAAGACACAATTAAATGACAAAATCCAAAACGAAAATGTGCAGATTCAATTTTTGAATAGAAAGAAATAAGTCCAATAAACAGCTTAGAAGGTTGAACTTCCCTATATTCGGATAAAAATTAAAATGCAATACCCAAAAAAGCCCAAAAAATGTGATATCGTTTTTCATTTTTGGGGAATTGCTTTTTAAAAGGTTATGTGCCTGCATTTGGCTGGAATGTAGCAGAACGCACTTTAATGCAGTAGTGATGGAGGTGCGATGGCTAAGTTGACCGGAGCAGCGTTTGATCGTATATCAAAAGCCCTAAAACTGTCCTTTAAATGAGAGATACCAGATGTAGACATTTATCTTAGGAAAATAGCATATAGCTGTACATTAGGATTTATGTAGAAACGTGTTTCCCTCAGTGCCATTAGAAACATTCCGGTAAACAATCAATGGGATGTGATTGATCAGATTATAGCTATCTGAACATTTGAATAAAGCTACTAAGAAAACACGGCTTAAACGTTGAAGGGTGTATGGGAAGAGTGCTCATCGTATCATGATGAAAGACTGCTTCGAAACCAGTAGAATCCCAGAGGATGGGAAACACACACAGAAACAAGGACATACGCAGTATTAAAGAAATAGGAGAGGAAGCAGATGTACTTATATTCTTCTGTTAATTTCAAATGTTTTATAGAAGCCATGTATTTATTCATTTATAGATCTCAGAACTGTGAGGCGCCCCGATGGCTCAGTCGGTTGAGCGTCCGACTTCGGCTCCGGTCACGATCTCACAGTTCGTGAGTTCGAGCCCCGCGTCGGGCTCTGTGCTGACAGCGCAGAGCCTGGAGCCTGTTTCAGAGTCTGTGTCTCCCTCTCTCTCTGCCCCTTCCCCGCTCGTGCTCTGTCTCTGTCAAAAATAAAATAAACATAAAAAAATTAAAAATAAAATCTCAGAATTGTCTGGAAAGGATATTTGAAATAACCTATGACAACGGGCCTCTGCCACCAGCATAATGTAAATACAGACACTGAGTTGACATGAGTCTACCCGAGGCTCCGCAGTGTCTCGCGATTGAGGGGAGGGCAGGTCCCCGTGGGTTTTTTGAGTCTGTTCCCCCCATTCTCACCATCTCCTCCTGCTTCCTCGTTTCTTGCACCATCAGGGCTCCAACCTCATGGTCATCTTCAATAACTTCTCCTCTCTCCTCTGGCTAAGTGTTAGTCTTCTGGTCTTTGACCTCTTCTCCTTTGTCTCTTAAATCCAACCCCACACCACTCTACACCAGAAAAATCCAACTTCCACCAGAAATACCAGAAATGGACTAAAGTGCCTGTCTTGCTACGTTCTCGTCATCTGTGCACATTTAGCATTTTGAAAAGCAATCACGGGCTCTTGGGTGGCTCATTCAGTTGAGAGTCTCACTCTTGATTTCGGCTCAGGTCGTGATCCCAGGGTCGTGGGATTGAGTCCCGCTTTGGGCTCTGCACTTGGGTGTGGAGCCTGCTTGAGATTCATTCTCTCTCTCTCTCTCTCCCCCGCATCTCCTTCTCCTGCTTGTACTCTCTCTCTCTAAAGTAAAAGAAAGAAAGAAAGAAATCACCAACAGATGACTGCATTGCTTAAATTCAAGCAACCGTTCATTCTTTTCTTTTTTTTAAAGAATTTTCTTTTTCTTTTCTTAAACTTTATTTGTGTTGAGAGCGTGAATGGGGGAGGGGCAGCGAAGGGGGGAGAAAGAGAATTCAAAGCCGGCTCTGCCTTACCAGCACAGAGCCCGATGTGGGGCTCCAGCACATGAAGCCCTGAGATCATGACCTGAGCTGAAACCAAGAATCAGACGCTTAACCCACTGAGCCACCGAGACGCCCCGAGCAACCATTACTTCTTAACAGGATTGTTCTAGTGGTTTTTTAAGCGGTCTCCCTGCGCCTAACCTGTATTCCGCACTGAGCTTCTGGATCAGTCACTACCATGCTCAAACAACTTTCAGTAGCTCTCAGTTTCATAGAGAATCCAGGTGAACTGCTTGGCATAAATGGTGTTCACTGATATTTCCCCAACCTATGTTTATATCTTATCTTCATAATCTTCATCTGTCCTGTGCTAGAGCGACACTGAATTATTTTATGTTCCCTGATTCCACCCTCCGGTTTTCCACGCATCTGTGAAAGTGGTAAACCTTTGCTTATGCGGTTCTGGAGTCTAAGCATACTTTTTTGACTTGTGTTTCCAGTTGCGAATTTGCATCAATCCCTCATTCTCTTATGCTTTTCTGCTATGATCAATAATATTTTCTTTAGAAAGTTATGGAGAGCTGGGGATTGTTATGACCGTTGAACAGAGGTAGCCACGGTGGCTTGTGATGTCTCATTACCTTAGTCTTCAGAGAGTGGGCTAGCCTCAGCCTCCACCCCCACCCTCCAGAATGGGTTGTATTAGCCCAGAGCTACAACTGTAGGGTTGTGGGTCCGTGGTCGGCTGCTGTTACTAGGGTATCTTTCTGGGAAATTTGGGAATGACTAAAGAAAGGAGGAGTGCAAAATAGCTAAAACGGATGTGTTTAAATTTAGTCTTGCTAGTCACCTTGAACTTTTATCTTCTTTCCTATTCCTGATGTTTCCTTATGCTCGTTTAAATCCCACTTAAGGGGTGCCTGGGTGGGTCAGTCGGTTAAACGTCTGACTTCAACTCAGGTCATGATCTCACAGTTCATGAGTTCGAGTCCCACATCGGGCTCTGCTGATAGCTCAGAGCCTGGAGCCTGCTTTGGACTTTGTCTCCCTCTCTGCCTCTCCCCCGCTTGCTGTCTCTCTCTCTCTTTCTCTGTCTCAAAAATAAACATTAAATAACTAAATAAATCCCACTTAAAGGTCACCTAAAAGAAGCCTTCTCTAACCATTTGACTTAAAACAACCACCTTGTGACTCTCTATTCCACTAACCTGTTTAATTTTCTTCCCATCACTTAATACTTTTAGAAATTTCCTTGCTTTTTTTACTCACTTCTTTATTGTTTACTTACTGGAATTTAAGCACCAAGAGAAACCTTGTCATAGTCAATTCAGTATCCTTGACAACTATAATCAAAGGTAGAATTCTCAGAAACAGAGTTCACTAACTGTTTGCCTGGAAGGTATACAAGTCTTTCAAGGATAATGCTCAAACTAAGACAGGCTGAATGGTAATTCAGTGGGGGCAATTTCAGTGTTGAAAATACTTTCTCAGGGAGTGCTTTTTTGTGGTATGGCTACAACAATAGAAAAGTATCATGCCATTCAGCAAAGGATATTTACCAGTGTGATGCACAGCTCGACCCGTTCTCACTTAACCGTATTATAGATGGCCTAAAATCAAGAGAGCCTCCTAGGGTTATTTGAAGATCAGGAGTTCAAGAGATTTCAATACAAGTCACTGACACAAATTTAACCAAAAAAAAAAAAAAAAAAAAAAATTGGACAAGGCTATTCAAAGTATCTAGAAAATAATTTTACAGAATCAAGGGAAGGGGGCTTAGAATTTTCCTTGGATTTAAGCTCATTATGAGTTAATATAAGAAAGCTGCCAAGACAAAAAATAAATATAAATGGATTATAGCTGCAGAGCAAGACAGGTGATAGTCCCACACTATTTAGACTAGCCAGATCACATTTAAAATACTGTGTTCAGGGCTGGAACCCAGATTTTAAGAGGATCATTCAGAAACTGGTATCATTCCAAAGAAAGGTGTGCAGGATGGTAAGCAAAGTTGGAATGAACTTATTTCAATAGGTAAGAAGGATGGAAATTTCTAGCCTGGAGAAAACTCCAGGAAAACATGAGAGTTATCTTCAAATATGGAAAAGATCTTAAGAGAGACACATAATTAGATATATCGGTATACTAAAATCAATTGACGAAACTATAAGGAAATAGATTCTGGCTTACCGCAAAGAACATATGTAAGGAATGAGTTTAAGTAGATACATCTAAAAATGGAACAAATTTCCTCAGGAAGTAGCTCTCCCAACTGGGGAAGCCTGCTAAACCTGGATGAGCACAAGAGGGGGGATATTGCAAAAGGAGTCGAAGCATTGGGTGAGACAGCAATCGGCAAACTGCACACACGCGTAAGTAAAGGCGGATTTTCTAAATGGTAGTCATAATTTTAAGGAAGTCGTTTTCCACATTCTCCACTGCTGAAAGTGCTTTCCGCTAATATATCTGTAAAAGCCTTTGTGGTCTAGCACATTCTCCTTTCCTACCATACGTTCACGATCACTGCTTGCTAATTTTACAAAAGAAATCTCAAGATTCACCCACCGCCATGAAACGTTAAAGAATTCTGAATTTAACTACATATTTACCTTACCAGTCAGTTTAATAGTTTCAAGTGATTTCCTGTTTCTTAGTATCATCCTTTCATCTCACTGCGAAGAAGCCCCTTTAATGGTTTTTACAACACCCATTTGGTGGTGATAAACTCCATTTTTCACTTGTCTGGCAAACTATGTTCCCTTCAATTTTGAAAGGCAACTTTGCTGTGTTGAATATTCTCGGTTGGTGGGTTTTTTTCTCTTCCTTCCTTCCTTCCTTCCTTCCTTCCTTTCCTTCCTTCCTTCCTTCCTTCCTTCCTTCCTTTCCTTCCTTTCCTTCCTTTCTTCCTTCCTTCCTTCCTTCCTTCCTTCCTTCCTTCCTTCCTTCCTTTCCTTCTTTCTTTCTTTCTTTCTTTCTTTCTTTCTTTCTTTCTTTCTTCTTTCTCTTTCTTTCAGCACTTTGAATATACATATCATGCCACTCCCTCTGACCTGCAAAGTCTCTGCTGAAAAATTTGCTGATAGTCTTATGGAAGTTCCATTGTAGATAACAAGTCATTTTCTCTTACTGTTTTAAGATTCTCTCCTTGTCTTCAACTCCAGACAATTTGATTATAATGTGCCTTGGTGTGGGTCTTTCGGGATTCATCTCCTTTGTAAGTTTCTTGGCTTCCTGGATCTGAATGCCTGTTTCTTTCCTTAGATTAGGTAAATTTACAGCTGTTATTATTATTACTATCATTATTATTTTAATAAGCTTTCTACCCGTTTCTCTCTTTATTCTCCTGGGAACTGTATAATGTGTATATTGGTCCATTTGTGAGTGTCCCATAAACCCTTCAACTGTCTTCAATCTTTTTCATTCTTTTTTCTTGTTGCTCCCCTGCTTAAGTGAATCCCACTGCTCTGTGATTAGTGAAGACTAATCTTTCACTCCACTTGATCTAGCCTGCTATTGAAACTCTCTACTGAATTTTTCAGTTCGGTCATTTTATTCTTCAGTTCTGTGATTTCTGTTTGGTACTTTTTAATAGTTTCTATCTCTTCGTTGAAATTCTCGCTTTGTTCATGCATTGTTCTCCTGATCGTGGGGAGGAGCTTTTATGACTGTTATTTGAACTCTCTATCAGGTTAAGTACTGATCCCCATTTCGGGAAGATCTGTTTCTGGAGTTTTATCTCTTTCTTTGGTTTGGAACACATCCCTGTTTCTTCATTTTCGTTGACTCTCTCTCTTGGTTCCTGTGCATCAGATGAGATAGTTATCTCTCCTAGTCTTGACAGAGTGGTCTCATTATAGGAGATGAACCTTGTCAGTCATCCCAGCCTACTCGTGAATGTCTTTTGCGATTACCCAACCCACCTTATTTGTTATTAGTGGCTCCGAGTAGTTGGAACTGTGCCCAGACCATCAGTGTCCTAAGAGCAGTCAGTGCCCCGATACAAGCCAGCCCATCAGGCCGCCACTGGAAAAGTATGTATTTAGGCCCCTTCTAGGGAGACACTTGTAGGTGGGCATTTTTGCTTGCTTCCTCTGCACTCAGCCTGTGTGTATGGGGGAGAAGACGGCTGCTCTTGACCCCATTAAGAACTTCTTTGTTTGCTACAGCCCTGCGGGATCTTTAAAGGTAAGCCCCATTTGTTATCAGAGCCAAGGAATCAGGGGCCGGTCCCCTCAAGAGGCAGCCACAAAATCTGGGGTGCTAGATGTGCTCCTGTTCCCTCCAGGGAGACACTGACAACTTGGAGTGGGCTAGAGAGAAAGGGTAGAGGAAGTGTCCGTAGGCTTCCGTGATCTCTGGGGAGGATGGCAGTCAGCCCCTAGATGTGTGCTAAATTGGAAGCCTGACCCTCCTGCGGCAGCGTTTGAAATAGACCTTTGTTAGGGAAAGACTGAGAGATGGGCCTTTTTTGCCTACTTCCTCTGTATCGAGCCCCAGGGCGGTCTATCTGGCAAATGCTCACACCGGCCCATACTGCTCCTTTATTTGCTATGGTCCTGGCGGTCTCAAGAATGCAAACTTTACTGGCTTTCTGACTTGGGTGTTGGGGGTGGGCATCGTTCGAGTGTGTGACTTAAAAGTTGGGGCCCTGGATGTGGTGTCCAAATCCTGTGATCCTCAGGCAGAAGCTGGGAGTTTGAGGACGCCCTCCCAGTTGTGTGGTGTTGTACGAGAGTGTGTCTCAGCCTTTCCCACCAGTTTCGATGTGGTGCCACGTCCTCCTTTGCCCAGTGTATAGTTGCTGCTCAGCTAGTTTCCGGATTTCTTTCAGCAAGAATTGATCCGTGTGTAGCTGTCCGTTCAGGGTGTCCGTGGGAGGAAGGGCACTTAGGAGCCTCGTATGTTGTCATCTTTAAAGATGGCGCAAGTCATTACGGATACGTAACTCAAGATTTCACAAAGTTAAGTGACATTGTTCAGCAAAAGTCCTTCCGTTCATGTCTATTAAGTGAGTATCTAAGCAGTTATACGTTTTCCCTAAGCACCGTTTTAATTACATCCTACACATTTAGAAACGATACAAAGAACCAGCTTTTGGTTTCATTGCCTTTTCTCTATTTTTCTTTCCTTTCTTTTCATTGATTCCTATTTTAATCATTATTATTGATTTCCTTCTGCTAATGTTAAGTTTAATTTGCTTTCTCCCCCTCTAGTTCCTTTAAGGTAAAACTTCAGTTGAACTGATTTTTCTTACCTTTCTTATTTTCTCGCATGAACGGTCATGGCTGTGAACTTTCTTCTAAATGCTGTTTAGGTGTAGCCCACAAATTTTGCTGTGTTGTATTTTCATTTTCAGTTCGTTCAAAACAGTTTTAAATTTTGCTCTTCTTTGACCTGCAGGTTATTTAGAAATGGGTTATTTAATTTCCAACTATTTGAGTACTTTCTAGGATATGGTCTTATTATTGATTGTGAGTGCAGCTTTGTTATGGCTCAAGAACTTTGTATGAATTCTATTCCTTTAGACTTAGGTCTTGTCTATGGGCCAGAATCTTGGTGACTGTTTCTTGAATGGTGGAGAAGAATGTATATTCTGCTATTGTTGTGTAGAATGCTATATATATGTCAATTAAGTCAAATTATTTATAGTATTTTTCAGGTTTTCTATACCCTTACTAATTTTTGCCTACTCATTCTACTATTTACCAAAAAAGGACAGTTGAATTCTGCAAATATAATTGCAAAATTGTCTGTTTCTCCTTTCAGGCCTATAAAATATTTGCTTTATATATGTAAGGCTGTGTTGTTAAGTATATAGACATTTAGGATTGTTATGTCTTCTTGGAGAATTGACTCCATACCGTTATGTAACCTCCCTTTTTATCCATAATGATATTCCTTATTCTGAGTCAACTTTATTTGCAAAATTTTTTAATGTTTACTTATGTTTGAGAGAGAGAGAGACAGAGTGCAACCAGGGGAGAGGCAGAGAGAGAGGGAGACACAGAATCAGAAGCAGGCTCCAGGCTCTGAGCTGTCAGCACAGAGCCCAACGTGGGCCTTGACCCCACTAACTGTGAGATCATGACCTGAGCCGAAGTCAGACGCTTAAGTGACTGAGCCACCCAGGCGCCCCTAAGTCAACTTTATTTGAAATTAACATAATTAGTCCAGCTTTCTTGGGCATATTTTGCTCTATACTTTTTTTTAACCTAAGTACTGAAGTTAACATAAATTTCTTGTAGAGAACACACAGTTTAGTCTTGCTTTTTTTGAAATTTAACTGGACAGTCTCTGTCTTTAACCAGTATAATTATACTATTTGCACATAAAGTGATCAGTGTTGCTACCATATTTATTTTTCTTTTATCTCTCTCTCTCTCTCTTTTTTTTTTTTTTTTTACTTCTCTGGGTTTAACTGAGCATTTATTATTATTCCATGTTATCTCCTTTATTGGCTTATTATTTACCCTTAAAACATTTTTGGTAATTTCCCTAGGGTTTACAATATACATGTTGAAATAATCCTAGCCTGTCCTCAAACTATATTATGCTTTCTATCACATGGCTTGAGTAAGAAATGGACAACTTGCTCATGTTTTCCATAGGGATAAATCTTTGAAACATAGCAATCCTCTTTTGGGTTTTTTTTTTTTTTTTAGTGTTTGTTTATTTTTCAGAGAGAGAGTGCGCACACAAGCAAGAGAGGGGCACAGAGAGAGACACACACAGAGTACAAAGCAGGCTTCAGGCTCTGAGCTGTCAGCACAGAGCCCGACATGGGGCTCGAACTCATGAACAGTGAGACCATGACCTGAGCTGAAGTCAGATGCTTAACTGACTGAGCCACCCAGGCACCCCAAAACCTAGCAATACTTTTAAGACTGTTGTTTCTATATCTGAACTGCTTTACACCATTTGTAGACTATTTACAACCCATTGCTGTTACTGAAGTAACTGCCAGAACGAAGAACAGAAGTCTGTTTCAGGCTTTCATGAGAATTAGAACCATGTTTTAATAATTTTAATATTTTTTTAACTGAAGCTAGCACTCTACCCCTAACAACCACTGTAGATGTATTCTCATTTTTGTGAATGTGTTTAGAGTAGCATAAATGCATAAATGTGGAAAAGTAGCTTTAAAAATGAGATTGCACTGAACTTAAATGTTCTCATATTATTTCTTCTTCTAGAACAATACTCTTTTTTTGGAGGGGGGCATCCTTGTGACTCTGTTTAGCAACTTTTGCTCAAAGGAACACAACTTAGGATTGACTACTTCGAAGACACGTACATTAGGCACCTAAAATCAATAAGAGAGAGAGGGATGGCATAATGTTTTTCATTGTTGTGTTGCATATCTAGAGTCAAACCAATCATTTCAATACCAGAAGCTGAAGAAAAATAACCCTCAAGTCAGCTTTTCAGAAATTATATTTAGTCAGAGATGAGTGTTGACTAATAAGGCAGATTTTTGGTGACTTCACATTTTGTTTAAGTACTTTGGCTGACTTGGTGATAATCTTTAAAAAAATGTTATTTAAAATCTTGGTTGCCTTGAATTTTAGTGTTCTTGTACAAAACCCAATTTTCTGTTCTACTCTCATCTTTATAAATCGTATAAAAGTTTGCCCCTAAACAGAGCAAAGCACCAATGATTGGTCCATGGAATAGTATTTCACCAGTTAGCTAGCATGGAAGGACAGTTAGGGTGAGTGACTTAAATTAGCCTATTAATGGTAATCAGCTGTGTTAGGTACAAGGTTTACAGGAACAACATTTTATTTTAGTGGGAATAGCTCATTTTGTAATATCTGTGTGACTTTAATAGTGATCCATTATATTCAGGGGCAGCTGGGTTGTGTCCAACTTCGGCTCAGGTCGTGATTTTGCAATCTGTGAGTTCAAGCCCTGCATCGGGCTCTGTGCTGACAGATCACAGCCTGGAGCCTGTTTTGGATTCTGACTCTCCCTGGCTCTCTGCCCCTCCCCCACTCATGCTCTGTCTCTCTCCCTCTCAAAAATAAATAAACATTAAAAAATATGGTAATCTGTTATATCCAGGTTATCATTTCAACATGCAAGTATTATAAAATTATTGAGATATTTTACATTACTTTTTGTATTAAGCCCTTAAAATCCGGAGTGTAATTTACTCCTATAAAAACGTGTCAATTTGGGAGCTAAATTTTCTACCAGACATACTTGATCTGTGTCTCGATTTCATAAAATGTATTCTTAAAAGAGTAGTTTCACATATCCGGCGTGTTCCAAACATATCTCAAAGTTGTTTATTACCTGAATTGACTACCAATAAATCCTTTTTCTTGTACCTTTGCATCTACTTTGACAATTTTTAAAAAGTTTTTAGAAGAATTAATTTGACTTTGGACTAGTTTATCAATTTGAAAACTACATCTGTCCCAAGTTAAGTTCATTTGAAAGCCCATGTTAATTACTATTATTCATATCAAATTCAAATTAGAGTTTAAAAGCAACTCTAAATTTATCAATATCACACAAAGTGTTCTTTGAATTTTTTGTAGCTAATTTATATACTGCTATTGGTTAGAAATAAAATACACATATTGATTCATGTTAGGAAAGTGTGAAATCATTCTTATTGATATGCATTATGGAAAGCTTCCACGTAAACATAATTTATGGTACCTTAATAAGGTAATAAATGAGCTTTTTTTTTCAGCATGATATTGATGAAAAAAAGTTAAGTTACACCACCATCATTTTCTTCTCCGATATTTGGCAAATACTGCTTTTGTTTCAGGACAGTCTTGAATGAGAGTTGACAATACATTTATTCTTTTAAAAATCTCCCATGACTCAATGAATGAGCTCTGGTGAAGAACACAAGACACTCTGTCTTCTGTTTCTCTTGAGAGTTTCATAATCTGATCATCATTCTTAACATTTGCATATACATATTGAGTGATTTTGATAACTGCATCCTTAACCCTTTTTGTAAAACACATATTTTTCAATATGTATTGCACAGTGGAATGAAACAATAGGCGAAATATTAGTCTCTTGGGTTACAAATTCTGATGAGAGGAACCAAGTTGAAAGTTTCACACTTTCTGGTTTCAAAACTTATGACAAAGCGTTAATAATCTTTGTGCTACCAGCATAAACACTGACACATACCAATGGAATAGAATAGAGAACCAGAAATAGTCCCTGCATATATGGTGAAATGACTCACAAGAAGAACGCCAAGACCTTTCGTGAGGAAGAGGACAGCCTTTCAACAGAAAGTGTTGAGATAACTGGATATCCATGCACACAAAAAATGAAGTTGGAACTTTACCTTATACCATGGACACAAATTAATTCAGATTGTATCAAAGACTGAAACGTAAGCACTAACATGATAAAACTCTTAAATGAAAACACAAGGGGAAAACTTCATGACATTGGATCTAGAGATGCTTTCCTATAGATGACACCAAAAGCATAGACGACAAACAAAAAAATGGACAAGTTGGATTTCATCAAGTTTTAAAACAACACCATCAACACAGTGAAAAGGCGACGTATGGAATGGGAAGACATATTTGCAGATCACCTGTCTGAAAACAGATTGATCTCTAAAATGTGTGAGGAATTCTTAAGACTCACAACAAAAAATGAAAACAAGCAACCTGAATACAAAAGGGGCAAAGGACTCAGATATGTCTCCAAAGAAGATATGTAAATGGCCAATGAGCACATGGAAACAGGTACTCAACATCACTAGTCACTAGAGAAATGCCAATCAGAATCACGGGATTCCACTTTTCACCTATTGAAATGGTCATTATAAACACACACACGAGCACTCAAACACACACACACACGAGCACACACACTAACAAGTGTCATTGTGGAGGTGGTGAATTTGAACCCTTGTGCGTTGCTAGTGTTTATGTAAAATGGCCTAGGCACTATGGAAAAGGCTATGGCAATTTCTCAAAAAAAGTAAACATAGAATTAAAATATGTTATGGGTTGAATGTGACCCCTCAAATTCAGACATTAAAGCCTTAACCACTACAGTGATAGTACTTGGAGACGGGGTCTTTAGGGGAATACTTAGACTCATCAGATTAGGTCATGAACGTGAGGCCTTCTGTAAAGGATTAGTGGCCTTACAAGAAGAAGAGAGCAAGCTCTCTCTGCTACATGGGGACATAGTGAGAAGGTCACTATGGAAGTCAGGAAGAGTCGTCACCAGAAACTTACCATACTGCTAGCCTGACCTCGGACTTCCAGCTGCCAGAGGTCTAAGAAAATCAATGTTTGACCAAAAGGCAACCTATTGAGTGGGAGCAGATATTTGCAAACGATATATGATGAGAGGTTAATATCCAAAATACATAAAGAACTTATACAACTCAACACTGAAAAAACAAACTACATGACTTAAAAACGGGCAGAGCATCTAAACAGACTATTTTTCCAGAGAAGACACACATGAGGCAACAGGCGCATGAAAAGATACTCAACGTCACTAATCATCAGGGAAAGGCAAATCAAAACCACAAGATATCACCTTACCCCTGTTGGATGGCTAAAATCAAAAACCATGAAGTAACGAGTGGTGGTAAAGACATGGAGGAAAAGTAACCCTCGTGCACTGTCGGTGGGAAGGTGGATTAGTGCAGCCACCACGGAAAACGGAATGGAGGTTCCTCAAAAAATTAAAAATAGAAATACTCTATGACCCAGTAATTGCACCACTGGGTATTTACCCAAAGAAAATGAAAACACTAATTCGAAAAGATAAATGCGCCCTTATGTTTACGGCAGCATTAAAATTCTAATAAATCTGTATTTCTGAAGTAAGCTAGCTGGAGCCCTGTCTATTGTGACAGAAACTGATTTTTTTTTCATATCTAGCTGAAATTACTTAAGAAACGTGAAAGATTTTTTTTTTTCAACGTTTATTTATTTTTGGGACAGAGAGAGACAGAGCATGAACGGGGGAGGGGCAGAGAGAGAGGGAGACACAGAATCGGAAACAGGCTCCAGGCTCTGAGCCATCAGCCCAGAGCCTGACGCGGGGCTCGAATTCACGGACCACGAGATCGCGACCTGGCTGAAGCTGGACGCTTAACCGACTGCGCCACCCAGGTGCCCCAGAAACGTGAAAGATTTTTAAGCATTTGCACTATGGCTTTGATTTTTTACGAGTCACAAATGGACACTTCTTTGTAGAGCTACAAGGCCTCCGACACAAAATTATCCGAAATATTAACCGCAGTGTCTCTCCCATCGCACAACTCATCTGAAACTAAAGAAAAGTACACAAAATCTTCAAATTTTGAGTCAATTGATTTTTATATTCTTAGAAAGTTCTTGTATTTGTGGGCAATTGTTTGGTGGCTTTATTGAAGATCTTCAACTTGCAAAATACTATTTTTAGACTTTTCCTTTTAATTTAGTAACAACATTTCTCCAACTATAATCATTTTTGTTTAGCAGCTCACCATCTAAAAATGGTTTTCTTTTCTTTTCTTTCTTTCTTTTTTTTTTTTGTGTGTGCAAGAATCCAAAGCATTTTACAGAAGTCTAAATTTACAAGCTCAGATTCTGTTAAAGAGGGAAATGTTTTTTGGACAGAAAAAACTTCTGATTTCATGGATTCTTTTTTGACATTTGTGTAGAAACTCCTTATCAAATTCATTACGTGTTTGCTGAAAATGTCTCTCAACATTGTTTATGATCTTTAATATTTCTTTATTAAAAGGAAGGAAACCTTTTCATTTTGCTCTGTCGTGCCAAATTACATTTGCCATTCATTTTGAAAATGGAGACACAATCTCGTTCCAGTCTTATTTTTCCCTTTACTGACCTGGCGTAATACCAGCTTCTGCACTGTCACTCAATTTTGCATCACTAACATGCTGTCATTTTATTTTAAAAAGTGTCAGGGCACCTGGGTGGCTCAGTTGATTAAGTGTCTGATTTCTGCTCAGGTCATGATCTCATGGTTCGTGGGTTCGAGCCCCATGTTGGGCTCTGTGCTGACAGCTCAGAGCCTGGAACTCGCATTTAGCAGAAAAAAATTTCACAGTTTTAGTTTATAAACTAAAAATAATTCAAATGACATTAAAATTTTAGTTCCTACACTTCAAGTGCTCAATAGCCACATATTGAACAGCAGAGATCTAGATTTTAGTGAACTTTTTCATCAGTTGTTTTCTACAATTGATAAATCACTGTAAACACCGAATAAAGTCAGTAATTCAATTCAGTCGAAACACATACCATTGGTGGTTGTGAGAAGTCTCAACAACCATATGCCAAAGGTCCATCCTTCTCCTGCATTTTATTGGGATAAAAATACCAACATTTGGGGAAATAAGGATAAAAGCTGGGTCACCGTAAGTCCACTTGCCTAGAACAGTCTACTTTATGCCTGTTTCCCAAGTCCATTACTAATATTCCATTTTCAAAAAGTTTTCATTTGGGATGCTGGATTTGCACTTGTTCTAGACTAATGCAAAGTACTTTAAAATCAGTATGTATGGTAAGCTTCAAATTCCGGAGACAGCCCATGAGGACAGAGTACCAAGTAGACTTGCCATCTCACTAACACTTTCCCAAGAACACCCCCAAGGAGGAACATCGAGATTGTGACTACAAATGTTATAAATGTTTTGCTTATGCACTTAGATTAGCAGATTTCTGTCTCTTCTTTGGTAGAAAAAGCTTGGTAATTATGTTTTAAAGTCTGCCTTCTGCCCTTACTAAAGAGCACTGATATTATACCAAATATAACACAAATCTAGACCAAAAGGGGAGAAGTCCAGTTTCCATAAGTTAACGCTTTCGATCAGAAAATGCGTCTTAGACTTTTCCAAAGAAGACCTAACAGATGGCTAACAGACACATGAAAAGATGCTCACCATCGCTCACCATCAGGGAAATACAAATCAAAACCACATTGAAATACCACGTCACACCAGTCAGAGTGGCCAAAATAAATGACTCAGGCAACAACAGGTGTTGGGGAAGACGTGGAGAAAGGGGAACCCTCTTGCTCTGGTGGTGGGAATGCAAATTGGTGCAGCCACTCTGGAAAACAGCGTGGAGGTTCCTCAGAAAATTAAAAATAGAATTACCCTATGACCCAGCAATAGCACTACTGGGAATTTATCCAAAGGATATAGGAGTGCCATTTTGAAGGGGCACATGCACCCCACTGTTTATAGCAGCACTATCAACAATAGCCAAGTTATGGAAAGAGCCCAAATGTCCATCAACGGATGAATGGATAAAGAAGATGTGGTATATATATGCAATGGATGTGATGAAAAAGAATGATATCTGGCCACTTGCAATAGTGTGGATGGAACTGGAGGGTATTATGCTAAGTGAAATAAGTCAGTCAGAGAAAGACAGATATCATATGTTTTCACTCAAATGTGGAATTTGACAGAAGACCATAGGGGAAGGGAAGGAAACATAAGTTACGAACAGAGAGGGAGGCCAACCATATAAGAGACACTTAAATGCAGAGAACAAACTGAGGGTTGACGGGAGTGGGGGGTTTGGGAGTGGGAATGGGTGATGGGCATTGAGGAGGGCACTAGTTAGGATGAGCACTGGGTGTCGTATGTAAGTGATGTATCACAGGAATCTACTCCTGAAGCCAAGACTACGCGGTATACGCTGTATGTTAGCTAACTTGACAATAAATTATATAAAAAAAGCAACATTGTAATGCTAAAAAAATAAAATACATCTTAAAAATAAATGTAGTTTAAAACTTTCAAGTCTAGATAATTTGTAGCAAGTTGTTAAATTATTGCACTGGAACTAGGCTAACAAACATATAAGAAAGACATAGCAATTATTTGCACATAAATTATTTTCCTAAGTTGCTGGTAATAGTTTGTTCTCTTAAGTGAGGAAGTCTAACACACAGTAAATGTTAGCTATGTGACTGGTATTATACTAACAAAGCGTCATATCCCATTTATCAAATTTAAGTTTTATCACGACCCTGAGAAGGAGGTATTATTCACATTTTATAGGTAGGGAAGCTGATGCTCAGAGAGGTTAAGTAACTTCCTTTAAGTCACATAGCTTGTGAGTGGCAAAGCCAGACCCATGAACTCTGCACAATGTCCTTCCGGGTACAGTGCCTGGCTTATTGTAGAAGGTTCATGAGATCCATAAGTCATGCTTTTGGGAGACAATGTGGGCAGTGACCTCGGTGGCTCCCTGGTTTCTTATTCCAGAAAGAACTTAAGAGTCCTGGTTTCCCAGAATTTAGGATACTCAAAACAAGCATTTCTGTATGCAGTAAAATCTAGATGCTGAGAGTCTGGATGGAAGTTGAGTTATCCAATCTTCCTAATCTCCTCACCCATCCTCCTGCCCTCCCCAAAACCCAGCAACCTTTAAACACACTTTAAATAAGTGTTAGCCTGGTAAGAATATTATTACATCCTTAATTCAGCTATCAATGAACTTGTAGTATATGATACAGTTTTTGGAACTGGGCTAGGCAATTCTACGATGGCGACTTCAAAGAGGGGGTTTGCGCTACAAAATAGGGCGGCTGGAAAAAGCATGGGTTTGAGAATGAAGCAGGAACGAATCTGAATCTTGACGGCCAAGAACGCCCTGTATCTTTAGACAACTTACTTAATTTTTCAGAGCTTCAACTTTCTTATCTGAAACTGGTAATATTCCTTAACTCACAGAATTATTCAAATAGTCAAATGTTATTACTTGTTGCGATTCTAATAGTGTTAATGTCTCCTTTGGTATGTAGATCCCAAATGTGGTACCGTTTCAAAGTGATGTCTTTCATTTTAATTCTTGGGACTACTCATGGTGCCTTTCGATCCCGAAGATCTGTAAACCCTGAAGCAAACATGAATATCGTAAGCTGCTAGGAAATAAATGCTGAGTTGCCAAAGTAACAGAGAATACTACTCTTTCTTTAATTTGGGGGTGCTTTTATTTTAATAGATCTGCAGTCAAACTTATATCCTTGCATTCGTATATTTTGATATGAGTCAGCCCATAGTCCCCATTTACTGTTCTGTAGCTTTAGCCTTATTTTGTCCCTGGATGAAAATGTATATAAATATTTATGGAGGACTTACAAATTCTCTTTTGTATACACGCATAAACATACAAATTTCAGACCTAAGCTTACCTATGAGCATAGACATACAAACATCTTTGAATAAACATATATTTTTAAATTGTATCTGGTTGAGTAAAAGCATGACCGATTAGTAGTTAGAAAAAAATAATGTATAAGACTGATGAATATAATGTATAACACCTTGGTAGGTGTTCTATAAATATCTATTACTGAAGGCATCAATGAACTAGTGAAAAAAATAGTCCTAATGCTGAGACGGTATGAAGGTCCATTATTACATTAATAGGTTAGATTGTTATCACATTACATTAACAGACCAACATACTAAAAGGTTTCCTTTTTCTTTATCTAGAGCCAAATTATTTCCTATTGGGGCTACCCAGGTGAAGTGCATGATGTTGTAACTGACGATGGTTATATCCTTGGCCTTTATAGAATTCCTTATGGGAAGGCGAACAACGACAATTCAGGTAATATTCAATCGAGAACACATTGGTGACTTTCTGGGACCTGAGATTCTTCCCTTTGCCACTTCTTTTCAGTAAG